>NW_006922019.1:1497316-1524680 GCF_000298275.1 Orycteropus afer afer
AGTTAAAAAAATTTAAATGCTTTTCTACCAAAAGTTCTAATGGTTGTATGACCACAGCCTGGTTGCATTCTGCTATGAGACAATTACTGACTTGAGTGTGGATCACATACCAGTTATGTAAACATTCCTTTCAAATGTGAAATAGAAGGGAGTTAACTAGGATAAATGGAAGCAATTTATGCATTAAAATGGGTCAATTTTTTTCTTTGTAATATTAAGCTACTAATTATACAATTTCTAAAAAAAATCCTTATATAAAACATACTTTATAGTTAGATGTTATAAGTTGCTGTTGAGTTGGCTCTGACTCATGGTAACTGCATGTATAACAGAATGAAATGTTGCCCAGTCCTGTACACATCATAATTGTTGGCATGTCTTACAGTTTGGGAGACTAGAAGTCTGAGTTCAAAGTGCCAGGCTCTAGGGGCTGTGTGAAAGCCCCTTAACCTTGGGCTGCAGCTCTGCCTCTTGCTATATGTGCACTGAAGCTAGAGACATCTCTTTACTCAGGCAGCTACTGGCTGTTGAGCCTAACAAGCCAAGGTTGACAGATAAAATGGCACAGTCCTGATGTTACCAAACCACATGGCAGGCCATTGATTCAAGTCCATTGAAAGTCCCAAGATTGGCAGAACATGGCAGGCTACTGAACAATGACACAGCTACATGCAGGGTTCAAGCATGCCATAAACTAGAGACTGTTCCCAAAGCTGCTACTCACATACGGGAAGCAAATTGCATCCCTAAAGCAGCTGCTCAGGTGCTTGTGGTAGATCCCGCCACAGAGTTGATTGCCAGTCTCATCATGGGGAATAACTACCACCAGCTGCACAGCCACTCAACCAGGCCCAGCCAAGTTGACACACAACCTTACCACCACAGTATGCTTGAATCCATTGTTGTGGCTGTTGTGTGAGTCCATACTATTGAGGGTTTCCCTTGTTCTTGCTGACATTCCACTTTACCAAACTTAATACTTTTTTCTTGAGATTGGTCTTTCCTGATGACATGTCCAAAGTAAGCAAGTTTAAGTCTTGCCATCCTTGCTTCTAAGGAGCATCTGGTTGTCTTTCTTCTAAGACTGTTCTTTTGGCAGACCACACTATATTCAATATTCTTCACCAACACCGCAGTTCCAATGCATCAGTTCTTTTGTCTTCCTTTTTCACTATTCAGGGAGACAAGGAAAAGGAATATATGCTCCTTTTCTGTCTCCTGACTCTTTGGATTCCTCCACAAATAGAAAGAATTTCAGATACTGGGCACTAAAATAGGAGCTCTGGTGGGGTAGTGTCTAAGGCATTTGACTGCTAACTACAAGGCTAGAGGTTCACACCCACCAGCCACTCCTCAGAAGGAAGGTTGGGCAATTCATCTACTTCCTTAGTGATACTGCCTTGGAAACCCAAGGAGGGGTCGCTAGGAGTTCAAATTCACTCCACGGCAGTGAGTTTGGTTTGGGGCACTAAAATAATAAATATCTGCTATGTGGCATAGTGCCTAAGGCATTTGACTGCTAACCTCGGAAGGAAGGTTGGGCAATCTACTTCTGTAGTGATACTGCCTCGGAAACCCAAGGAGGGGTCGCTATGAGTTGGATGCGACTTGATGGCAGTTGAGTTTGGTTTTGGTTTTATTATGCCCTTAATATCTTTTTATCCTTGAAATTTTATGGCTATATCACTGTTGGTCAGTATATATTAGATTTATATATATTAGTATACCAATTCAGGCCATTTTATTTCAAGAAAGCTCTATCCTTTATATTTTTTATTTTTTTAAAATATTGTTCAGTTCTCTTCTTCAGGTTATGTATTATTCATATGTTAGATCTCTTTTGTCTTCTGTATCTGTACTTCTTTCTTTAATCCTTTTTAACTTTATTGTTTTCCACTTAATTTTGCTTGAATTTTGGAACCCTGTCTTCCACCTACCTAGTTGTGTTTTCATCGATGTCTCTGTTTCTTGTGTAACTTTTACTGTGATGTGCTTTTCTGTAAGAGTTTAATTTTTCTCTTCTGTTTCTTCTCTGAGCTCTGCTGCTTATCTTTTCATCTCCACTTGTCTTATTGTTTCTTATCTGAGCTCTTACTTCAGAGAGGTTATACCTTCATTTTTTAATTTCAAAGGGAAATGTTAATTCATAATTTTTCAGTTCTTTGTGGCATAATTTCTCTGGTGTGTTTTCTTTAGGTGCTTATTGGTGCGATGTTCTTTTCCTTTTATCTTGTACTTATCTGCATCATTCTGTGATGGGCCCTTTTTCATTACTATTCAGTTTTAAATAGGGATTGTTCTTTCTGGGTTCAGGAGCTCTGGTGGTGTAGTGGTTAAAGTGTTTTACTGTTAACCAAAAGGTTGGTGATTTGAACCCACCAGCTGCTCTGTGGGAGAAAGATGAGGCAGCCTGCTTCTGTAAAGATTTACAGCCCTGAAGAGCCTCTGGGGGAAATTCTACTCTGTCCAAAATTGTCGCTGTTAATTTGCTATTGACTCAATGGCAGTGGGTTTGGGTTTTGTCTGTGTTAGTGACTGCTAAGGATTGTGATTAGCATGTGTTGTGGCAGAGTATAGTGGCTACGTTGTTGTTGTTGTTGTTGTTATGTGCCGTCAAGTCGGACCCGACTCATAGCTTCCCCTCTTTGGGTTTCTGAGGCAGTATCACTATGGAAATAGATTGTCTACCCTTCCTTCTGAGGAGTGGCTGGTGGATTTGAACCGCTAGCCTTCTGGTTAGCAGTCAAGTGCCTTAGGCACTATGCTATCAGAGCTCCTAAAATGGTTGTTGTTGTTGTTATGTGCCCTTCAGTCGGACCCAACTCATAGTGACCCCTCCTTGGGTTTCCGAGGCAGTATCACTACGGAAGTAGATTGCCCCATCTTCCTTCCAAGGAGTGGCTAGTGAGTTTGAACTGCCAGCCTTAGGCACTACGCTACCAGAGCTCCATAGTGGCTATAGGTAGTTTGAACTGTTACCTTGGAAAGCTTTCTTACCGGCATCCCCCCCTGGGAGGATTTCTCCTCTCTAATGTAGCATGATATTTCCAATCTCCTTGTATGCATGTGAGAGCTGGACAGTGAATAAGGAAGACCAAAGAAGAGTTGATGCTTTTGAGTTGTGGTGCTGGCGAAGAATGCTGAAAGTACCATGGACTTCTAAAAGAACTAACAGATCTGTCCTGGAGGAAGTGCAGCCATAATGCTCCTTGGAAGCAAGAATGGCCAGACTTCGTCTCACCTATTTTGGTCATGTTGTAAGAAGGGACCATTCCCTGGAGAAGGATGTCATCCTTGGTAGGGTGGAGGGGCGACGAAAGAGGGGGAGGCCTTCAACGAGATGGATTGACACAGAGGCTATGATGATGGGCTCAAGTATAGCAGGGATTGTGGGGCTGGCGCGGGATCGGGCAGTGTTTCGTTCTGCTGTGCATGGGGTCGCTATGAGTTGGAAACGACTCGACAGCACTTAACAACAACAACAACAACAACAATGTAGCAGGAATTTAGACTGCCCTTCTCACACAGTATTTGAATAGATAAGCAAGCAGGTTGTGTATGTGTTCATTTTTGTGAAGATTTATGTTCAATCCCATGGTTTCCATGATGAAATTATAATGTCCAATGGACAAGTTTTGTTACTATTCACTGTTATGTATTTTTCTTGATCTATTGAAAACTAAGTTTAAGGTCTTTCCCTAGGATTCCAAAGTTACTTAATTTTTAGAGCTAAGTTTCCCCAGTGTTCCATATACCCAAGTCCCCAAAGAGACATTTTAAAACTGAAAACATTAACAATACAAAAATCCCACTGGGATAGAGGCATGCTGAAACCTGCGAGGTAAAGACTCAAATTAAGAAATTGGGACATTTCACAATTTGAAGCACAGCATGCTTTATAGTACAAATGAAAGTAGAAAGGAAGAGAACCTGGCATTTATTGGTTGTCTCCTGATCCTAGCAAGGGGGTAGTGGTGATTCATGGTAGAATTCTTGCCTTACATGCTGGAGCTGTGGGCTTAATTCCTGGCCAGTGTGCTTCATGCACAGCCACCACTTACCGGTCGGTGGAGACTTGCATGTTGCCTTGATGCTGAACAGGTTTCAATGGAGTTTCCAGAATAAGATGGGCTAGGAAGAAAGGCCTGGCAATCTACTTTAGAAAATCAGCCAATGAAAACCTATGGATCACCATTGTCCAATCCTGTTGTGCATGGCTTGCCATGAGTTGGGAGGGGGCACTACTTGATGTCAGCTAACAACAGCTAGTACTTGTTAGTTGCTGTCAAATCTATTTCAATGCATGACAACCCCATGTGGACAGAGTAGAACTGTTTCATAGGGTTACCAAGGCTGTGACCTGTAAGAAGCTGATCACCAGGCCTGTCTTCCGAGCTGTCTCTTGGTGGGTTTGAACCAATAACCTTTCTATTAGTTGAGGGCTTAACTGTCTGTACCACTTAGAGACTACTTAAGTGGTGGGGGTTTCAAAGTAAACAAACAGAGATCCTTGCCCTTACAGCTGCCATGATAAAAGTGGTGGCATCAGGGGGGAGTAATCACTCTTTTGAGGGTGGTATCTTTATCCTCATTTTTAAAGATGGAGAACTGGCTCGAGGGATTAAGTACCTTGCCTCCACTCACAAAGCTAGTCTGAGGCAGAACCAAGATTGAAACCTGCTTCTGACTGACTTCTGGCTTCCAGGATTAGACATTTGCACTACTTTTTGTATTATTTTTTTGTTTGTTATTTTTGTCCTGAGTAATCAGTTAACATTCACTTAATACACCTAATGAATAGTCAATGAGTTACAGCAAATATTTTACTTCATTTGTATCTAATGCAGTACTCTGGAATGCCTTGTCCCTCAACCCTGCTTTGAAATTCCATTCTTTTAAGGGTCCACACAAATGCCACTTTGTTAACAACGCCCACATAAGTCCTTTCAGAAAGTAGATTTCTCCTTCTGTTGCCTTCTATTGATTGTAGGTTTTATACTCTGTCTTTGATTATAACCTCTTCAAAGACTGTGGCTATGCCTATCATCTTTGGATCTCAATTACTTCTAGACCAGTGAAACAGAATTTGTGTTACTATAGCATTTACTCTGTCCATGTTGTTTATTGAATGACTTGCCTGCCATATGTCAAAGTTTTTTCATGCTAAACAGAAATACCACAAGTGGAAAGTTGTAAAGAACAGAAATATATTTTCTCACAGTTGAGGAGACTAGAAGTTTGAATTTAGGGCATTGGCTCTAGGGGTAGGTGCTCTCACTGTTGGCTCTGAGGGAAGGTCCTTGTCTCTTTGCAGTCTCTAGATCCAGAATTCCTTGATGATCCTCACATGGCATCTGCTTCCTGCCTCCCTCCTTGTTTGTGCCTGCTTGTCTCTGTGTCTCACTCACTCACCATTGAGTGAGTCGCCATGGAGTCTGAGTCGCTTCCGACTCATAGTGACCCCCATTAGGTTTCCGAGGCTATAAATCTTTACAGAAGTAGAATGCCCCATCTTCCTTCCATGGAACAGCTGGTGGGTTTGAACCACTGACCTTCTGGTTAGCAGTCAAGTGCCATATCCACTATACCACCAGAGCTTCTAGTCTGTGTCTAAGGTGCTCCTTTTAACTCATAAGTGATTAGGTTTAGGACACACCCTGCACTGATATGGCCTCATTAACATAAACAATCCTATTCTCAGATAAGATTCCATCTACAGATATAGAGGTTAGGATTCCTATTATTGGGGGAAGGGGGACACAATTCAATTTATAACACCATATATTTAGGGTCCAGAAGACAAGTAAACAGCATTTGGAGGCATGAAAATTATATGTATGTTGGGTTTAACTCCAGATTTTAACCTGTATCATGGCTGTAGGCAGGATAAGTCTGTCACTCAGGCTTGGAGGTGGGGTCAAGTGTAGGTGGGGAGGTGGAGGAGACATGGTTGGACATCCACTGTTTCTGGGACTCAGCAACATTCTTCTATCAGAAAAAAACTTCTGGATGCTACACTTTGCTTAGAATTTTCTATCCATAGTGGAATAGGACTTAATTTTTTTTTTTTTTTTAATTACGATTTGGGTGAAAGTTTACAGAGCAGATTCATTTTCC
This sequence comes from Orycteropus afer afer, assembly GCF_000298275.1. Lineage (NCBI taxonomy): Eukaryota > Metazoa > Chordata > Mammalia > Tubulidentata > Orycteropodidae > Orycteropus > Orycteropus afer. Next base: position 1,503,434 of record NW_006922019.1, read on the forward strand.
ATACACACATTTTGTCTCATGACATTGACTGCAATTTCTCACAATGTAACAGCTCTCTTTCCACTTCCTCCCCATATGTACCTCTTCCCTGTGTCCTTCCCTCCCATGCACTATCAACCCCCAGGCTGTCTCCCTGCACAAACACTGCCCTTCTGTTCTCCATGGAGCATATCTACTTGATGTAAATATTCACCCCATATGTCTGCCTGTTTTTTTGGCTGAAAGCCACAGGAATGAGTTCAGTTCCAGACCTGAAGGGTACTAGGGGCCACAGTCTCAGAGGTCTCATCAGGTCTCAGCCTGCTGATTTTTTTATGATTTTGAGTTTTGTTCCACATTGTTCTCCCACTCTATCCAGGATCTCCTACACAGATCTCCCTCTGAGTGGTTGACAGTGGTAGCCAGGCACCATCTAGTTCTTCTGGTGTCGTGGTCATATAGGCTGAGGATTACATGGTCCTCCAATCCCTTGTTTCCATGTCTCTTTGGTTTTCTTCATTCCTCTTTACTCTGGATGAGGAGAGACCCATTGTTGCATCTAGATGGCCACTTGCAAGCTTTTAAGACCCCAGTTGCCACTCACCAGAGTAGAATGTAAAACAATGTTTTTGTTAGTGTATGTTCTGGTTACCTAGTACTGCTTTAACAGAAATATCACAGATGGAATGGCTTGAACAAACAGGAGTTTATTCTCTTACAGTTTGGGAGGCTAGAAGTCAGAGTTCAAAGTGCCAGGCTCTAGGGGCTGGGTGTAAGCCCCTCAACCTTGGGCTTCAGCTCTGCCTCTTGCTCCTGGCCCTCTGAAGCTAGAGGCATCTCTTCACTTAGGCTGCTGAGGCTAACAAGCCAAGGTCGACAAATAAAATGGCACAGTCCCGATGTTACCAAACCACATGGCAGGCCATTAATTCAAGTTCATTGAAAGTTCCAAGGTTGGCAGAGCATGGCAGGTGCTGAATAACAACACAGCTACGTGCAGGGTTCAAGCCATAAGCTAGAGACCATTCCCAAAGCTGTTTCTCATATATGGAAAGAAGACCACATCCCTAAAGCAGCTATTCAGCTGCTTGTGGTAGGTCTCACCGTGGAGCTGATTGCCAGTCTCATCATGGGGAATAACTACCACCAGCTAGTTGCCCAGTCACTCAACCAGGCCCAGTCAAGTTGACACACAAATTTAACCACCACAGTATGTTATGTCAATTGAGCTTGATGTTCCCTGTGGCCATGGCCCTGAGCGTGCAGGTCCATCTACTGGCTCCCTCAGGGTAGCTGGCTGTGCACAAGAAGCCACCAGAACCTTGTTCCTTGTCAGTGCTACTATATAACCGGACATGGACTAGCACTTTTTAAAAGGCTCTGCAAATTATTTTCCTATTCATTAACTAAGTTCATATAATAAACCAAAATTCACTGCCAGCGAGTGTATTCTGACTCATAGCGACCCTCATTGGGTTTCCAAGGCTATAAATCTTTATGGAAGCAGACTGCCCCATCTTTCTTCTGTGGAATGGTTGGCGGGTTTGAACCATTAACCTTTTGGTTAGCAGCCAAATGCTTAATCACTATTCTACCAGACCTCCTTAGTTCATATGATAGTCATTTAAATATTTTATAAGTGCTTTTTGGACAAGTTACTCTATTTTCTTTTTGTTCCGTGTTAACTAAATGTGCATTTATGAGTGAGAATTTAGGGCATGGATTTTCTTTCATGGAGAATGGTGAGCCACATGCCAGGTAAATAAAAGGAAAGGTCTAAGAAGAATTCTTGTATTCTTTTTTCTCAGTGGCCTTCTCAGTTTTATTAAACCTGGCAGCTTGCATTTAATTAACCTGATATTAAAACATCAAACACATTACAATGTTCTGTCTGAAAGATGACTAGGAGGTGTTGGGCTCTGCGTTTGGTGGTTAAATAATAGAAAGAAAGCTTCTCTTTTACATATCAACTTTCCGGAGGAAAGTATATGGGTGTACATTTCCTTGGTGGCTCTGGACCAACCGAGAATAGTTTTTGACTCAACTTTGGAAGCACTTGTACCTTTAAAGCAGCTTTAAATAAATTATGGTCGTTTGGTTCTTGCTGTGGAACTCAGGTGCAATGCAGCATGTATTTTCTAATGTTTCTCTCTCTCTCTTTTAAGAACTTGTTTTACTGGGAAAATAGGGAAGAGAGATGGAAGAATCATTTATTAAGATGCAATGAAAACTGGCATTACTACAACTAGGATCATAATTATCTTCTTGGCAGCCTGTACTGCAGAGCTGTTAGCACAGCTATCCTGTTAAGAGTAATCCATGAGTAATCAGAATTTCAAAATACACAGATACCCAGTCATAAGTAATAGGATTTTACCTGAACTGTCTATGAGTAAAGTATTTTGGCTTCTTAATTCCCCTAGTAGGAAGCCCTGAGTGGTGCATGCAAACTCATTGCTTAGCTGCTAATTGAAGGTTTGGAGGTTGGAATCCACCCAGAGGTGCCTCAGAAGAAAGGCCTGGTGATCTGCTTAGAAAAAAATCAGCATTGAAAACCCTATGGAGCACAGTTCTTTGTACTGTGATGCACATGGGATTACCATGAGCCAGAATCAACTCAATGGCAGCTGGTTAGTATCTAACCTAGCCTAGAACTTGAGACAACCAAGGAATTTTAGACATTTCCTTTTTATTGAAGAAAAAAGCCAGATTTCCTTAGTAACAGACACCTTGCCTTAATCTTCCCCTCAAACAAAGAAATGTAGAAGTTTTAGTTACTTTCAGAATTCTATTACGGTACTATCATTACTTCAAACCATCAGGGAAATCAGCTAAACAATATGTTCTTCATGTCAGTTATGATCAAAATGTCTCTCTTTTGCCCTGGGAGGCACAGATCTCGTTCACTCTCTGCATCTCTTCAGTAAGAGGAACCAAAGAAAACAGCTCTAAACCCAACAGAAGCAACCCTCTCCATGTAATAAAAATGAGTAAAATTTACCATTGTTTATTCTGTGGAATTCTACCCATGTGCTGGAACACAGGGAATCCTGGCTTGTCAATTTCTAGTCTGTTTAACACAGCTGAGCATTGGCAGTGTATATATTTCTAGAATCCTAATACAGCATCTGTGGTGTAAGAAGACAGGCTGAGAATGAGGGGTTTCATTTGGTCCTTTCATGTTAAGGAAAACTGGAATTCTTTAAATATAAATGATTGGGCTCTGAGTTTACCTTCCCAGTAGGAAGGAACTTGAGCCATTTCTTAGCTGCCTCACATCGCCACCTAGTCCTACCCAGGAGTAAGTCATTTGGGATGCTGTTGAACTGTGCAAGGGCAAGGTAAAGATCAGCCATGTAAGGCAGGGACTTCTTCAACAAGGTGCTCTAAACCAAACCAAACCAAACTTACTGCTATCAAGTTGATTACGACTCATAGCAATCTGCTTTGGGTTTCCGAAGCAATAAATCTTTACAGAAACAGATTGCCCAGTCTTCCTTCTGCAGAGAAGCTGGTGAGTTTGAACTGCCAACCTTCTGGTTAGCAGTCAAATGCCTTAGGTACTACGCCACCAGAGCTCCTTAGCAAGGTGCTCTACTAAATTAATTTCAGAATCCTCAGGCAGAAGCACTAAACCCCAAAGGGGAGAAGAGCACCTGTTATAATTATGTGATGAAGTCATATAGATACAAATACACCAGTGTTCATTGTAGCACTATTCACAGTAGCCAAAAAGTGGAAACAACCCAAGTGCCCATTAGCAGATGAGTGGATAAACAACATGTGGTGTACTCATACAATGCAACATTAAGTGTCCGTACAGTTGAGTCAATTCTGATGCATGGGGACCCCATGTGTTACAGAGTAGAACTGCTGCATAGAGTTTTCTTGGCTATAATCTTTTAGGGAGGAACCTACTGGCACAGTGGTTGAAGTATTCAGCTGCTAATGAAAAGGTAGGAGGTTTGAACCCACCGGATGCTCTTGGGAGAAAGATGTGGCAGTCTGCTTCAGTAAAGAGTTACAGCCTTGGAAATCCTAGTGGGTTATTCTATACTGTCCTATAGGGTTGCTCAGACCTTTCTCATGCAGATCCTCTAGGTGGGTTTGCACAATGAGTGTTTAGGTAGGTTAGCTGCTGATTGTAAACTGCTCGTGCCACTCAAACTCCAGTGGCATATTACTCAGCCATAAAGAGAAATGTAGTTCTGATACAAGCTATGACATGAATGAACCTTGAAAACATGGCAGGTTAAATAAGTCAGGGACAAAAGCACAAATATTGCACAGTCACACTCATATGAAATATCTAGAATAGACAGATGGTTTCCTGGGACTGCAGGGGAGATAGGAGTGGGGCATTATTGCTTATGAGTACAAAGTTTCTGTTAGGGCTCATGAAAAAAATTTGGAAATAATAATGATAGCTACACACAGTGAACATAATTAATGTCCCTGGGCTGCACATTTTCAAAAAGGTAAAAATGGCAAATTTTATTATACACATCTTACCATCCCCCATCCAACACCCACCCCCCCCCCGCCGCCAAAACAAAACAAAACCTGTACAGGAAAAGATCAACCTGGCATATGTAATGTAGGGATTTTGTGAGAGAGTAAATTGCAAGAGGGATTTATTTTGACCAATTGGAGAAAAAGTAGAAAAGGCCTGATACGATATATTACATTACTTTTAAGTAGACAAATAAGAATAAAATGTATTTATGAAAAAACAATTCCACGGGGAACTATTTTCAAACTACATTGCTAGATGTAGCTGTTTCTTGGGTGTGTTTTTAAAAATACATCTTTCTGGCCTCGTCCCCCTACTAAATCAGCATCTAGACATGGGGTCTGATGTCTGTGGTTTTCAGAAGCCTCCTGGATTCTAGTGCATGTCCACAGTTGAAAATTGCTCTTCTAGATGGATTCCAGGCGGCCCTGTAACTGTTAGTGTCCTCACAAATAGAAGTGTCAGTAAACACACCCAAAAGATGAGTGATAACACAATGTTGGCAAATTTGTCCTTGGAATAATTGAATTGTTTGTGTTGTAAAAAGAATTTGATGACAATTTGGAAACAGATAGTGGGGATGGCTGCACAACATGATGAATGCAACCAGTGTCACTGGACTGTACATGTAAAACATGTTTAATTGGCAAACGTTTTGTTATATATATTTGTACTCCAATAAAACAGTTTAAAAAAAGAACATGATGGTACTGACCATTACTTGATTTAATTGAATATTTTCAACAAAAACATTTAATTCTATTTTATACTACTAAGGATAGTTGAGGAGCTCTGGTAGCATAGTGCCTAAGGCACTTGACTGCTAACCAGAAGGCTGGCCGTTCAAACCCACCAGCCACTCCTCAGAAGGAAGGTTGGGCAATCCTACTTCCATAGTGATACTGCCTCGGAAACCCAAGGAGGGGTCGCTATGAGTCGGGGCCGACTCAACGGCAAATAACAACAACACAAGGATAGTTGACTTGGTAATAAAATAAAAGCTGAACCACCTGATTGTTTTATGAAGATCCTATCTTTTCTCCTTGGTTTTCAGGTCAGTTTAACTGGTTTAACTATCTCCTCCTGTAGGTATTGGGGCAAATTTTTTAGAAGTGGATGGCCCCGCCCTTCTTCCCAGTCTGTCTTAGTTTGGAATCTTGCTGAAACCTACCCACCAGGGGTGACCCTGCTGGTACTCAAAATACCAGTGGCAGAGCCTCCAGCCTCACAGCAACATGCAAGCCACCACAGTAGGACAAACTGACAGATGAGTGGTAGTATTGGGCCATAGACAAAGATAAATGAGACACAGGTATAAATTCAAGGAGATCAGAGTTTGGTGAAGAAGATGAATTTGTTTAAAAAGTTTAAGAATATAGTTCTTATAGGTTCATGCTGGTCTTCACATTGCATATACCCTATTTTCAATTCTTAGTTTTATCCAGTTGTTTTTCACAGAGCTAATGTGAAATTCACCCCTTGCAAATTAATAATCATTGTAGATTTTAAAATTTCCTCTTATTTTTAGTTTAAAGTAAGACCCTGGGCACATTGGAACATCACAGCTTCGAGTCCACAGAGTTTGGACAAGCTCCCCAGCCTATCTGATAGATGTTTGTACCTCCGTAGAAATGTTGCAGTGCCTCACAGCATGGTTGTGAGTATTAAAAAAGAAATAAGATATGTGAAAGTATCCAGCCTTATGCCATCCATATGTCTGGTGCATAGTAAGTGTTCTTTCTCTTCCTGTGCCTTGGACTTTAGCAGGGAAACAGGATTTCCAGGCAATAGACCTTCTGGCCTATTGATTATATAGCTTTGGAGAAAAATTCTAATAATGATTTGCCTAGAGCAGCATTTCTCTGTGACAGCATTAATAACATTTTGGGCTGGATAATTCTTTGTTTTGGTCGGGGGATGTCTTGGTTCTCTAGTGCTACTATAAAAGAAATACAACAAGTGGATGGCTTTAACAAACAGGAATTTATTCTCATAACAGTTTAGAAGGCTAGAAGTCCAAATTCAAAGTGCCGGCTCTAGGGGCTGGGTGAAGGCCCCTTGACCTTGGGCTTCAGCTCTGCCTCTTATTCTAGGCCCACTGGAGCTGGAGGCTTCTTTTAACTCAATCAGCTGCAAGCTACAGAGGCTGATGAACCCAAGAACTACAGGTAAAATGGCCCAATCCCAAGATTGGCAGGCAACATGACAGACCACTGGCTTGAGTCCAGGAACAGTTCCAAGATTGGCAGGTAACACAGCAGGTCACGGTTCAAGTCCAGGAACTGGAGATGAAGAGTCAGCCAAATGCAGGATCTAAAGGTGCTAAAGCTAGAGACCTTTCCCAAAGCGTCTCCATATACACTGGAAGCAAGCCACACCCCAAAGGCAGCTTTCCTTCCACTGCTTAACATCTCACAGCAGATTACCCATGGAGTTGATTATACCACATTCAGTCTCATCATGGGGAATAACTGCATCCGGCTGCCAAGGTACTCAAAGTCACGGTCCAGCCAAGTTGAAACACAGCCTTACTACCACAGGAGAGGACTGTCCTGTGCATTGTAGGATGTTGAGCAGCATTCCTATCCTCTTTCTACCTACTAAGTAGCACTTCCTAAGTTGGGACAACCAGATATTGCCAACTGTTCCTTTTAGGGGGCAAAACTGTCCTGATTGAGATCCACTGGCCTAGACCCTTCCCCCTCCGTTGTGTGTGGTGAATCCAAAATGTCTTCAAGCATTTAAAGATTTTTACTATTGGTCAGGGAAGTACAAGATATAACCCAATTGTGGCAGCTACACCTACCAGAATTTCAGGGATTAATAAGATGCAAAAGTGTTGGTGAGGATGTAGAGCAACTAGAAATCTCATACACTGCTGATGGGACTATAAATTAGTACAACTGCTCTGGAAAATTATTTGGGCAGTATTTGCTAAAACTTGAATATACATTTCTTACCCTGTGACCCAGTATATTTGCAACTGAAATGCATTCATGTGTTTACCAATGGCATGTAGTGGAATATTCATAGCAGTGCTATTTATAATAGCACCTAAATAGAAGCTACCTAATATGCCCATCAAGAGTAGAATGAATGAAGTGTGATGTACTTGAGCATTAGGATATTAAACAGCAGTTAGAATGACTGATTTGCAACTATGCATAAAAATAAAGATCATGCTTGTCTGCATAATATGAAAGAATATAGCCATAAAAGAATACCTATCATATATATAGGAGCTCTGGTAGCATAGTGCCTAAGGCACTTGACTGCTAACCAGAAGGCTAGTGGTTCAAACCCACCAGCCACTCTTCGGAAGGAAGATGAGGCAATCTACTCCCATAGTGACACTGCCTCGGAAACCTAAGAAGGGGTTACTATGAGTCGGGTCCAACTCAACGGCACATAACACCACCACCACCACCACCATATATATGCTTCTGTATATGTAAAGTGGTCAAAACTATTCTGTGCTCTTAAAAGTTAGGATGGTAGTTATCTTCCAGGGGTATTTACTAGAAGGGGGCACAAGAGCAGGCAGCTAAAATCTCTCAGTTAAAATAACAGATGTGGTTTCTGTTTTCTGGACTGGATTTTTCTGGACTATGCAGTTGAACAAGTGACCAAAGATTGGGTCAAAGGTTGAAACTAGCAGTTATCTTAGCCCTTCGGCATGTTAAATGTTTGGGGTCCAGTGAATTTCTTCTGTCTTTACAATGGAAGTCACTTCTGCCCAATCTTGCAGGAATACATCTATCTGTCGATAATTATAATGTATTAGAATGTGAGTAATAGAATAATATTTTACTCGTGACTGTTCTTGGAATGGGATATATGAACAAATCTGTCCTGGAGGAAGAAGAACTGGAATTGGAAGCAAGAAGGACCAGACTTCATCTCACCTACTTTGGTCTTGTTGTCAGAAGGGGTCATTCCCTAGAGAAGGATATCATGCTTGGTAAAATAGAGGGTCAGCAATTATGCTTGGTCAGCAGAAAAGGGAAAGACCCTCAATGAGATGGACTGACACAGTGGCTGCGACGATGGGCTCAGGTATAGCAAGGACTGTGAGGATGATGCAGGACTGGGCAGTGTTTCATTCTGTTGTATGTGGGGTCACTATGAGTTGGAGCCGACTCGATGGTAACTAACAATAACAATATGTAGTTTATGGAGTAACTGGTTGGTGCAAATGGTTAATGCACTTGGCAGCTGACGAAAAGGTTGGACATTCAAGCTGACCCAGGGGCACCTTGGAACAAAGGCCTGATGATCTACTTCCCAAAAGTCAGCCACTGAAACCTCTGTGGAGTTCTACTCTTGGGGCACATGGGTTGCCATGAGTCAAAATTGACTTGACGGCAACTGGTTTAAAGTGTTAATAGTAATGAAAACCATTAGAACAATCATATTGATTTTGTTATTAAACATATAAGGTCCTTTGAACATAGTAAGTACTCAAATATGTTGTTGTTAGGTGCCTTCAAATTGGTCCTGATTCATAGCGACCCCATTATACCACAGAACAAAACACTGCCTGGTCCTGCACCATCCTCACAGTTGTTGCCATGCTTGAGCCCATCATTTCAGCCACTGTGTCAATCCAGCTTGTTGAGGGGTCTTCTCCTTTCTCATTGGCCTTTCACTTTACCCAACATGATACCCTTCTCCAGGGACTGGTCCTGTCTAACAACATGACCTAAGTCTGAGAGATGAAATCTGGTCATTCTTGCTTCTAAAGAACTGGCTGTACTTCCTCCAAGATGTATTTGTTCGTTCTGCTAGCAGTCCATGGTGTCTTCAGTATTTGCTACCACCATAGTTCAAATGTACCAATTCTTCTTTGGTCTTCCTTACTCATTGTCCAGGTTTCACATGCTAATGAGGAGATTAAAAATACCATTGCATGGATCAGGCCCACCTTAGTCCTCAAAGCAACATCTTTGTTTTTGAATACTTTCAAGAGGTCTTCTGCAGCACTTTTGTCCAATACAATACGTCATTTAGTCCAGCTTCTCAGATTATTTGCTCAGCATACAAATTGACCCTGATGCATACCTTTCCTGATTTTAAATCCTGTTCTGTTTGAATGACTGCCTCTTGGTCTATGTAAAGGTTCAAATATATAAGGCACTAATTATAAAACTAACAAGTTACAGTGTTTTGCAAGATAATTCTCCTTTCTTGGGAATGCTAATCTGATTAAATTCCCCCTTCCCGGTACTGATTTATTTAAAATATCAGTCCTAGTCTGTACTTTTTCATGTTGTTGTTTTTATGTGCTGTCGAATCTGGACCCGACTCATAGCGACCCCTCCTTGGGTTTCCAAGGCAGTATCACTATGGAAGTAGATTGCCCCATCTTCCTTCCGAGGAGTGACTGGTGGGTTTGAACCACCAACCTTCTGGTTAGCAATCAAGTGCATTAGGCACTACGCTACCAGAGCTCCCGTACTTTTTCATACTATTTATGTTTTAAATTCATATATTAACAAACGAAATTTCATATTTAATAATTTGCTATCAATTAAATTATTGTTAGTATTTTAGTTTTTGAAAAATTTGGTGCAAGTATTTGTTAGAAGATAGTTTGCTGTGAGTTTTGTATTGAATGAAATAAGAGAGTAATTGTAATTTGAAAGATAGTGCATACCAGGTGACCAAAACCCACTGCCATAGAGTTGATTGCGACTCATAGAGACCCCCATTAGGTTTCCAAGACATTAAGTATTTATGGACGTAGATTGCCTCATCTTCCTCCTGCAGCGCAGCTGATGCTTTTGAACTGCTGACCTTCTGGTTAGCAGCCAAATGCCTTCCCTGCAGCGCATACCAGTTGAGGAAGGAGTCCTAAATCATGCAGTTTGCTTCCCCAAAATTGTCTTTGCAATTTAGATTTCACCCCTAGAGGGTGGTATTGTATTGAAAGTTTAAACCTGTGCATTAATAACCCTTTTCACATTGAGAGGGAAAAGAAAGGCTTTTATTTATGTTAAAATCCAACAGTATTACAGTAAATGATCTACTGCTGCTTAAGAGAAGTTGATAATATTTTTACTTACAAATGGTTCCACTTTGTAAACAGAGAAATTCATGATACATAGCTTAATGGAATATTCTTTTGTGAAATGTTTGACAAAAATCCTGTATATTTTTCATCATTTCAGTGTAAACCAAAAAACCCACTGCCATTGAGTTGATTGCCACTCATAGTGATCCCCATTGGATTTCCAAGGCAGTAAATCTTTATGGAAGTAGATGGCCCAGTCTTGTTTCCGCGGAGTATCTGGTGGATTTGAACCACCAACATTCTGGTTAGCAGTCAGATGCCTTAGGTACTCTGCTACCAGAGCTTGCAACTCTAAATTGCAGAAGTGATATTTTCTGATATATTTAAAAATTCTTTCCTTGAAAGAAAATATAACAACATAGGGAGTTTAATAGATACTCAGTTTCACATCATTTATATTTGAGGCCTTTGAAATTTGTTTTATTTTTGTTGCTTTTCATACAGTTAAATTGTGTGTTCACAATTTAACTGTATGAGAATTGTGTGTAAAGACTACTGTGTTCAAAGTAGTCTTTACAAACAGGTGGTGGAAAGAGACATAAATATCTGAGTCTGCCTTGAAAAACTTAAAAGACCAATTTCTGTGGTATCGACACTGACTCATGGCGACTCCATGAGTGTCAGAGAATTGTGCTCCATAGGGTTCTCAGAGGAGCTCTGGTGGCACTGTGCCTAAGGCATTTGACTGCTAACCAGAAGGTTGACGGTTCAAACCCACCAGGCACTCTGCAGAACGAAGATTGGGCAAGCTACTTCCATAATGATTTACCGCCTTAGAAACCCAAAGGGGGTTGCTATGACTTGGAATTGACTGGATGGCAGTGAGTTTGGTTTTTTAATTTTAGGTTTCTCAACGATGATTTTTTTGCAAGTAGATCACCAGTTCTTCCTTCTGAGGTGCCTCTGGGTAGATCTAACCTCCAACCCAAATGCTAACCATTTGCACTACCCAGGGCCTCCAAATAGCTCCCTAGAGGTATTTATGTTTCCCAGTGTCTTTGAAAGGATTATTATTATGCTAATCATTAATACTTTCCTTTCCCTCCAATTGCTTGAATGGAAGCATTTTATTTTAAGTAAATGTCTGGAGAGTGATTTTGATTGTTTGCTTTTTATTAAGCAGTTTGCTGTTTTAGAGCTTCAGTTCTAAACTGGGAGTCAACCTTCTAGCAAACAGAAATTTAATCCAGCAATTAGTCTGGGCTTTCACATCTTCTTTTTGCCATCTGTTTTGCACCAAGATGCCGAGACCCAACCATAACTAATATTTATTGAGCACCCATTGTGTGCTGTGGGAAGACTTTAGATTAAGAACTGAGGCCTAGTTTTCCTTTCCTCCAGAAGTTGTCTATCTGGTTAGAGAATTGATACTAATACAGGAAAAAAAAATAGTAAACAATACAAAAAGCGTACACGTACATATCTATATCTTTAAGATCCGTTTCCCTATAGACTTTGTTGTTTAGGACAGATACCTCATCTTAAATATCTTTGAATCTTCCAAAGGTCTAAATGATGTTTGAAATTTTATTACCTTTAGTTGTTAAGCCGAGATCAAAAGGAGATAAAACAATGGTGTTTGAAAATAAGATGTATATGATCAACTGCTTAGTATGTAGCAGGGCATATTTTCTCACTATGCACCTTATTTTTAAAGAGTGGGTAACTCCTCTCACCCCCTACTTTGACTATATAAGAAATATACTACTTGTAGATAAGTTAGAAATATAGAAAAATACAAATATTCCCCATCATTCAAAGATAGGCTTTGTTAATATTTTGGTATATTTTCTAGTCTTTTTCATGCATGTGTATATATATGTGTGTGTGTGTGTGTGTGTGTATTCATAAGTATGAATATATAAGCAAAATTGGTGTATAATCTATTATCTTTATATCCTATGATAATTTGCTTGTTTTCAGTTGACATACGTTATACTATTACTATAGAATACGTGTGGGAGCTCTGGTAGCATAGTGCCTAAGGCACTTGACTGCTAACCAGAATGCTGGCGGTTCAAACCCACCAGCCACTTCTCGGAAGGAAGGTTGGGCAATCCTACTTCCGTAGTGATACTGCCTCGGAAACCCAAGGAGGGGTCGCTATGAGTCGGGGCCGACTCGACGGCAAACAACAACAACAACATAGAATATGTGTAGCATTTCCTTGTGTCATTATGTTTTTTAAGCCATTGCAATGGCTGCATAATATTCTGTCATTGTTATGCCATAGTTTTAATCCATTTCCCTATTTTTGCACTTTTAGGTTTTCAGTATTATAAATAGCAGTATGATAAGCATCTTTATGTAACTGTTTTAACCAAATCTTACTGGTTTCATAAAACAGAGCTCTCGATGTGGAATCCAATCCAAGCAAAAGGCTATGAATGTTTTAAACTATATAGGTAGTTTGATGAGTATGCCACACTGCAGAAAGGCATTGTCTGTTGATACTTGTCAGTAGCATTGAACAAAAATTCTGATCGCATCTCACTTTACTGGCAGTAAAGATGATTGAAAAAGTCTTTTCTTTCTGCTAATTTGAAAGATGGAAAAATCACTTAAATTTTTAAAAATTTAAAGTAATTTTTTGTTGTAAAAAATATATAACAACATTTGCCAATTTAGTGTTTTTCACGTGAACAATTGAAAGTCACTTTTTAAAAAAAATTAATTTTTTTCATAATTAATGTAGTCGAACAGCTTTTCATAAATATATTGGCCATTTGTTTCTTTTTCATGGTCTTTGCTCATTTAAAAAACATTTAAATTGTGTGTTCCTTTTTCTTTCTACTTTTAAATGCTTGCTTTATACGAAGAACATTTGCCCTTCATCTACAATGATATCTGTTACAGTGTGTTCTTCCCTTTTGCCTCTTAACTTGGGTTTTAGATGTACAAAAACATAAACTTAGTATATTCAATTAAATTATTCAATATTTTCCTCTATGACTTCTTTGATTAAATTTTTTTCTGCCTTAGTAAATGTTTTCCTAGTCTAAATCTACAGTCTGTACATACACTTAGGATTTAATTTTTAAAAATATATCTTTAAAGCATTTGGAATTTATTTTTGTGTTCAGTGTCAGTTGAGGCTTTGTTTGGCTTCTTTTGCACGTGGTATATTTTCCCGGTAATGTGGCTTTTTTAATCCTTCTCTTCCCAGTGGTCTGGATTTCTGACTCTTACATATGGTGAGGTCTGTTTGGTGCTACCTATTCTGTATCTAGGAGTTCTGGTAGCGTAGTACCTAAGGCATTTGACTGCTAACCAGAAGACTGGCAGTTCAAACCCACCAGCCACTCCTGGGAAGGAAGGTTGGGCAATCTACTTCCGTAGTGATACTGCCTTGGAAACCAAAGGAGGGGTTGCTATGAGTTGGATCCGACTTGACGGCACTGAGTTTGGTTCATTCTGTATCTGGGTGGTGTAGATGTTAACGTCCTTGTCTTCTAGCTAAAAGGTTGGCAGTTTGAGTCCACCTAGAGGCTCCTTGAAAGAAAGGCCTTGGAGATCTATCTACTTTTGAAAACTGAGCCATTGAAAACCCTCTGGAGCACAGTTCTGCTCTGACACACATGGTGTTGCCATGAGTTGGAGTTAATTTGAAGGCAACTGGTTTTATTCTGTACCCAATACCACCCTTTTAGGTGTTTTTTTTTTTTTTTTTTTTGCTTTATGCATTAGATATCTGATAGATTATGTTTCTTCATTCTTTAAAAAAAATATGTTAGCTGTTACTACCAGATTTTTGGGTATAAAATTTACAACCTCCTTTTCAATTCCTTTAAAAATAATCCCATTGGTTCTTAAATTATGGATATATTAACCTATGGATGAATAGGAGAAGAATGAACATTTTCCAGTATTCATGTTTTTTAAATGAATGAATTGATTGCAATGTCAAATGTGATTAGCATCTAAATGAGTGCTTAAATACTGAATTTGTGGTCTTCGAGAGATATTGGTAGACAAACATCAAAATTAGGTAATCCAGTGTATCCTGAAAGTCGGGACAAGGGGGATGGAGACGCCTTTAGATATTACTGATTTTGTTCAACAAATATTTATTGATGGCCTAGCATGTGTTATGTGCTTATGCTACCTTGAATGCTAACCTTGAAACAGTGAAAAATGCATAGTCCTTGCTCTTAAGCTCTAGGCTTGGATAAACTAGAAGCATGTACATGGTAAAATGATAGCACAGAGGAGGGAGTGAGCAGATGGGAAACAAGAGTCCTAGGGAACGTTTCATAGATCAAGAGAGGCTTAAGCCAAGTCTTGAGTGATGATGGGGTGAAAACATCTTCCACAAAGAGAATATATACACTGAGAAATGAAATGCTGTGATCTTTGGAGGAACTGCAAATAGTTCAATGTGCTTTAAGTATATGGTGAATGGTATGAGGAGCCGAGATGGAAAGGTCTAGACGAGATCTCAGGGGGCTCAATGTGCTGGGAAGAGATGGTAGGCCTGTGTGTAGAGCTTCTCAGACCGTCTGGGTAGAAGACAAGTATTGTGGGTTGTTTATTCTTTTTTTTTCCCCTTCCCATCTGATGCAGAATGATATTTTTGTAAAACTCAGTGATACTTAATCACTAGAAATAAGAACAGGAACATACATAATATAACCCTTACTTTAAAAAAAAAAAAATGTTCTTGTTGTTTGTTGTCAAGTCATTTTGGATTCAGTGTTTTCTAGGCTGTAATCTTTATGAGAGCAGACTTCCAGGTCTTTCTCCTGCCTAACCACTGCGTGGATTTACACCATCAATCTTTTGGTTAGCAGCTAAGCACTTATCTGTTGCACGATAGCCTCCTTTTTAAGATTTTGTTTGTTTTTTGTTTGTTATTTGCCATCGAGTCGGCCCGACTCATAGCGACCCCTCCTTGGGTTTCCGAGGCAGTATCACTACAGAAGTAGGAATGCCCAACCTTCCTTCCGAGGAGTGGCTGGTGGGTTTGAACCGCCAGCCTTCTGGTTAGCAGTCAAGTGCCTTAGGCACTATGCTACCAGAGCTCCTTTTTAAGATTTAAGAGACATAAAATGCAAAAGACCAATAAAACCATGAAATGATGCTCAATGTCTTTAGTTATTGTTATTGTTTATTGCCATGGACTTGGCTCCAACTCACAGTAACCCTGTGAGTTAACACAGTATGAAACATTGCCTGGCTCTGAGCCATCTTCATGATTGTTGTTATGTTCAAATCCATTGTTGTGGCCGCTGTGTATTTTGAGTGCCTTACAACCTGGTGCATGGGGAGGGGCACACTCATTTTCTGACACTCTGTTGGACACTATTCTGTTGTGATCCATAGGGTTTTCACTGGCTAATTTTCAGTAGATCAACAGGCTTTTCTTTCTGGTTTGTGTTAGTCTGGAAGCCCGGCTGAAACCTTTCCACCATGGGTGATCCTGCTGGTGTTTGAAATACTGATGACATAGCTTCCAGCACCACAGCAACACACAAACCACAACCGTACAACAAACTGACAGACAGGTGGTGGCATTAGTAATTGTTGCTGTTAGCTGCCTTTGAGTAGGCCCCCAACTCATGGCTACTCCGTGCAGAATGGGATTAGACCGTTGTGATCACTGGCTGGTTTCCGAAAGTAGATCATTGGCGAAATCCAGATCCAAACAATAAGATACAACTTACAATAAGATACACCCACTCAAAACCCAAACCAAACTCACTGCCATCCAGTTGATTCTGACTCATAGCAACCCCCATTGGGTTTCCAAGGGTGTAAATCATTATGGAATCAGATTGTTCCATATTTTTTCCATGGAGTGGCTCATGGGTTCGAACCACTGACCTTTTGGTTAGCAGCCAAATGCCTTAATTACTATACCACCAGAGCTCCTTTCAAACCCATGAGGATGGCTAGAAATTTTTTTAAAAAAGGAAAGTAACAAGTTTCGGTGAGGCTATGGAGAAAACAGAACACTCATCCATTGTTGGTGGGAATGTAAATTGGTATTGTTGTTGTTGTTATGTGCTGTTGAGTCGGACCCGACTCATAGCAACCCCTCCTTGGGTTTCTGAGGTGGTATCACCTCAAAATATTTAACAGAGAATTGTCATATGACCCAGAAATTCCACTCCTAGGTGTATTGTACCCAGAAGAATTTAAAGCAAGAATTTAAACAGGTACTTGTACACCAATGTTTATATCAACATTATTCACAGTAGCCAAAGGTGGAAACAACCCAACTGTCCATCAACAGATGAATGGATAAACAAAATGTATATTCATACAATGGATTATTATTCAGCCATGAAAGGGAATGAAGTACTGACACATAATACAACATGGATGAAACTCAGAGCTATCATGCCAAGTGAAATAAGAAGACACATAAGAATACATATTGTATTTCACTTATATGAAATATCTAGGACAGGTAAATGCATAGAAACAGAAAGTAGATTAGTGGTTACCGGGGGCTGAGTGGAGGGAGCAATGGGAGTTACTGTTTAACGGATACTGAGTTTCTATTTGGGTTGGTGAAAATTTTTGGAAATAGATAGTGGTGAAGGTTGCACAACATTGGGAACATAATAAAAAAGATTTAAGAGTCATAAAATTCTCTGTCAAATTGCTATAAAAGTTTCTCAATGTTTATTCTCAGTTTCTTTATCTTTTGCCGACTAAGTAACAAACAATTCTTGAACCGCTCCAAGGGCCACACTTGAGTAGTACTATGCTAGCATCCCAGATCAGGGAGAAAGAGGTGGCTAGAAGCTGAGGCTGGGAATATTAGAACAGACCTTTTCAAACACAGGTCAAGGTGTGCGTGAGGAACATGTCTACACAAATGATTGCCACTCTAAGGCTGAGAACAAGGTTGTAAGTTCTGCTGAGTTGTTAAAGGGAAGTTACTAAACATTTAACTCACATCTTTATATTGTTTGCATCATATGGTTAACTCACAATATTTTTTTTAAAAAGGTCTCCTCCAAATAAGTGTGTAAGATGAAGTATTTTAAGGCTGTCTCCCCATTTCCACCCTGTCTAGTTCTCAAACTAGTGTTGCCTGGGGCCCTTTAAAAGGTAGTGATGCAGGGTTCTACCCATCACATTAGTCTGATTTATTTATTTATTTATTTATTATTGTGATTTGGGTGAAAGTTTACAGGGCAGTTTCACTTTCCATACAGCAGTTCACACTTTTGTCTCATGACATTGACTATAATTTACCATAATGCAACAACTCCCCGCCCACTTCCTCCCCATAGTTCCCTCTTCCCTGTGTCCTTCCCTCCATGCACTCCTGCCCCCTGACCTGTCTCCCTGTGCATACACAGCTCTTCTATTCTCCCATGGTTGTTCTCTCCAAGGAGTGTATCTAGCTAGTGTAAATGTTCACCTCATATGCCTGTTTTGTGTTTGGCTGGAAGCCACAGGTGTGGGTTCAGTTCCAGAGCTGAAGGGTAGCTAGGGGCCATAGTCTCAGTGGTTCCATCAGGCTCTATCAGACCAGAAAACCTGGTCCTTTTTTTTTTTTAAATGATTTTGAGTTTTGTTCCACATTGTTCTTCCACTCTAACCAGGATGTCCTACATAGCTCCCCCTCCGAGTGGTTGTACATTTGTCTGATTTAACCTCAGAATCAGGATTTTAAAAGGGAGTCTGGTTCCAAAGGAGTCCTGGGTAGTACAGTTAACAAACTACGCTGCTAACCAAAAGGTTCAAGGTTTGGGTCCACCCAGAAGCACCTCGGGAAGAAAGTCCTAGTGATATACTTCCAGAAAATCAGCCACTGAAAACCCTGTGGAGCGCAGTTCCACTTTTATACACATGGGGTTGCCATGACAGCCGACTCTATGTTGTTGTTGTTGTTATGTGCCGAGTCGGACTGACTCCTAGTGACCCCTCCTAGGGTTTCTGAGGCAGTATCACTACAGAAGTAGATTGTTCCATCTTCTTTCCGAGGAGTGGCTGGTGGGTTTGAACCACCAGCCTTCTGGTTAGCAGTCAAGTGCCTTAGGCACTATGCTACCAGAGCGTCTCTATGTTGTTGCTTGACTCTATGGTAACTGGTAACTGATTCTAATGTATGGTCTAGCCCATTCCATTGGCTCTATGATACACTAATACCCTTCTCTCACCTATTCCATGCTGGTTATGTAAATACAAGATTTTTAGAAGGTGACTTTCTCTCCTATGGGATATACTAATGATTGCTAGTTTTCTAATTAAGTGAGGATTTATGTAAAAGAACACGTTACATATGTATATAGCTACCCTGCAGGACAGAGTAGAACTGTTACAGTGTTCCCAAGGCTATAAATTTTTATGGAAGTAGACTGCCTCATCTTTGTCCTGGAGCAGCTGGGGTTTTCGAACCACTGACCTTTTGGTTGGCAGTCAAATGCTTTAACCATTATGCCTCCAGAGCTACTTAGTCAGCATATAATAATACTCTTTCTTTTACTCACCCTGCCTCCTTTTGTTTTATAAAAACCAAAAAAACAAACTTCACTGCCGTGCACTTGATCTGGACTCATAGCGACCCCTCCTTGGGTTTCCGAGGCAGTATCACTACAGAAGTAGATTGCCCAACCTTCCTTCCCAGGAGTGGCTGATGGGTTTGAACCTTCAGCCTTCTGGTTAGCAGTCAAGTGCTTTAGGCACTACACTACCCGAGCTTTTGTCTTCTTGTTGTTATGTACCGTTCAGTGGGACCCGACTCATAGTGACCCCTCCTTGGGTTCCCAGGGCAGTATTAGTACAGAAGTAGATTGCCCCATTTTCCTCCCGAGGGGATTGGCCTCAGGCCTAAGGCAGTCACCTGCCACACACGATGTTGTCGGTTGGAACCCACCAGAGAGCCCGGCCGTCTCTTTCTCAACACAGCCCTCTAAGTTTTGTCTTGTAGGAGGTTATAATATTAGGAAGAAAGATAACTCTAAAAGTAGTTCTACATTCTATTTTTGGGGCCGTGGGTCAGTGATTTTATCCCTCCACGCCTCAATTTCCTCTACAGTTTCCCTGCCCTGTCCACCTGAACTGTTATGGGGATTGTAAGAGAAGATATATAAAACCATAACTCAAAAATTTAAATGTACAGTTACAATCTAACTGGACATTATAAAACAATTAAAAAAGAAGAAGAAGAAGAAGATACACACACATTTATACATAACACATACCCTACAGCAAAACTCTTTGAGGGAAGTTACACAAAAGTTAAATTCAAATTCCATGGACGTTTGCTTCCATGGTGGAATTTTTTTTTTTTTTTTAATCTTTTTACGCAGCTCCTGAAAAAGAAGCGTGATTGGTTTTCTCTTTTCCTCCCCAGCCCTGCAGTGGCAGAGCGCCCAGGGCCCCTTCTGTACAGACCCCTCACCTCCTCCCTCTCATTCTTTCAAACACTCAATGCATTTAGGGTCTGATCTTGTGCAGAAACTATCTCTGACATTTGAAGCACTTCAGGGCCCAGTGCGCCTGCGCGCGCCCCTCCTGCTGGGAAGAGGAAGCTGGTTTACATTGGAGTCATACCTCGCATAGCCAGCATGTCAGCGCAGCGGACTTGCAGCGGGCTGTGAGGGACGCTAGCGTGTCTTTGTCCTAGGAAATGTGCTTCATGTTTGCCTTCCTTGCCCCATTTTTATTGCGAAGCAAGCCTTACAGAGACTTCTGAAACTACTTGTTCATGCTCCATCGAGGATACAATAAGTAAACCGTCTACAAGGAAACCCTGAAAGGGTTTTGTGAGAGTTAGGTTTTGTGTGTGTTCCTTTTTACTTTTATTTACTTTGTTTTGATCCTCTGAAGTCGGGCCTCTGTCTTTCTGAAGTTAAGAGCCAGGAGCTACTCCACAATCATTGATTTTTGTTTTTTTCTTTGAAACTTACTATTTGTGGGCAAAAGCAAAAAGCTGGTTTTCTTTGCTAGCCCAATAAATGCTATTTATGAAGATGGACCTGTTGAACTACCAGTACTTGGACAAGATGAACAACAATATCGGCATTCTGTGCTACGAAGGTAGGTGTTGCCGACCTAGAATTGCTTTTACTTTTGTAAAGGCCACTCCCTCCTGTTTAGTGGTCTGATCACATTCTGAGTATTTTGTGCTTTTCCTTCGGACTTTAGGGTGTCTGAAAGGCAAAGGTTCATTATTTATCCTTTCACTACGAAGTTTGTTGTGTCATAGACTTCAGCGATGATGGTGGAGGGGGCTGGGTGAGGGCGTGAAATATAAACTGGTAGAAAGTTTGTTTTACTTGCAACTTACCTTTAAATTTTTAGTTCTCAGGGCATTTCCTTTTTTATTTCCGTTGCTATTATCTTTAAAGGAAGAACTTCTAGGACTGAGGGAAAAGTTAATGTTTTTTTGGGGGCTTGAGTACTTATTTTAAACGTACCACCATGTACAGTGTTTGTGTTGTATTCAGACAGTACTTTGAGTTTTCCTGTAGAAGAGAACAAAAAGTTACAGTGAGTTTTTGTTGTAGGCAGCAATTGTGTCCCCAACAATGAAGCATTTTTGTATTCCGTTTGGGGACTGGAAGGGCAGTGGAGTTACAGAGCACAGACTGGCCCTTTGTTTGACTTGCCATTTCCTGTACAGCTTTGAGAGGGTTCTGACATTGAAGGATGTTCCCTCCACACTCAAGTCCCTTGTGGAAATAATTACACAACACCCCAGCAAGAAAGCTAAATTA
>NW_006922019.1:1525380-1542834 GCF_000298275.1 Orycteropus afer afer
ATATTTTAAAAACAAAACCTACTGATCAGACTGAGAGACATATAGGGATTGCTCAGAAATTGATACCAGATTAATTTTTCATGTCTCCAACTGGTGGTGGTGAGGAAGAGTTTATGGAAAGGTGGCTTACCTTGACTGATTGCTGTCTAGTAGGCAATATACATGAAAGTGTTTTCTTGTAGTCTTCCTGGCTAAATAGGAGGAAAAAATCTTCTAAATTGAGTACCTATTAGGGATAATATGCTATAGTGTATTTGGTTTGAACATCTGCTGCTATTTTCCTTATTATGAAAGTTAATATTATTTTAACACCAAAATAAATACACAGGAAATGAAGAAAAGCACAGCAAAATGTGAATGTCTATTATGAGTTGTTTATGTCCTCGTGGTTTTCTCAGTGTAAACAGTGTACACATCTGCTCAGTTTTGAAGATGATGGTTATAACAGTGATTGTTCATTTAAATCCAACACTTCAAGAGTATTCATATTAAACTTGTCAGTTCACCTGCATTCCAGGGAAGTTATTTGGGAAATGGAATGTATAATTAGTAGGCAACATTTGATTTCATTATTAGCAGAGATAAGTTCCACATCTCCCAAGACTAAAAGTCATATTTTCTGAATTATACTAGTTTTAAGAATGAACATTTTGATGATTATTATTACCAAATTATTTAGATTAGTTATACCACATTCCTTAGTTGTTGTAGACACAGCTCTACTCTACAAATGTACATGTCTCTGCACTATTTTTCCTTGCTGATCTAGCAACTTATATACAATAGATTTTGAGCCAGTTCTCATGTAGCATGTAAGATCTTCCAGAAATCTTAGAGTGGACACTTAGTGATTTAGGTATGGATTCTCCCCACTTAACAACTGCTTCTTGGCACCTGCCTTTCACCGTAGTTGTTGACAAGTACAATTGAAAAGTGAATAAAGAGGGGGAAAAAAAAAACCACCACAAATAGTAGGTTTTGGGGTTGGGCTGCTGGAGTGGGAGAAGGAGAAGTTTGGCAAAGGGCTGGAGAAATCGAAGTCAGGCTAACTTCTGGAAAGTTACTAATTGCCCTCACTGTTGTTGTTGTTGTGTGCCATGCATTCAGACCACTCATAGTGACCCCTCCTTGGGTTTCTGAGGCGGTATCACTACGGAAGTAGATCGTTCAACCTTCCTTCCGAGGAGTGGCTGGTGGGTTTGAACCGCCAGACTTCTGGTTAGCAGTCAAGTGCCTTAGGCACTATGCTACCAGAGCTCCTTTGCCTTCACTAGTGATCAGCAAATTAGCAGACTGTGCTGGTGTTAATGCATCTGTTCCCAAACCTCCTGGTTTGTGATGACAGTCCTAGCCAGTTCATCGTTCCTCACCCCTCCACTGTTCAAGTTATAATTCACTTGAAGCCCAGTTTTACCTCCATCTCCATGAAAATGTCCTCGACCAATCCTGCCCTCATTTTTCCCCTGAACTCTTGAGAATACTCTCCTACTAGGATGTAAGCCTCATAGAGGCTTGGCATTCTGTCTACATCTCTGCTATACTCGTAAGTCCTACCACAGTGCCTGAGTAACCTCTTCGGTATTAGTTTGGGACGAATGGCTAACAAAAAACCCCTCCAGTGGCAGTCGTAGACACAACTGCTAGTTTAGCATTTAATTATATACTATCTTGTATTCATTGTGGAGTCCTAGTGGTGCAGTGGTTAAAGTGCTTGTCTGCAGCACATGGTGGGGGTGGAGGATATGGCAGTCTGCTTCCATAAAGATATAGCCTTGGAAACTTTGTGGGGCAGTTCTCCTCTGTCACAGAGTTGCTATGAGTTGACATTGACTCACCAGCAGTGAGTTTTTGTTTTTTTGGTACTCACTAATTATTGTAGGAAGGAGCTCTGGTGGCGTAATGCTTATGGCACTTGACTGCTAACCAGAAGGCTGGTGGTTCAAACCCACCAGCCACTCCTCGGAAGGAAGATGGGGCAATCTACTCCCATAGTGATACTGCCTCGGAAACCCAAGGAGGGGCTGCTATGAGTTGGGTCCGACTCAACAGCACATAACGACAACAACAACAACAATTATTATAGAGCACTATGGGGTCTTAAAACCAGTTACCATCAGTTCTGACTCATGGTGGCTCTATGTGTGTCAGAGTAGAACTGTGCTCCATAGGGTTTTCAACACCTGGTTTTTTGAAAGTAGATCACCAGGACTTTGTTCTGTGGCACTTCTAGGTGGACTTGAATGGGCAACATTTTGATCATTCTCAGACTCCTATAAAGGGCCATAGACATCATCAGGTACATTTGCCTTGTTTTTGCCAAGGAAACTGAGGTCCAGAGAGAGAAATTGCCTTGTCTAAGCATGTATCAGAAAGTTTGTACAGAATTGAATTAAGGTTAAAGCCCAGTGGTTTTGACTGTTCTATGGTTCTCCTATCCCATATTACCTCTAAAAAATACTCTCTGTCTTGTCTCCCTAGTTCATTCTGAGCTCCTGGATGCCAGGCACCATGCCGTATCTTGGGAGCCCTCATAGCTCCTAGCTATTGTGTGATATTCAGGATAGACTGAGAACCAACAGGTCTAGGTGACCAGCCTCCATGA
Source organism: Orycteropus afer afer (assembly GCF_000298275.1). NCBI lineage: Eukaryota > Metazoa > Chordata > Mammalia > Tubulidentata > Orycteropodidae > Orycteropus > Orycteropus afer. The sequence continues at coordinate 1,527,983 of NW_006922019.1, forward strand.
AGTTTGCTCTCCCTACTGCTCTGACCCTTAGGTTTGCTTTACCTTTTTCTGATGGTGCAGAGGAGGCAGCTCTGCATAGGTGCCAGTTAAAAAAGAGAGCAAATCCCCAAGGAAACAGAAAGAAGGTGGACCATTTCTCAAATTAGTGGCTGGTTCTGTTTACCTAATTCATGCTGAAAAGTTTCATTCTAAAACGTGTGTGTGGGGGGGTGGTTTGAGTGGCTTAACGATTAAGCTGCTAACTGAAAGGTTGGAGGTTCAAACCTACCCAGTGGCTCCATTGGAGAAAGACCTGGTGATCTGCTCTCGTAAAGATCACTGCCCAGAAAACCCAATGGGACAGTTCTACTCTATCACCTAGGTCGCTATGAGTTGAAATTGACTTGGCACCTAGCAACAGCAATAATAAATGTGCTCATGGTTGACTGTGGCTTTATGCTGTTGTTCCAAACCAAACCCACTGCCATGAAGTCGATTTAGTGATACCTTAATTACAGGTTAAGGCCATTATTGTATAATTTCATAGGATTCTCCTGCTTTTAATTTAATGTTCTTTAATTTAATAGTGTGATTTATATTGGGAGAAGGTAAGAAGAAATTGCATGTTGTAATGGTCTCAAGGTTTAAGAGAAGTATAATCTAAGTTCTTCAAAGTTTTACCACTGAGCATTGTTTTAGAACAGATTATCCCATGTTACGTCACAGGCCACATATAAATTCAGTTTTTGGCATTAAAGGAAAAAAATGTGAACACAAGAGTTGTTGAGACCCTGTGAGGATGAGTGAGGCTGGGTGAAGGATCTCTTGTTTTCTGCCAGTCTGACCACCACCAGTGGAATGACGTCCTGGTCCCATTGTTCTTTGTCTAATGAGCTCAGAGGTATCAGGAAACTTAAGAGCGTGTTGGGTGCTGTGAAGGTGAAAAGGCCACTAGCAGAGCCATTTTCTACCAGTCCCTAGCCCTTGAGAACAAGTGAGGGGCTTTTAATCTGCTGGTGTATTCCAAGGTGGAATATCTGTAACTAGTTTGTTGCGGATTTTCATTTTACTTTAGCTTTTTACTTACAGGGAAGGGGTGGGAGTGAGGGAGGGGGAGGGAAACTAGGAGGAGCTTGATCTAATGAAACATGCCCAGGTGAACCCTAGAGATCTCTTACAAGAGACCTGGCCCGTTTGTGTTTCTTCTAATTACAGGTTGGGAGGGAAGGTGTGATTATACCCTCCTTCCTTCCAGCTCCTCAGCCCTGTTTCTCTACCCCTCCTCCAAGGATTATTTCCTCAGCTGTTTATCTCTTGGAGCCCACACGGTGCAGATCTGTCTTCCTTCCTTCCCCACTGCCCTGCCCTATTGTCTGCATCGGCTGGTGTTGCTGTATTCCTGGTGTGCTTGGATTTGTTGCTGTGAAGATGTGAAAAACATGGCATAAGACATAAAGAAATCCCTCTCGGCTTGTGAGAAGATTCAAAACCTTTCAATATAGTTTAGTCCTGCTGGAGTGTGAGGATGTTGGAGAAAACCAGATTTTGTTGTGAAGCAATTAGATCCAGATTTAGCATTTCTGCGTTTATATAAAAACTGTCTTACTAGGGAGTGTCTGGCGATCTCTTTTATCTCTATATGTTTAACTCTTATTCAGCAACCGTTTGTATTGCGTGTTCTTGATGTACTGAATATCGAGCTCATCGTAACTCTCCTGTAGCCTTGCTTAGCAGTTTGCAGTGCAAAATAGTCCCTTCCTTGTCTTCTGTTTTTTAATGAATTCATCTGCCAAGCCCTCCACCCTTCAAAAAACAAAACAAACAAAAACAACAGCCATGGTCGGTTAGTGTGAAAACAGTCTGAAAATGATTTTATTCGCTCTGTTTCCTGAATGTCGTGTGCCCTGCTAAGTTCTAAAGAATTATTTCCATCGCTTTGCTTTGCTAGCTTACCTTCCTCTGTGTTTTTTTTTTTAAATGTAGATTGCTTTAATTCAGGATGTTGTATATAGAATATGTTTTAATTCTAACAGTATTTCACTACTAGTCAAAAAAATGTTTATTTACCATAAATAAAATAGAAAATCTATTCTGAAAAGTTTTCTTTAGTTTGTTGCTATTTATGTGGTATTTCCAAACTCTTACCTTTTGTTCGCAAAGAAGTCTGTAAACATAACAAACAGAAATATTGTTAGTAAGTCAGCAGGGAAAACACAATACCCTCCTTTCCAGTATTCATTTTCTTGAACATTTATGGAATGCCAATACTCTGCTAAGGAAATGTTTTAAGTGTCTCTCTTTCTTAACATTTAAAAAAAATTTTTTTATTATGAAATGTGCCACATATACAGAAAAGTGCAGAGAACACATGGGGAGTTTCTAGTTAAAAAAATGAAGGCCATTATTGTAATCACCGCCAAGTTAAGAAATAGTCAGTCACCTCCAAGTGTTCTTTCTCGGTCAAAATCCTGCCCAGACCCACAAGGTCATCAGTATTATAACTTTGTACCTTTGCTTCCTCTGTGTGGGGAGTCCCTGGGGGATGCAAACTGTTAATGAGCTAGCTGCTATCCAAAAGGTTGGCGGTTCAAGTCCACCTAGGGGCACCCTGGGGATCTACTTCCAAAAAATCAGCCATTGAAAACCCTATGGAGAACAGTTCTACTGTAACACACATGGGGCCACCGTGAATCAAAATAGACTCATTGGCAACTGGTTTTACTTCTGTGCAATTCTAAACAAATTAGCGTCATCTCGCCTGACTTTGTGAGCTTTCTATGATTGTAGTTATCCTGTAGTCTTCTTCTGTGTCTTGCTTATGAGGTCTTTTAAAGTCTTGGAATTTGGAATCTGTTGGCTGTGGAGCATACACAGATGCCCCAGCCTGCCTTTTCATTCACCTGTCCTCCGGGGCTTATTCAGTTGACTGTGCTTTGGTTTGAACTTTTTTCTTTTCAGTCAGTATTTTCTTCACATTCTTCATTGCCTATTAAAGTCCTCCACTATCCATGCCAGAACAGAAAATTGTATGTTAGAAAACTTCTGCAGAGTGCAAAATGGGGACACTTTTGGAGATACATAGCTTAATTAGTGTCTGCACAGCACAACTTGAGTTCTGCATTAATAAGCAATTTGCTTAAAGGCTGAGACTTGTTACAAGTCAACTTTGTTACGGTGCCAGGTTTCTTTGGATGTTAATCCAGGGATTTTTGGATACACAGAAAAAGCTTAAATTGCTCCAGTATTCAAACAATACTCTACATTGTATAGAGAGGGCTGTTAGAGAGCAACAAAGATCTAAAACAATAGTCTGCATTGTGCACCATCTGAAATTATGAATGAAAAGGCATTGCCCATATGTATTTGTCTCGAGTTTTATTTTATATCTGCTTTGCATGAAAATAGTTGCCTGTTAAATCTCCTTGGACTAATGCAGACGGCACCTTATGATTTGAGTTTGATAGAGCGAATTTCAGAATTTAATGTGCTCAATGCAGACGCACTTTGCCAAGCAATTTAGCAAAGTTGTTCACACTGCCTGTAATCCAGCTGGACAGAGTCTGTGCTTATTCACTGATAATGGTTGAGGGAGTGTTGAGTGCAAGTTTCTGGAAGTTTCCCCCTCTTTCAAAATAGACTTTATTTCTTAGAACAGTTTCAAATTTACAGAAGAATTACTCAGAAAGTACAGAGTTTCCTTATACCCTTTCGCAGTTACTCCTATTGTTAACATCTTGCGTTCCTGTGGTACTTTTGTTATAATTGATGAACCAATGGGTGATGGGTTAGGATTAACTAAAGGCTGTTCACATCCCCCTCCATTTAAAAGAAACACATCTTCCATTACATAGCACCACTATTAAAAGTGACAGGAGTTAAAATTTTTGAAATGCCAGCAGCTTTTTCCTTTACTCGTTTTCTCCCATTCTTAATATACATGCCTTTTAAACTATTCCCTTTCTGATAGACAACTGGTAAACTCTTGGCCGACTCTGCAGAGATTCACTGTTTTATTTTCTTCTTTACAAGTGCTTAAAATCACCCACAAGAGTGATTTGGGGAAGTATTTTAGGAATACCTATTAATATAGCTATTAAGCAGCTGTACAGGCTATATGATCTCTTGAGTAGAGGGTAAAAGAGATGGAAAATCGTAGTCATCCTCAGCATAAAACCTATGTAAAGTTTTCTAGCACTGTTTTCTGAATTCAAAGTTTGGGGCAATTACTACCAGTTTCTGGAGGGAACCTTTTTCTTTTTAATTAGAGGCTCTACATCCGGAAGAGAGGAGCTCTGGCACGCAGTACCTAAGGCATTTGACTGCTAACCAGAAAGTTGGCGGTTCAAACTCAGCAGCCACTCTGAGGCAGAAAGATGGGGCAATCTACTTCCGTAAAGATTTACCACCTTGGAAACCCAATACTCACTGCAGTACGCAGTGGAGGGTTGGTATTAGTCAGAAATAGACACGATGGTAGGGAGTTTTTTGGCGTTTTACATCCATAAAAGATGGATGATATAGGTAGGGGAAGAAATGGAGGGAAGGGAAGTTTTAGAACTAGCAGTGGACATCAAACATTGCTCTTGATGTCCTGTAATAAATACAACACACTTAAAAATATTTGGTTCTCTATTTTGTCCAAGAGACAGAGTGAGAGGGGGCCTTTAAAAAAAACCCAAAACTTTATTCCTTGTTTAAGGAGAAAAAAGAGGAACCACCCACCCCATCTTCCTGTTTTCCCACCCACAAACTCTTCTGAATCCATCTTTATCTACTTGCCTTCAGGCACAGTGGAAGGCTAATCCTATCTGTGCTCTCAGGCTCTAACCTTCTGTCCTCTGACTGACTTATCAGTGATCTGTTTCTTTTCTGATTTTCTCTTCAGCTTGTGCTCCTCTCCCAACTTTAAAACAAAAACACCCTTCCCTCAATCTTGTGTTCTCCTCCAGCTATTAGACTATCTCCTCCTTGCCATCCAAGTTGTTGGGAGAAGCTCTACTTGTCTGGACTTCCCTCCTGCCCATTGTTTCCTCAATCTCCTGCAATCTGAGTTCTGCCCCCCACAACTCTAGCAAAATTGTCTGGGCAAAGTCATGACATGATATCTTAGTGGCAAGTTCAGTGGACATATTTAGTCCTTACCTTATTGATCTTTTTTTTTTTTTTTGACATTTGGCACTGACTCCTTCCAAATTCTTAAAATTCTTATACCCTTTGGCTCAGATACAGTCATTCCTTGGTATCAGTGGGGGATTGGTTCCAGGACACCCCACTTCCCCCCGCAATACCAAAATCTGTGAATGCGCAAGTCACTTATATAAAGTGGTAGTATTTACACCTAACCTGTGCACATCCTCCTGTATACTTTAAATCATCTTTACATTACTTATAATACCTAATACAATGGAAGGATGGTGGCAGGCTGCTCCTGTAAAGATTATAGCCCTGGAAACCCTATTGGGCTGTTCTACTCTGTCCTATAGGGTCATTATGGGTCAGAATGACTCTTGACTCCTTCCAAGTTCTTAAATAGCAATTTATACTCCCTCTTCACCTTTGAGGGATCACTGTGACCACTTGTTTCTCTCTATTCCTTCAGTATTTTCAATCTGTGATTGGCGGAATCCATGGATGAGGAACTCATGGATACCAAAGGCTGACTGTACTTACTGAGCACCTACTCTGTTCTGGTGAGAAAATTGTGAGCAACACACAGGGGCCTTGTGGAGCTTCTGGTGAATGGATACCAGTTCCTGTGGGGCTGACCATGACTCATGGGACCCCATGTGTATCAGAGTAGAACTGTGCTCCACAGAGTTTTCTGTGGCTGATTTTTCAGAAGTAGATCACCAGGCCTTTCTTCTGTCATTGTTAGGTGCTGTCCAATCAATTCTGACTCATAGTGACCCATGAGTAGTGAGTAGAACTGCTTCATAGGGTTTTCAAGGCTGGAACCTTTCAAAAGCACATCACCAAGCCTGCCTTCCCAGGTGCCTGTGGGAGGTTCAAATGAGTTGTTTGCTATTGAGTCGATTCCAACTCATATAGCTACCCTGTAAGATAGAGCAGAACTGCCCCATAGGGTTCCCTACACTGAAATCTTTATGGAAGCAGATTGCCAGGTCTTTTCTTTTGCAGTACACCTGGTAGTTTTGAATTGTCAACCTTTCAGTTAGCAACTGAGTGCTTTAACCATTATGTCACCAGGTCTCTTTAGGGTGAGGCAAGCAGATAAACATTAAAAACAACACCAAACCACTATGATTGGAGCTTGAGAATAGATTGGAAGGGATTAAGAGAGGACAGAGTATGTGGGAATAGGAGAGGATGTGGTTTAGGCAACGGATGGTAGCCACACAAATTGTAGTGGTGGTCATTTGTGGAGAAGGAGAGAACTGGATGGATCTAAGAGAGATTTAGAAAACTGGCAGGGCTTGGTGAGGAATTGGAACGGGATGAGGTGAAACCATTGCGAGAGCCTTCCAGGTTTCTAGCTTATATGGCTGGTGCCATTTGCAAAGAAAGAAACACAGGAAGAGGACTGGGTTTTAGGGTGAGATTGGGAATTTAATTTTAGGTATGTTGAGCTGAAGGATCTTTGGGATTTCAAAAAACATGTACATAAAAACCCACTGCCATCGAGTCAATTCCGACTCATAGCAACCCTATAGGACAGAATAGAACCGCCCCATATTCCAAGGCTGTAAACTTTCCGGAAGCAGACTCCCTTATCCATCTTTCTCAGAGCAGCTGGTGGGTTTGCACAGCTGACCTTCTGGTTAGCAGGCAAATGCCGTAGCCATTATGCCACCAGAACTCCATATAGCTATTTAAAGAACAACAACAACAAAAAAATCAAACCCACCACCATCGAGTCAATTCTAACTCAGAGTGACCCCCATTGGATTTCCAAGGTGGTAAATCTTTATGAAAATACATTGCCCCATCTTGCATGGTGGAGTGGATGGTGGATTTGAACCACTAGCCTTCTGATTAGCAGTCAGATGCCTTTGGCACTCTGCCACCCATTAATTATCCTTTTCATTGCTGAAACAACCTCAGAACTGAACACTGCCTCTAATTTTGTTCCTTTCTAGTCCTTCATCCACAGTATTACCAGTGCCATTATCTATTTACTTCTCCAAACTCATCTTCCACCATTTCCTCACCCACATCCTGCCCTGCAGCTATATCAGACTCCTTCCAATTTACTCACCATATCTCTCATGCACTGCCCTTCAGTGTGAACTTGCCCATCTGAACATCCCCCAATACACATACACTTTGTCTTATCTCCTACTGATCCCCTCAAGTGCAGGTACTTCTTCTGGAAAGTGACCCAACACTCCTGTTTCCTACCTTCTGGCAGAATTAGGTGTTGTGTTTGTGTTTTCTTGGCAGGCCATACAAACTTCTGTCATAGAATTTATCTCATTGTGTTACACACTCATCTGTCTACCTTACTGTCAGCCCTGGGAGGGCTAGGACTTTGTCTTCCATCTCCTGGCTCGAAGCACCAACCACCATGGTGTCTACTTAGGAATGAATGTATTATCTTTCCGCTAAAGATACAGAAACAGTGGAATTGTGTGATTAGCCCAAGGATCTCGTTTAGTTGGTGACACAAGTGAGGTTCTTTTACTCTTGGAACATTATTCTTAGAGAAAGGAAAGGTGGCTGATAAAAGGGTGGGGCGGGGAGAGAGAAAGAATAGGAAGTTCCTTAAGGCTCAGTTTCTGTGCAGAAACATTTTTTAGGGCTGGTTGGTTGGAAACACCTTGCCCTGCTCATCTTGCTTTCTAGTGATTTAACTTTGGACAGTGAAGGGGTCAGTTCTGGGAATTTAATACTTATTATGAAGAGTAGTGGTGATTGAAGGATTTCCTTCTATGTCAGAGACCCAGGTTCGATTCCTGGCCAGTGTACTTTAGCGCAGCTACCACCTCTTTGTCAGTGGAGGCTTGCACGTGGCTGTGATGCTGACCATGTTTCAGTAGAGCTTTTTGACTAAGACAGACTAAGAAGAAAGGCTTAGTGATCTACTTACGAAAATCAGCCAGTATAAACCCTGTCGATCACAGTGGCCCAATCCTGTATAGGATTGCCATGAGTTGGAGTAAACTCAAGAACAACAACAAGACCTATTATGTGCCAGGCACTGTTTTTATGTATTGGAGATGTAACTGTTAACAAAACAGGCAGTGTCCCTGGCTTTGTGGAACTGAGCAGGGGAGAGACAGTCAACAGGTAATAAACAAAGATGATAATTACAGATTGTGGAAAGTGTTACTGCAGTTAGTAGTTTGATTGTATTAGCTGATTTACTGTTTACAATACACCCATACCTCACTTATTGATTTTGGTAAGGTTCTAAAGACAGGTCAGTATGTGAAAATTGGCATTATGCAAAAATGGAGGATGACTGTTTCAGATCACAAAATGGAGAATGACTAACTACATCATCACATAACTGCCAAACACTGAGAATTATGGCCCAGCTAAGTTGACACACAACCTTAACCATCACAGCCAGTTACTCTCTTGCACCTTGACTTTCATTACTGCCAGAGATAGTCATTAATGCACAAAATAGTTGGATGATCAATATTTTACTAGTGTTGTAAATGTGAAATGTTGGATAACAAGATCTTAAGTGAGTAGTAGATGTAGTTAATTCCATACTTAAAAAGTGATAGCTTTTATTTTTAAAACTTTACAGAATAGAGATTGAGTAGATAGATTATATCCCCCAAGGACTTGTAAAGGATTTAAAAGTATATTCTAGAAACTTGGAGTCTTAAAAGTGTGGGATTCTCTGCTTGGTTTATGAACCAGAGTCAGACTGCCTCATTCCATTCTACAGTTGTATTGGGAACTGCCATTTATTGTAGTATTATCAACTGTTTTCAAAAGGTCAGATAGTTCGGGTCATAATGGGAGTAAAATATGTTTAGAATAATAAAAACTCTGTGAATAAGAAAAGACTGAAGAAATAAGTGGGTTAGGTATATGTTGTTCTTAAATGACTCCTGTCAAACCTTAAAAGATAGTACCCTAAGTAGGATAACTACTACAATATCTCCAGGGCATTTTTTAAAAATACGTTTTATTGAAATATAATTTGTGTACAGTGAAATACACAAAACTAAAGTGACATGGGTCAGTGCATTTTTTGGGGGGGGCAGTGTTTCCTCCCCTCCCCTCCCCTCTCACCCCTGGCAACCAATAAAGAAAGTTTCCCTCCATACATAAACCTTTCCTTGACCCTTCACTAATACTGTATTTATCATTTCTGTGATTGACTTATTTCACTCAGCATAATGTCCTCCAAGTTCATCCACATTATGCGGTGTTTTGCAGACTCTACATTATTCTTTAGTGCTGTATATCATTCCATTGTGTGTATGTACCTCCAGGGCAATTTTCCTTTTGAGTTGTTGCTGTGTGGTAATAAAGTACCTTTTTGGTGGGGGCTATAAAAATGTAAACCATGGGCTTAATTTGGCTAATGAGCTGGGGGTTTTCCACTTGCTCAGTTTAATCTCCCTACCTCTTTTTCAATTGAGGCATAATTAAATACAGTGAATATTGAATGTATGGTTCCCTGAATTTTTTCCTCACGTTTACACTTTTTGTGTAACCACCACACCTGGGCTTTCTGGGTGGCTCAGATGGTTAAGCATTCGGCTACTAACAGAAAGGTGGTTTGAATCCACCCAGAGAGTTCTTGGACGAAAGGCCTTTCAGTCTCTTTCCAAAAGGTCACTGCCATTGAAAACCTATGGAGGTCCAAAACACGTGGGGTCTCCATGAGTCAGGAATAACTCAATGCCTTTTTTTTTTTTTTTTTTGCCAAGCACAACCCAGATCAAGATATAGAGAATTTCCATCACTCTAAAAAGTTCCCTCATGTCCCTTTGCCAGTCAATATACACATCCTCCAAAGATAATCATTATTTTGGTTTCTAGCATCGTAGACTTGATTTGGTTGTTTTTGAACTTCATATAAATAAAGTTACAGTATTTGACTACAACTGCTTGTGCTCAGCATGTTTGAGATTCAGCCATGTTGTTGCACTGTCTTCTGGTCTTTTTTATTGCTGTGTTGTAGTACATTGTGTGACTAGTGACCATCTGTTTATCCACTCGACAGTTCATGGACATTTGAATTGTTTCCAGTGTTCTACTGTTATGAATAAAGTTGCTTTGAACATTTTTATGTCCACAAACATAGCAGTAATTTCTCTTGGATAAATATGAGTGGAATTTCTGAGTCACTCGTTATGTATATGGAGCTCTGGTGGCGTAATAGGTAAGGCATTTGGCTCCTAACCAGAAGGTCGTCACTTAAAACCCACTAGCTGCTCTGTGGGAGGAAGATGAGGCAATCTACTTCCGTACAGATTTATAGCCTTGGTGAACCAATGGGGGTTGCTGTGAGTCAGAATCAAATCGATAGCACTGGGTTTGGTTATGTATATCCTTTTTGGAAACTGCCCAAACTGTTTTTTACAGTAGTTGCTACCATTTTACGTGCTTACCAGAAAATCTATGCCCTCATCAATACTTGTTATTATCAGTCTTTATAATTTTAGCCCTGCTTGGGGCATATGTGGATACTATGAAGGTGTCGTTCATTGTTAACTTGTAATTCATCACTTATTAGAATACCTAGTATGATATCTCTAGAGACTGCTGATTGGAACTGTACGAAAAAGACGTAGTACCTGCTTTAGATGAGGATAGAGCCACCGCGAGTCAGAGTCAACTTGATGATGGCAATTGGTGTCCTCTAAGTAAGCTGGAATATGTGTATTTCTTGTCTAATTTCAAGGCAGAGGTAGTGATTTTGGTATCGTCAAAGGAGAGGTTTTTTTTTCCAAATGGGTAAATCCAAACCATGGAAACCAGCAGGCAGCCAGATTGAGGGATGTGAAAAAACACCAACGTGGCACAGAGGACTCTCTTGTGAGCACTTTCCTTTAGTATGGTGTGTTGCCTTGCTTACTTACTTCGTGGTGAGTCATCCAGCCACTGGCCTGTTAAAATATAGCTCAGGGATTAAGCTCTCTTAGTTCCACTTTGATTTATCTTTTGGTTTGCCTGCCATTCCCTGACCCTCCTTAGGTTCTTTCTTTGCACTTCTCTCCCATTTGGAATACCCTTCTTTGCTCTTTTCTGCTCATTGAATTCCATATCTCCTTCAGGGTGTATATAGTTCAGCCAGCCTCTGTGAAACTTTACCTGAAACTCTACACAAGGATTTTATTTTGACCTCTAAACACAAGTGCCTTGTCCTCCTTAAATGGGTGAGGTGTTCCTACCACCTTCTTTTGGGTTTCTACAGGACGTAGTCTGTAACATTCCTTCAGCAGTTATATCACCTTGTCTTTTGTTATCTTTAATGTAAATAAAACAAACAAAGCAGCAGACTAATGCACCAATTTCCATATTCAAGTAAGTGTTCAAACTCATCTTCAAAATAGTTTATCTGATGACACATTTAACCCAACACTGTGATAATCTTTCTCAGAACTTTGTTGTTTTTCTGTAAGTTATCCTTCGAAGCCCAAGATACTTTCTTTTAAATATTTTTAACAGTGGCCACTAATTCTTAAAAAATGTAACAAACACAGACAATACTGTGCTCTTCATACATACTACAAATTAACTCATCGTCTTGGAGATAGAGGTCTTTTTTTTTTTTTTTCCCTTTAATAACTAAAGTGTTTGAAGCCAAGTTTGGTGTACGTGGTTGGGAATAAAGTTAAATTATTCCATTTTGGATTAAAAAAGAGCATGTTTCTAAATTGATGAGCTGTTTTTTTTCCAATGTGATTCTGAAGCCAGTTCCACAAGTGGAGTTCCAAGCTATCTTATAATCAGTGACAATTTTCTTTGGGATAAGTAGGTTCAAGTCATTCTAGAATGACTACTTTGAAAATGATAGCACTCATTTGCATGTTTAGCAAAAAATGGAAAATCTAATTTCACTGCTTTGTATACATATATAATACCTCATCTAAAGTATAAATTAGGAGCTCTGGTAGCATAATGCCTAAGGCACTTGACTGCTCACCAGAAGGCTGGCGGTTCAAACCCACCAGCCACTCCTCGGAAGGAAGGTTGGGCAATCCTACTTCCTTAGTGATACTGCCTAGGAAACCCAAGGAGGGGTCGCTATGAGTCGGGGCCGACTCGACAGCAAACCACAACAAAGTATAAATTACTTGAGGGCAAAGGAGTCTACCATCTTTTGCCTTCTCCTCTCCAGTCCCCCCACCCCCCCATATTGTGCCCTCCTTAAATAGATAATAGTGTGAAATCATACAGCCCTTCATTTGGAGCGCTGAGCTAGGCCATCTTTGTCTTTCTCTTCATGTTTGTCTGCTCTGCTCTTTCATTTCTACTTAGAGATGTTGCATGGAGCAATAGGCTGTTCATGAAGCTGTAGCAATTTACTCTTTATCTCACTTATAGAAAGTTTGAGTCCTGCTTTATTACTTTCTGTAAAATGAGTCCCCATCCCCTCTGAATGCTAGTGTAAATATTGGAGTTCTGGTATCAAAGATTTTTAAGTAGAGGTGAGACTACATAGACTCATAGTTACCACAGTGGTATTTAGAGGACCAAACGACTAAAGAAAAAAACTCACTGCCTGCAAGTCGACTTGACTCATAGTGACCCCTCCTTGCGTTTCTGTGGTGGTATCCCTACGGCAGTAGATTGCCCAATCTTCCTTCCGAGGAGTGGCTCGTGGGTTTGAACCGCAAGCCTTCTGGTTAGCAGTCAGATGCCTTAGGCAGTGCGCCACAGTTCCACAAATATTCATGGCACCTTCAAATACATATTACTGCCTTCAAAAGTTATGACATCCCAGGTGTGCCAAATCTTACAAGAAAGAGACTTTAGGCCCTGTGCTTTGTAGGGCTTATCTTTTAAGTCTCTGGAGACACGTGGCATGCAGACACATCTATGTTGTTGTTATGTGCCGTCGAGTCGGACCTGAATCATAGCGACCCCTCCTTGGGTTTCTGAGGCAGTATCACTGTGGAAGTAGATTGCCCCATCTTCCTTCTGAGGAGTGGCTGGTGGGTTTGAACTGCCAGCCTTCTGGTGAGCAGTCAAGTGCTTTAGGCACTATGCTTTATTCATCTATATGACCACTCATTTTGTGTCGTGTGTGTATGAATTTGTTATTTTTTTCATGGTTTATTTCTTTAGGTTCAGAAGCATTTCCCTTCTGTGTTTGATTCATCTCACCTTGGTCACCATTGCAGTTATGAGAGTTACTTTGACTGATTCTTGTGGTGCTCAGGGCTCCATAAGAATCATGGAAAGACAGAGGGCTACCGTATTTACTCTCCCTGATGTTGGCTCTACTGCTATAGCTTTTTTTTTTTTTTTCATTGTTTTCTTTTTTTTTTTTTAATTAGGATTTGGGTGAAGATTTACAGAGTAAATTCACTTTTCATACAGCAGTTCACATATACTTTGTCTCATGTCATTGACCAAAATTTACAATGCAGCAGCTCCCCTCCCACTTCCTCCCCATAGTTACCTCCTCCCAGTGTCTATCCCTTCATACTCTTCTGCACCCTGAGCTATCTCCCTGTGCATAAGCAGCCCTTCCTTCTCCAGTGATTGTTCTCTCCAGGGCGTGTGTCTACTTGAGGTAAATGTTTAACTCACATGCCTGTACTTTGTTTGGCTGGAAACCACAGTTGTGGGTTCAATTCCAGACCTGAAGGGGAGCTAGGGGCCATAGTCTCAGTGGTTACATGGGCAGTACAGACAACAAATATGAACCCCTTTGCTATAGCTTTTTAAAGTTGATGTTCTGACTGCCATCAAGTTGGCCCCAATGCACTACAGGATCAGGCTATAGTGATATGTAAAGTTTTTATTGACTAATTTTTGGAAGTAGATCACCAGCTCTTTCTTCCTAGCCCATTTTTAGTCTGGAAACTCCACTGCAGCTTGTTCAGCATCATAGCAACACACAGATCTCCACTGACAGACAGGTGGTGGCTGAGCATGAGGGGCATCGGCCAGGAATGAAACCCTAGTCTCCTTCCCTGGAAGGTGAGAATTCTGCCACTGGTCCACCACTGCCCTCTTTGAAGATGATAGGTTTTTTTTCCCCCTTAATTTAGTATTTTAAAAATAGTTTTACTGAGCTATAATTTACATACCATAAAATTTATCCATGTAAAGTGTACAATTCAGTGGTTTTTTTTTAGTACATTCACAGAGTTGTGCCACCATCACCACAATTCTAGAACATTCTCATTACCCCAGAAAGAAACCCCATGCCCATTCTTGTGCCTTATAATCTCCCCAACTCCTCTCCCTGCCATCGAGTTGATTCCAACTCATATTGAGCCCATTGGGTTTCTGAGGTGGTAAGTCTTTATGGAAGTAGATTCCCCATCTTCCTTCCATGGAGTGGTTGGTGGGTTTGAACTGCCAACCTTGCAGTTAGCAGTCAAATGGCCTAAGCACTAGACCACTCCAGCTCCTGGCAACCCCTAATCTACTTCCTGTCTCTGTGGATCTGCTTATTCTGAACATTTCATGTAAATGAAATCATACATGGTCTTTTGTCGCTGACTCCTTTCACTTAGCATAAAGAAAAGTTTAGTCATCTTATAGCATGTACCAATACTTCATTCTTTTTTATTGCCATATAATATTCCATTCTTTGGATGTACTGCATTTTATTTGTCCAAATGATAATAATTTTGAGGACATTGTAATAGTCCTGGGTAAAGATTAGAAGGAGCAATTACACAGACAATGATGCCTTCAAGGAGCTCTGGTGGTGTAGTGCCTAAGGCATTTGACTGCTAACCAGAAGGTTGGTGGTTCAA
>NW_006922019.1:1543254-1560650 GCF_000298275.1 Orycteropus afer afer
AGGATTGCCCAACCTTCCTTCCGAGGAGTGGCTGGTGGGTTTGAACCGCCAGCCTTCTGGTTAGCAGTCAAGTGCTTTAGCCACTATGCTACCAGGATGGCTGTATGTATATAATAAAAGTGACATTTTCAGACCTGTACTTTTGAAGACTTCAGAACTGAATGCCCTTAAACGTAAACTATAATGCAATATAAACTAAGGCTTCCAGGGTTTTCTTCTTAGTTGTCATGGAGTTTGGGAAGATGGACTGTCAAATGCTAGCAGTCCTACTGAGGGGGCTGATTTGTAGGGTTTAAAAGAAGTAGACTGTCGTTGATTGACTATCTGACAAAATGGTAACATGTAATTATCACCAGTGGTCCATTCTGTCATGAAATAAATGACACTTAAAAAGCTGTTTGGGACATAAGAAAAGGCCTCTACCACTATTAAAGTTATAAAGAGAGAGATGCCTTTATGAGTTAGTTTGGATTCTTTCTGGGTTTGTTAAATAGAGTGTTTCTTGTATGTAAATATTTATAGGATGGAATGAGATGTTTTAAAAGGCAGAGCTCACCAAAGAGTGTCTCTGTCTCCCCTTCTTCTGACGTGGGTTATGCTGGGCTGATTTTAGCGCAGAACCTGCTGTAGGATCTCAGAGGGCTCACGGGGGCTTGGTGATTGGCTGCAATTTAATAATATGGAACTGTCTGGGAGAATTCTGACATAGTTTCCCAAGACTATGAGAGTTTTTGCAGGAAAAATAAAAGTTTTTTTTTTTTTTTTTCTCTTTTCTTCTGTCTTGTTAACTAGTTCTGCTATAACAGAAATCCCACAAGTAGATAGCTTTAATAAACAGAAATTTATTCTCTCACAGTTAAGAAGGCTAGAAGTACAAATTCAGAGCACTGGCTGTGGGGGAAGGATTTCTGTCTGTTGCCTCTGAAGGAAGGTACTTGTCTCATTTCAGTATCTGTGGGCCTGGGCCTGGCATTCCATGGAGATTATATCCATGTGTCTTACTATCTATCTTCTGGGTACAGGAGATTCTCAGCACAGTGACCCCAGGTCCAAATGATGCACTTAGCTCCTGACTCTTCTTTCTTGGTAGTAGGAGATCCCTCTTTTTCTGCTCCAATCTCTCTCCTTTTATCTCTTCAAAGATAAAAGGTGATGCAGGCCACACCCCAGTGAAATTCCCTTTATATTGCATCAGGGCTGTGACCTGAGTAAGGGGCTTGCATCCTACACTAATCACCTTACAACTGATTGGCTGATCACATCTGATTACATCATGGGAAATGATTACATCATTATATATAACTGCCAAACCACTGAGAACTGTGGCCCAGCCAAGTTGACACACATTTTTTGGGAACACAATTTAATCTGTGACAGCTCCCTTTCCTCCTCCTCTCATTTTTCTAGAATTGGAGAAATTTACAAATTGGTAGTTATGGACTCTGCGTAAAACTTTTATTGAATATCTTTGCATCTAATTCAAAGTTTTGGGGGAGTGAGCTCTTTTGTCATGATGCAAAAGAACAGCCTACGAAGTAGAAGGCAGCAGAGGATTTACCCATTTTCCACATGGGAAAACTGAGGTACCAGTTTGGGCCATCACTTGACTATGATCTGACCTTTAAAGAGATGACCATTAAAAAAATGTAATTAGTGAAATAATAGTACTATGACATTATAATTTGAAAACAGAGTTGAGTTCTCCCAAAGGCAGTGTTTAGCCATTTGACCTGTTACCAGGGGCTAGCAGTTACTGGGACAATCTTGCTCTCTAAACTCTGCTGCATCAGGCATTTCCTGATTGCTACTTTTGGTTAGAGTGTAGTCCCTGTCTTCCTCCTACCACCTCGCTGTGAACATGACCCTGAGGCATAGGGAAATGTTGATGTGGTTTGGTGGGTCACTATATTGATCAGTTTCAAAAGAAGTGGAAAAGGGCAAGAGAAGACACATACCAGTATGCATAGACAGACCCTCCTGGGGAGTATACTAAAATTATATCTTAAACAACTTTTTCTTGGGGATTGAGATCAGACCAGGAGCTCTGGTGCCATAGTGCCTAAGGCATTTGACTGTTAACCAGAAGGCTGATGGTTCTAGCACACCAGCCACTCCTTGGAAGGAAGACTGGGCAACCTACTTCCATAGCGATACTGCCTTGGAAACCCAAGGAGAAGTCGCTGTGAGTCAGATCTGACTCGATGGCAGTGAGTTTGGTTTTTGGTTTGGAGTCAGATCTGAGAATATGCATTTTAAATAAGCATCTCAGGTGATTCTGATATAGGTGGTCTGTGGACCACTTTGAAGAGCTTTGCACTAAGGGGTGAATCGGATCAACTGAATGAGAAACACTAAGGAAAATTTCCACAGATTGATGAAAATAAACTGAGAACCACTTTTACTTTTAAATAGAAGCTTAGTGAAAACACAGAACAAAACAACAAGAAGAACCAAGTTACCATTGAGTCAGTTTTGACACATGGGGTCTCCATGTGTGTCAGGGTAGAATTGTGCTCTGCAGGGCTTTTTGTGTTCTGTTTTTTTTTTTCCTCTACATACTTTTTTTTTTTTTTTAATTTGATTTAGGTGAAAGCTTTCAGAGCAAATTCATTTCCCACTCAACAGTTCATACACGTTTTGTTTCGTGACATTGCTTGAAATCCCCATAATGTAACCAGCTCTCTTCCTACCTCCTTCCTGTGGTTACCTATTCCGTGTCTTTCTTTCCTATGCATTCTTGCTCTCGGAGCTATCTCCCTGTGCAGATACTGTCCTTCTGATCTCCCATGGTGGATTGTTTTAAGGAGTGTACCTACCTGGTGTAAATGATCACCTTGTAGGCTTGTCTGTTATTTGTCTGGAAGCTGCAGGAATGAGTCCAATTCCAGGCCTGAAGGTTGACTAAGGGCCATAGACTATGGGGGTTTACCAGTCTCTATCAGACCAGTAAGCCTGGTCTTTTTCATTATTTTGATTTTTTTCCCCCACATTTTTCTCCCACTTTATCCAGGATCTCCAATTTTGATTCCTTTCTGAGTTGTTGGCAGTATTAGCCAGGCACCATCTAGTCTGGTTTCAGAGTCATGTAGGCTGAGGTTCCCATGGTCCACTAGTCTCTTTGATTAATTGTTTCCATGTGTCTCTGATTTTCTTCATTCTTTACTCCGGACCAGGAAAGACCAATTGTTGCATCTTAGACGGCTACTCGCTTTGAAGACCCTACTCACCAAAGTAGGATGTAGAACAATTTTTTTTGTGTAGTATGTTATACCAGTTGAGCTTGTTGCCCCCCACATCCACAGGGTTTTTCAATGGCAGATTTTTGGGAAGTAGATTGCCAGGTCTTTCTTCTGAGGCACCGTTGGGTGGACTCAAAGTGCTAGCATTTCAGTTAGCAGCCAGCCAAGCATGTTAACTATTTGTGTCACCCAGGAAACACTTAAAACATGATTCCAAAACCAAACCAAACTCATTCTGTCGAGTCGATTCCGACTCATAGAGACCCCATAGAAGGTTTCCAAGGTTTTAAATCTTTTACAGAAGCAGACTGCTTCATCTTTCTTCTGTGGAGCTGCTGGTGGGTTCAAACCACCAATCTTTTGGTTAGCAGGCAAATGGCTTAACCACTACACCACCAAGCAAACCAAAACCAAATCCACTGCCAACCAGTCAATTCCAACTCATAGCAACCCCCTTTGGGTTTCTGAGGGGATAAATCTTTGTGTGTGTGTTTTATTTATTTTTTTTATTTTAAGAGCTTGTTTTACATTCAAAGTCACACGTACATTTAGTTTCATTCCCCATTTACCATGTCCAACCCTAACCTAGTCTCCTCCCCTCCCTACCCTGCAACACTCCCCCTGTGCCCCTCATAAGTATGCACTCCTGCATTTCCTCAGTTTGAATGTTGGTCCTTTGGTGTCCCATGGTTTATTGCTTTAGGGGATGTATTACCATTGAGTGTGTGGGTACGGCATCCTGGGTTGAGTGGTCTGTGTGTACATCTTGTTAACTGTTGGGCTGAGAGCCCGCCCCAGGGGGTGAGTTTTATTCCAGGCACCGAATGTATTTCAGGGTCATAGTATTGGGATTCTCACCAGACTTCATCTGACCAGTAATTCTGGTCATTATTGAGGTTTTGGATTTTGTTCCATGTTTTCCCTCCCACTTTATCCAGGATCTCCAGATTTGACCCTTTCCTGAGTGGTTGGCATTGGTAGCCAGGCACCATCTGGTTCTTCTGGTCTTGAGGGCCATTGTATCCTAGAGCTGAATACTTCTAAATGCCCTTGTGTGTGTGTGTGTGTGTGTGTGCGCGTGCGTGCGCGCGCGTTTTTCTTCACTTCCAATGTTAGGAGACCATTAGCTGCATCCTAGATGGCTGCTTGAAAGCTTTTAAGACCCCAGTCACTACTCGCCAATGCTTTTATGTATTTTGTTGTGCCAATTGAATCTGGTGTCCCCCAGTACTATGGTCCTGAGGTAGTAGCTCTATTGGATCTCTCTCCCATAGTGTTGGGATGTCTGTGAGGGATTACTCTGTCTTTTTATTGTTTCTGTAAGGACAGCAGGTATTTTGTATCACTGGTGTCTGTACAAGATTAGCCTCAGCTGAGTCTATCCTTGGTCTAGAATATACCTCTATTCACTGATTCCTGTCTGATCATATCAGGTGTTTATGTGTTTATCTGTATAGCCTAGTGTTTGGTGTTAATGGCAGTGTGGTATTGTGGACACATTGGTTGGTTTTGACATCTGCCGTCTATCTCTTATGTGCACAGTTTGGTGTCCTCTCTTTTCCCAGTGTTATCATGGTGGTCATATATCCTTCCAGTATATCCTTCCCCCTACCCATGTCAGCATGTAAGCCCCAACTATCCCTAAATTAACTGAGGGGATCAATCTTTATGGAAGTAGATTGCTCTCTCTTCTGTGGTGTGGGGGTGGATTTGAACCGCCAGTTTTCTGGTTAGCAGTCCAATGCCTTAGGCACTACGCCACCAGAGCTCCTAAAACATGATTAGACTTAGCAAAAGTTGATTGATTCCCTGTTTTTCAAGTTTATTTCATTACATGAAGTCAGTTGAACCTGTGTAGTCACAGAATTGTTCAAATTTGCAATGTATAGAAAATCCTGAGATAATGAATATAATTTTGCTTCAGTATCGGAAGGAAGATTGGGCAATCTACTTGCGTAGTGATACCACCTCAGAAACCCAAGGAGAGGTCACTATGAGTCCGATCTGACTGGATGGCTGTGAGTTTGGTTTGGTTTTTGCTTTTATATACAACACCTACTTTTAATGCTTCTTGGAAAATAAATTTTTTTTGCAGCTTTTATTCCTTAGACCCTTTCTTCTATTCCTTCCAGGAACTCAGGAACTCTGCAGTACTTTGACCATGGCTCCCAACAGATTAATTCTGGTTCAATCCCTTGCTGAGAATTTGCGTCTCTCCTCCCTCCCCCCTCATATACTAAATCAGGATCTGCATTTTTAACAAGATTCCCAAGTGATTCTTATGTACACCTGTAAGAATCTATTGGAATCACCTGGGGATCTTGTTAAAAATGTAGATTCTGATTCAGTGTGTCTGTGGTGGGAATGCAAAATCTCAGCAAGGAGTCAAAATGGAGTGAACCATTTGGAAGCCCTGGCCTCGACATTCCCAAAAGATCAGCTGTTGTTTTAGTGAGGTAACTTGATCATGTTGGGGTTCAGGCTGAAGCTTGGATTTGGGTATGGATGAAGTGGTGCCACGTTTTCCATGTGGGAACACCACCTCCGTGCTCTCAGCCACCTTTGGGATCCACAGCAAGTCTAACTTGAGAATCTTCCAGGAACGTCCACCTTCAGCAAGAAAGGTCAAAACACTTAGCCGTTTAAGATATTTGCTGAAATGCCAAGTGCTTAAGTCTAAATGCGTCATCCTAAGCCTGAGCAGCACCGAATGAGTGTGAACATGTTCAAGAGAGAAATTGCAAGAGTCTTTTCAGACCTCAATTCTCAATCCAACAGATGGAACCCTCTCAGTTACATGAGCTCACATCTGCTGTCTCTTGAGTTAATGGGGCTGTGCCACAGCGTGCTGTGGAATTACTGATCCGGTAATCCCTAGAAAGCATAATTGAAGTGAGATTGACAAAGAGCTAGACCTTAAAGGTTAATGGCACAAAGAGAATAATGGGGCTGGAGAACTAATGGTGAAATATAAATGTCAGTGGTTGCAAACCACTCATCCATTTAATTTGCTAGAAGTTAATATAGTCTAGTAGACCCCAAATTAAAACATTTCAGTTTTGTTTTATTTCTTCATTAGTCTAATTCTCATTGACCTGTGTCAAAGCTAAAACAATTATGGAGCATTCTAGCATGGGAGCAGTTTTAACAATCATTGACAGCACGTTTTTAAAGAAAATAGGTTGGCAAACCACATGTAGGTTCTGCAGTCTATTAATAGTATGGCATTGTGTTTTATTTTGTAAAACCATTAAAATTAGGCTTTGGGAAGACAGATTGATTTTCTGAAATGCCAGGATGTCTATCTGCAGACCATCACTGCTATTTACTATCCAAAAATTTGCTGCCCTGGTGTGTGTGGTGAGTATTTAGCAATGGCTGGGGCTTGGTCACAAGTCCCTGGGTGGCACAGATGTTTTAGTGCTTGACTACTAACTAAAAAGTTAATGGTTTGAATCTATTCAGAGATACCTCAGAGGAAAGATCTGGTGATCTACTTCCAAAAAATCACAGCCATTGAAAACTCTATAGAACACAGTTCTACTTTGACACATGTGGGGTTGCCATGAGTTGGAACTGACTCTGCCTCAGCTGGTGGTAGTGGTGTTGGTGGGGCCTCATCATTCAGCATAGTCTGACCTGTCTAGAAACAGGATGGAAACATAACGGCTTGCAGAAGAGTATTTGTAACCAAATTAGTATGTCTCTTAAAAGATACACCAAGGGTCCAATTTTATGTAAAATATTTTATTCCTAAGTCTGAAGGCCATAAACAACTGTAATTACAGATTTGAATGAAAAGGCAACTCACAGAATGCAGAATATTTTTGCAAATCATATGTCTGATAAGATTTGTTTCCAGATTATATATAGAACTCTTACAGCTCAATAATACAAAGAGAACCGAATTCAAAAATGGGGGAAGGATTTAAATGGACATTTCTCCAGAGAAAATACACAAGTGGCAATAAGCATATGAGAAAATCTTCAGTATTATTAATCATTAGGGAAATGCAAACTAAACCCACAGTGAGATACCACTTCACCCCCACTGTTTGTTAGGTGCCTTCAAGTCAGTTCCAACTCATAGTGACCCTGTCTACAACAGAACAAAGCACTGCCCAGTCCTGTGCCAGCTCCATGATCCTTGCTATACTTGAGCCCATTGTTTGCAGCCATTGTGTCAGTTCATCTCACTGAAGGTCTTCCTCTTCTGTGCTGCCCCTCTACTTTACCAACCATGACATCCTTCTCCAGGGAATGGTCCCTTCTGGCAACATGACCAGGGTAGATGAGACGAAATCTGGCCATCCTCGCTTCCAAGGAGCATTCTGGCTGCACTTCTTCCAGGACAGATCTGTTTGTTCTTTGGCAGTCCATGGTGTGGTGTTTCCAATATTCTTCGCCAACACCACAGTCCAAAGGCATCAGTTCTTCTTTGGTCTTCCTTATTCATTGTACAGTTTCACATGCAGAAGAGGTGATTGAAAATACCGTGGCTTAGGTTAGGCACAGCTTAATCTTCAAAGTTCCATCTTTGCTCCTTCCTTTCTTTGGTCTTTTGTAACATATTTGCCCAGTGCAGTATGCCATCTGATTTCTCAACTGCTGCTTCCATGGGTGTTAATTGTGGACCCAAGTAAAATGAAATCCTTGACAACTTCAGTCTTTTCTCTATTGTGGTGTTGCTTATTGATCAAGTTGTGAGGATTTTTATTTTATGTTGAAATGCAATCCATACTGAAGACTGTACACTTGGATCTTCATCAGTAAGTGCTTCAAGTCTTCCTTATTTTCAGCAAGCAAGATCGTGTCATCTGCATATTGCAGGTTGTTAATGAATCTTCCTCCAATTCTGATGCCACCACCTTCTTCATATAGTCCAGCTTCTCAGGTTATTTGCTGAGCATACAGATTGAATAAGTATGATGAAAGGATACAACCTTGACACAAGCCCTTCCTGATTTTAATCCATTCTGTATCCCCTTGTTTTCAAACAACAGCCTTTTGGTTCCATTCTTTGCATTGTTAGGATCCACGCAGTGTAATGCTTTTGCGTAGTCAGTAAAACACAAGTAAACATCTTTCTTGTTCTTTGCTTTCAGCCAAGATCCAGCTTGAATTTCTGAAACTTCTCTGTCAATTTACTGCTGCAACCATTTTTTAATTATTTTCAGCAGAATTTTACTTGCGTGTGATTTTAATGATATTGTTCAATGATTTTCACATTTCTTTTGGATCACCTTTCTTTAGAATGGGCACAAATACAGATCTCTTCTGGTCAGTTGGCCAAGTAGCTGTCTTCCAAATTTCTTGTCATAAATGAATAAGCACCTCCAGCACTGCATCAGTCTATTTTAACATCTCAATGAGTATTTTGTCAATTCCTGGAGCCTTGTTTTTTTGCCAATTCCTTCAGTGCAGCTTGGAATTCTTCCTTCAGTACCATTGTTTATTGATCATATGCTGCCTCCTAGGTGGTTGAACACTGAGCAGTTATTTTTTATACAGTGACTCTGTGCATTCCTTCCATTTTCTTTTGATGCTTCCAGCATCATTCAATGTTTTACCCGTAGGGTATACTTCAGTATTGCAATTGGAAGCTTGAATTTTTTCTTTCGTTCTTTCAGCTAGAGAAATGCTGAGTGTGTTCTTCCTTTTTGGTTTTCTGACTCCAGGTCTTTGCACATTTTATTATAATACTTTCTTAAGCTGCCCTTTGAAATCTTCTGTTTGGCTCTTTTATTTCATCATTTCTTCCATTTGTTTTAGCTACTTTGCTCAAGAACAAGTTTCAGAGTCTCTTCTGACATCCATTTTGGTCTTTTCTTACTCTCTTGTCTTTTTAATGACTGTTTGCTTTCTTCATGTATGATATTTTTGATGTCATCCCACAAATTGTCTCGTCTTTGGTCATTGGTGTTCAATGTGTCAAATCTATTCTTCAGATAGTCACTAAATTCAGATGGGGTATAATCAAGTTTCTATTTTGGCTCATGTGGATTTTTAAAAAACTTTCTTCAGCTTCAGCTTGAACTTGCATATGAGCAATTGATAGTCTGTTCCATAGTCAGCTCCTGGCCTTGTTTTGACTGATGATATTGAGCGTCTCAATAGCCTCTTTCCACAGATGTAGTCGATCTGATTTCCTGTGTATTCCATCTGGTGAGGACCACCTGAATAGTTGCCATCAATGTTGTTTTAAAAAGTATTTGCGATGAATTAATTGTTGGTCATGCAAAATTCTGTCATGTGATCTCTGGTGTCATTTCTATCACCAAGGCCATATTTTCCAACTACTGATGCTTCTTTGTTTCCAACTTTTGCATTCCGATCACCAGTGTATCAATATATCTTGATTGCACGTTTAGTCAATTTCAGAGTGCAGCAGACATTGGTAAAATGGTCAATTTCTTTGACTTTAATGGTTGGGGCATAAAAGCTGTATTAACTGGTCTTCCTTGTAGGTATTGGGTTATTATCTTATCACTCACAGCATTATAGTTCAGGATAGATCTTGAAACATTCTTTTTGATGATGAATATGATGCCATTCCTCTTCAGTTTGTCATTCCTGGTATAGTAGACTATATGATTATCTGGTTTGTAATGGCTGATACCAGTCCATTTCAGCTCAATAATCCCTAGAATTTCAGTCTTTATGTGTTCCATTTCGTTTTTGACAACTTCCAATTTTCCTAGATTCATACTTCGTGCATTCCACATTCTGATTATTAATGGATGTTTGTAGCTGTTTCTTCCCATTTTGAGTGGTGCCCCATCAGCAAATGAAGGTCCTGTAAGTTTTACTACATCCACATCATTAAAGTTGACTCTCCTTTGAGGAGGCAACGTTTCTTCAGTCATATTCTGAGTGCCTTCCAACCTGTGGAGTTTATCTTCTGGCACTGTATCTGACAATGTTTCACTGCTATCCATAAGGTTTTTAGTGTCCAATTTAGTGGATGACCTTGTTCTTTTTCCCAGTCTATCTCAGTCTGGAAGATCCGCTGAAACCTGACCACCATGGGTGACCCTGCTGGTATTTGAAATACTGGCAGCATAGCTTCCAGCCTTACAGCAACATGTAAGTTACCTCAATATGACAAACTGACAGACTTGTGGTGGTCACCCCTACTAGGGTGGCTAAAATAAAAAAGATGAAGAATAACACATGTCCATGAGGATGTGGAAAAATTGGAACCTCCACATATTGCACATTGGGTTGTAAAGTGGGGCAGCCACTTTGAAAAACAGTTTAACAGCTCCTCAAAATGTTAAACATAAAGTTAGCATGTAACCCAGCAATTCCACTCCTAAGTACATACCAAGAGAGTTGAAAACGTATGTCTTGACAATCATTTGTCCACAAATATCCATAACAGCATTATTCATTAATAGCCCCAAAGTGGAAATAACCCATACATCTATCAAATAAAATGTGGGTAAATAAAATGTGGTACAGGTATGTGCCACTTAACGTCCATGATACATTCTGTGAAATAAGATGTTATGCAACTTGGATGTTATGTGAACACTTGTGTCCATGGGGTGCAGGGCTCTCTGTGGTTGTTGTTGTCTTGGCAGCTCCCATCACGAACACCTCAGGTGAGCTCTCAGTCAGGTTCTGTCAGCTGTTGTTGTCTTCTCCACTAAGCCAGCTTCAGGGAAGGCCATCTTGCCTGTGAGAACCTGCCTGGGAAGGGAGCATTGTGGACCAAGAGGGCTGAGGTGCCTGAGCCAGGACCAGAGCACCTGGGGCACATACTGGATCCCTACAGGGTCACACTGGGCAAAAGTTGAGGACTAGACCAGGTAGCTTCTGGGCCATATGCAGCTGCAGGGCAGAAGTGGGGCTCCAATCTCAAGACAGGGGTCTGGCATCCTGGCATACAGACACCTGTGTGCCCTGGCCCATGGACATACATGTTGCCAGACATTGCCCCAGCAGGTGTTAAGTGCTGCACACCTGTATGTTTATATCATACAGTGGAATATTGGCAATGAAAGGGAATGAAGTACTGATACATGCTTACAACATGGATGACCCTTGAAAACATTATGTTAAGTGAGAGAAAACAGACGTAAAAGGCTCTATTGTATGATTTCATTTATATGAAATTTCCAGAATAAGCAAATCTGTAAAGAATAAAAAATTGGTCATTACCGGGGGGTGGGGAGGATAGGGAAATGGGTAATGATTGTAGATGTATACAGGATTTCTTTTGGAAGGAGGAATATGCTCTAAAAGTTACATGTGTTAATTGTTGCCTGAGGAGCCCTGGTAGCACAGTGGTTAAAGCACTCAGCTCCCAACCAAAAGACCAGCAATTTGAACGCACCAGCTGCTCCATGGAAGGAGGATGTGGCAATCTGTCTGTAAAGATTTACAGCCTTGGAAACCCTTTCGGGCAGTTCCGCTGTGTCTTACAAGGTCGCTGTGAGTCAGAACTGACTTGATGGCATTGGATTTAGTTTTTGGTTTTTTAATTGTTGCCTGTGGATAAACTGAAAAACATTGGGCCCTTTACATGGGAGTTGTATGGTACATGGATTATATTTCAGTAAAGCTGTTACTAAAAAATAATAGGTTTAAAGTGGAGAATGTTACTATTCATTCATTCATTTGATTCTTAGAAAAATTTTTCCTGTGTGTGCGCATTAGCTCGGGAGCTCTGGTGGCGTAGTGCCTAAGGCATTTGACTGCTAATCAGAGGTCTGGCGGTTCAAACCCACTCCCATTACAATAGGTTGCAGAGTATTATTAGCTACTTATAACCCTTACTAATAGCACCTGTAGGTCCCTTCACTATCTGAGTACCAGCCTGCTAGGTGGCAGTGACTATTGAACAAGGTACTGCTCTTCTCAAGGAACGGGCAGTGTAATGTTGTGTTTGCTTTATAGTCACTATTGGCTGTCTGAGGAAGCATTGGTGGTTCGTAAGTAGAATTCGCCTTCCATGCAGGAGACCTGGGTTCAGTTCCTGGCCAGTGTACCTCATGTGCAGACACCACCCCTCACTGGAGGCTTGCGTGTTGCTCTGATGCTGAACAAGTTTAGCAGAGCTTTCAGACTAAGATGGACTAGACAGAAAGGCTTGGTGATCTACTTCCAAAAAATCAGCCCAGGAAAATTCTATGGATCACAGTGGTCTGATCCCATCATATACGACGGGGTCACCATGAGTCAGGGCCAACTCAACAGCAGCTAACAGTAGTAGGCTATCTTATTTTAAAAAATGGTATCATACATATCTTAACTCAGATAATTTTTATAGGGAATAAACAAGGTGTCTGCAGGTGTGGTTGGGGATTGGGTGTGAGGAGAGAATTGGGGATGAAATTCCAGGTGGAGGTGATCAACAAGAGCAAATGCACAGAACCAAAACCCCAAACCCACGCTGTCGGGTCAAGGCTGACTCATAGTGACCCTATGGTACAGAGTAGAACTGTCTTGTGGGGTTTTCAAGGCTGTACATCTTTATGGAAGCTGATTGCCCCATGTTTCTCCCATGGAGTGGCTGGTGGGTTTGAATCGCCAACTTTTTGGTTGGCAGCCAAGCTCTTTAATCCCTGTACACCAGGGCTCCTGAAAGCACAGAGAGGCCAAATATATAGGTGAATATGTTGCTTTTCAGCTTAAATTTTGTCATTGGCTTCCAATAGCCTGCAAAATAAACTCCAGACTTTTTATTTGACCTGGGCTCAGGAGAGTGGCTGCTCTAGACTTCTCAATAGGAGAGATTTAGTTAGTGGTGGCCGTCTGATTGGAAGCAAGGGGAGGGAGGGCTCCTGGACTTGTCTTGAGCTTGTTTGCATAGCAAAGCAAACAGTTTTTACTTATAATGAATGCTAATTTGTTGTGGCAAAGCCCTACCCTATCACACCACTGTTAATTGGGGCTTCTTACAACCTGCCAAGGAGCTCTGGTGGCACAGTGCCTAAGGCATTTGACTGCCAGCCAGAAGGTTGGCAGTTCAAACCCACCAGCTGCTCCATGCAAGGCAGATAAGGCAATCTACTTCTGTAAAGATATACCACCTTGGCAATCCAACGGGGGTCTCCATGAGTCAGAATTAACTCTACGGCAATGAGTTTGGTTTTTTGGTTTTTTCAGTCTGCCTGCTGCCTCTCTCCTTATTGCTCACTAGTCTTTCTCCTTTGCCTTGCAGACTGCAGTGGCACCAGCCTCTTGATTGTGCCTTGCTCTTTCCTACCACTCTACATCTACTGTTTCTTTGGCCTGCAGGATTTTGTTCACTGGCAAACTCTTAATCATCCTTCAAGACCCAGCGCAAACATTTATGCTCTGTTAGGCCTTTCCTAGTGGCATAGAGGCTTCTGGATACATACTTGGCTTTCATCTTTCCTGGTAGTATGACCTTGAGCAAGTTCCTAATAAGCCACTTTTGCCTCCATGTTCTCATCTGTAAAATGAAATTCGTAACAGTACCTACCTCATGGTTATTATGAGGATAAGATGAATTGATAGCTTTTGAATCACTCCCAGCATCCAGTAACTGCTTGTAAGGGTTGCCTGTCATCCTGAGTATTACTTTCAGGCAGAAGTGATGGCACCCTCCTCTTTGCTTCCTCTGCTTGATGTACTTCTTGTTACTAACAGTAAATAA
The DNA here is from genome assembly GCF_000298275.1 of Orycteropus afer afer. Taxonomy (NCBI): domain Eukaryota; kingdom Metazoa; phylum Chordata; class Mammalia; order Tubulidentata; family Orycteropodidae; genus Orycteropus; species Orycteropus afer. The sequence goes on from NW_006922019.1 coordinate 1,557,124, forward strand.
CAAGGGAAGAGCCTGAACATTTCCCGAGAACTCTCGTTTCTCTGCAGTGGCCACCAACCGTAGAGATGCAATTGTTACAGGTGTTAAGGGGGTGTGGTGGGGGAGTGCACACTTACCCTTCCTATTTTAGGAAGGAGATTAAACTAAATGACTTAAGGGCTCCTTATAGTGTGAAAATCTTTACTGCCTAAAGGAAATGATGGGCGGTGAGAGCCAGGGGATGGATAAGGTGGAATAAAAGGAATATATGTAATCATAAATCCACTTGAACAACCCCCCCCCCATTCTTCTCCCCTCACCCTGTATAATGGTTCTACCACCACCACCAGTTGCTTTTAGTCAACTCTGACTTATGGCAACCCCATGTGTGTCAGAGTAGAACCGTGTGCCATGGGGTTTTCAATGACTGATTTTTTGAAAGTAAATCTCCAGGCCTTTCTTCCCAGGTATGTCTAGGTGGGCTCAGACTGCCAACCTTTTGGTTAAATAGCTGAGTGCACTAACTGTTAAACAAACCAGGGACTACGGTGACTCTAGATCTTCTCTAACCCAGAAGACTCAGGCAAGTCTGGGGATCCTTCTGAATCAGCATACTAAGTGCCCTGAATTAAACTTCTGGGAAAATGCATATTGTTATACCCCAAAAATCTTTCAAAATTAAGGTTTATTTCACAACATCTTGGTGTATAAGGAAGACTTCTGTACTTGTATATTGTTTCAGAGACGCCAACCTCTTCAGCACTTTTTGAACCTCATTAATTTTTATTTTTTAACTTTTACAAGTGTGGAAATAGCATGTCACTTTATATTTGTTGGATTACCTCTTCTTGATATTCAGTAGAAAGACATTTAAATTTATGTGTGCCATTGTGTATCTGTGATGTATGATTATATAAAAATACAATGGCTTTAGGAAGGTCATCTAAGTCCTTTAAGCTCCAGTCGCACTCTGTTCCAGGAACTCTGGCAGTTAGCTCCCAAGAGCTCAGCCTTACCTTTGAAGTGCAGTGTAGGCCTTTCATCTTCTATCATTTTCACTTAATGACTGCCTGGCCTTTGATCAGCTCAGTTTTCCTCCCCCTTTTGCTTCATAATAAGTCACTCAGAGGCAAGGAGAGACCTGTAGTAGGCCCAGAAAGGCCACAATTTTTATGAGCACAATGGTTGTTTGACCTTCGTATCATAAGTAAATATACTGAAGGGGAGGCAGCCCTTCCTGGCCTCTCATTGATAAAATTTGCTCACTGGGTAATGTAAACTTAAAAAAAGAGAGAGAAAGAGAGAAGAAATAAAGGGTTAGTCACATCTATTGTTGTTAGTTGCCATTGCATCAGCACCGACTCCTGGTGACCGAGGGTGCCCAGTCCTGGGCCACCTTAACGATTGCTGGTTTGCTCAAGTCCTAAAGTCCATTCTTGCAGCCGCTGTCATTTGCGTGCCTGCCAACCTAGGGGCCTCATCTTCTAACACTATGGCAGGCAATATTCTAAGCAACATCTACCCATTATTAAAGTTGGACCACTTCCTTCCCCTTCCCTAACATTTTTTGTTTTATTATCACACTTAAAATATTTTTCTTTATTGTGATTTGATTGGAAGTTTACAGAACAAATTCATTTTCCATGCAATAGTTCATACACATTTTGTTTTATAACATTGATTGCAATCCCTATAATGTAACAGCTCTCTTCCCACTTCCTCCCTGTGGTTTCCTTTTCCCTGTGTCCTTCTTTCTATAAATTCCTGCCCTCTGAACTAGCTCCCTGTGCAGATGCTGTCTTTCTGATCTCCTATGGTTGATTGCCCTACCTCAGCATTTTAAGTTTTGAGAAACCTTTTTGTCTTTTATAAACCCCATTGCTAGTGAGTCAATTCCAACTCCTAGTGACCCTGTAGGGCAGAGTAGAACTTCTCCATAGGGTCTCCAAGGGTGTAAATCTTTAAGGAAGCAAACTGCCACATTTTTCTCCTGCAGAGTGGCAGTGGGTTCACACTGCTGACATTTTGGTTCACAGCTGAGTACTTTAACCACTGTGCTACCAGGGCTTCTTTGTCCTTTGCATATACAACTTCCATCACTGTGCTTAAATTCTACATGCTAATGGAACATTTGTTTTCAGATTACATCTTATGACTTTTTAGTTTGTTATTTGACAGTTTTTTCTTGGATTTAGGTAAGGTCACAAAAAGTTATTCTTTATTATATATAATTTTTACATAAGGGTCTTAAGATTTCCAAATAATGCTAAAATATGGGGACTTAATCTACAGTGTTGTTAGTTGCTGTCACATTGGTGCTGACTCATGGCAACCCCATGCATAATGGATCAAAACACTACCCGGTCCTGCGCCATCCCCATGATCAGTTGTGTGTCAGAGGATTTTCACTGACTGGTTTTCAGAAGTAGATTACCAGGCCTTTCTTTCTAGTCCATCTTAGTCTGGAAGCTCCACTGTTCAGTGTTATAGCAACATGCAGACCTACGCTGACAGATTGGCAGTGACTGTGCACAAAGAGCATTGGACAGGAATTGAACCAGGTAGCTGTGTCAGCATTTACAGTCACTTCCTATCAGTTGCTTGCCACAGCAAGTCTAAGCTGCTCTGCCCGTGTTCAGAATCCCTTACTGTGTGGGCCCATCTATCCATTTCACCTTAACTCTTCCTATTAAAAGAAATGAGCCATTTGTTCCTGTTAGATTGATCTTGCTGATGCAACCATGTGCACATACGTGCATATGTCACCATTCTTATATCTGCCTTTACCCTTATAGTCGTCCCACCTGCAATACCCACCGTTCTCAAGTGTCCATATCCTGTCTTTCAAATCGTACTCCTGATTATTGGAGCTAGAATTGGTGGTGCTAGGATTAAGGCATTGGGCTGCTAACCAGAAGGTCAGTGGTTTGAACCCACCAGCTGCTCTGTGGGAGAAAGATGAGGCAGTCTGCTTCCATAAAGATGTACAGCCTCGGAACCCCTATGGGGGTCGCTGTGAGTCAGAATTGACTCAGTGGCAGTGGGTTTCAGGGTTTTCATATAAAATCTCTTGTTGTTAGCATCGTTCTTTTTGATTTTGAATTTGTAATCCATTTATTTTCAAATTAATATTTGAATAGTCTCCATTTTAATTTCTAGTAAATAATGATTTACTAGAAATCATTATTTCTAGTAAATAATGATAATGAGCAAAAGTTTTTTGGGGTATTCAATGACTTTTTTAGTAACAGCTTTATTGAGATATAATTTGCATGCCATGCAGTCACCCATTTAAAGAGTCTCTCTTTATTCCGGTGTTTGTAATGTTCTTCCTCATGGAATTATTTACCTCCATGACCAGCACTTCTGCTAGAACTGAAGCTCCTTGAGGGAAGATCAGCTCTCAGCCATCTTTGTGTTTTCAGTTCCTGGCATAATACTGCAAACATACTAGGCTCTAACAGCCAATATTACCCTCAATGGAGAGAGACTGAAACCATTCCTCTTGAGAACAGGAACTAGACAAGGATGCCCGCTATCACCACTTC
>NW_006922019.1:1563055-1573206 GCF_000298275.1 Orycteropus afer afer
GCTCGATTTGGCAGTTAACCTTTAAAATTAGGGCTCCATATGTCAGTTTCTGTAATGATGAGGTGAAGATACCAGTCCCACTTAACTCTCACTTTGGGGTAAAGCCATCTTAAGTTAAGAAAAGAGTATGTGAAAGCAAAGGAAAATGAACAGGGCTGCCCCTGGGGCCTACTGTATGGAGGGAAAAGCAAACTTGGGGAATGAACTCTGGTGGCTTACCTACCAACTTTGTTAAAGTGTTTTGGAAACAGTGCTAAAGTAAGTGTCCCGGCTAAGCACCACTCTGCAAGATGCAGACAATAAGGCCTGTAAATATTTTAAGATATCAAAGATCAAGGAGTGCTGACTTGGCAAGGGAGAACTCGATAAAGAAGGTAGGACTTGAACCCTAAACTAGACCTTCAAGTGAGGGGATATTGTAGACAGGTGGCAGGGGAGGTGGAAGAGCATTCCCAGCACCAGTGGGCAGGGTGAGCAGTGGTCCTGCCAAAAAAAAAAATGTTTATTCTGATTGTGAGGAACTGATCAGTTCTAATTGTAGGACATTCTACAAAACAGCTTATTGGTCTGGAATCTTTTAAAATATTAAAGACATGAAAAGGGGAAAAAAGCAGGAAACATTCTTTACATTCTAGTTGCCATCAAGTTGACACAGACTTGTGATGACCCCATGTATGTCAGAGTAGAACTAAGCACCATAGGGTTTTCAGTGGAAGTAGGTGCCAGGCCTTTCTTTCAAGGTGCCTCTGCCTGGACTCCAACCTCCAGTCTTTCAGTTAGCAGCTGAGCATGTTAACCATTTGCACCATCCAGGGACTCCCTCTTTCAAATGAAAGGAGATTAAAGAGACATGACAAGAGCATTATGCTGTGTGTGACCTTTAAATGGGTCCTGGGTCCCCCCTCCCCTTCAAATACACAGTTCCACTGGGGAAAATGTCCATATGAATTAGATTTTAGATAATGACAGTATATCAATGTTACCCTCCTTGGGTGTGATGATGATAACTGTGGCTATAAAGGAGAATGTTTTTAGAAGACACTTGTTTTGACGTATTTAGGGGTGAAATGCTAGGATGTCTACAGGTTGTTTTCCAAAAATGTGGCAATTATAGGAAAAAACTGTTATGTGTGTATGTATGTGGATAAAACAAATTGACAAGATCCTTACAGTAGGTGACAGTAATCGGATGCTCATTGTTTGCTCTTTCAACTTCTCTGTAGGTTTCAAAGTTTTCAAAATAAAAAGTGGAAGAAATAAAATTTACTTGGGTTTTTAGCCTTTTCAGAAAAATATCAATAAACTCTGGTTTTAAGTTGCTTTTGTTTTACTCAGTCCACATCAGTATCAGGCACCTGGATTATGTGCATGCCTGCATACTTAATGCAGCTTCCACTCCCGTCAGTGTTGTGGGGCTTTGAGCTTGTGCGTCCTATTTGAATCCTTGGAAACTTTGCTCTTTGGCTTCTGAAAACAACATATATAATAATAATAACTCCTCATGACAGTCATACTCTTGGTGAGTTACTGCATCTCTGTGGGACATTAGCTTTCTGAGAGACTTGACTTAGGGCATTTGTTGTGTCCCAGCTACCTGCCCACTTCCACCATGTCAGGGGTTTGGAGCTGAGTATGGCATTTCATAGTCAGAATAGGGAGGCCCAGAAATGGCCTTCCACAGTGCATATGCCAGTGTGTGTATGAATTTTGCATTGGTTCCTGGGAGCAGCATCTTCTTCCTCAGAGTCTTCACTAGACTGTACTGCAGAGAACAAGAATACTCTTAGAGAGACAGTAGCAAATGTGATGGTATTGCTCAGAAATCTGTAGGTTTGGGTTTGGAGCCAACAGTATTGTAATGTCACTTGGCATTCTGTGGTGCAGCTCAGCCCATCTAGAGGTATCAGAAGAGGTGAGCTGGGGCTGGGGGCAGAGGTATGCCTTTGACAAAGTTGGGTTTTGAAAGTGGAAATGAATATGAACTGGCAGTGAGGAATTCTGGAGGGAATCTGGTGAGGAGGAAGGGTGCCTGGGCAAATAGTGTGTGCATGAAGTGGGTGGGAGAGACTGAGAGGGAGTGTGAATGTGTGTGTTGGGAGGGTGGGGACACTAGTTTATTGAGCACCAACAATATGCCAGGCAGCATGCTGGATATTCTTTTAAAATAACTCTGAGACTTATGTGTGGGTTAACATTGCCCTTCCCACACATGTGGAGATGGACCTGGAGAGTCAGGTAGCTATCCCAGAATCACCTGGGAAGCAGGTTTGGAGTGCTGGCTGACCCATGCTCTGCCCGTTTCCTTTCCAGAGAATTGGTGGAAATTGTACCTATACTGACTGAATTAGAAGAGACTATAGGAGCTCTGGTAGCATAGCGGCTAAGACACTTGCCTGCTAACCAGACTGCTGGCGATTCAAACCCACCAGCCAGCCACTCCTCGGAAGGAAGGTTGGGCAATCCTACTTCTGTAGTGATACTGCCTTGGAAACCCAAGGAGGGGTCGCTATGAGTCAGGGCCGACTTGACCATAACAACAAGAAGTGACTAGTAAGGGGAGTGTTGGAGGAGTTTCCTTTTCCCCATCAACTCATCATCAAAATGGATTACAGATAGTATAATAAACTGCCTGCTCTGGGCTGGGAACTGGCTATAGATTTTCATGGATTCTCAACAAAATCCCTCAAAGTAGATGAAGAAATAGCAGCTCAGAGAGATGAAGAAACTTTGCCAAGGGCACATGGTTTTTTGATGCCAAAGCCCGCTTTCTACCACACTTCTCTGTCATGGTGCTGGTGTGGCCAGGGATATGGGAGTGAGCGAGCCACCTGCGTTATAGAGCAGAACACAGCACCGACAACGCCAGGTGTCCATGACAAGCAGGGCAGGGCGCCTGTTGCTGAGTTCATGGGTACACTCTTCTTGTGAGCAGCCTGTGTCGTGTGCCACTCCAGGGGTGGGTTCAGTGTTATGGGGGAGCAGAGGAAGGAACTTCATTTTCTAGTCTGTTCCTCTGCTCCCAAAATTCTCTTTTGCTCTCTCTTGTTTTCCCCCAGTGGTCAGTGGCTGATTCCAAAGCTAACTTTCCTGAGGCCCTTGACCTCATGGGACCCTACCGAAGTCCCTTCAACTTCTGTGTTTTGGAAATGTAGACACCAATAAAAACCTTAGCTGTTTAACCTGTTACATTCCAAGGGGTTTAATGAGAGCATTTCTTTGGGTATTCTTACCCACTTACATTTTGAAGAGTCATACCATTTTCCCCAGCTTAATTCCTCAGAAGGTTTGGCTCAGCTCTTGAGGAGGTTTCAACAAGCCTCTTTCTGCTTAACCTCGTTTAGTGATTCTTTCTAAACATTTATAAGCTCTACCAGAGAGGAAATTGAGCCCCTAGCAAAGTGCCTGATTCCAATACCATCTGCAAACAATTTACTTTAATAATTCTCCTCCTGCTCATTAACAGTAAAATGTTACAAAAGTAGATTTGCAAGTAAATATACTGAAGAATTTCTGCCAAGTATAGGAACCCTTTTCTAGGACGGTGGTTTCTGTGCATTTGCTGTAAAAGGTTCTTGAGCTGCCGTTGTCTCCTTGGGGTTCAAGGGTCATGTGTCAGTATTGGGGGCCTCGGATGGGGACATGTCAGGACATGTGACACACTGTACCATTGACCTAATACTCAGACAGACACTGAGTCCTTACACCTCACACAGAGGAAGGTGGTAATTGTTTTATCCATCCTTCACTGATTTGCTGGAGGCCCTGAGTGGTACAGCAGTTAACAACATGCTCAGCTGCCAACTGAGTGGTTTGAGGTTGGAGATTCGAGCCCATTCAAAGGCACCTAGGAAGACAGGCCCGATGATGAACATCTGAAAACTCAGCCACTGACAATCCTATGGAGCACAGTTCTACTCTGAAACACATGGGGTTGGTATAAGTTGGCGTGCACGCAACAACTGTTCTGTTTTTTTTTTCATTTTTATTGTAATACACAAGCACCTTTGAAAGATTTTGTCCTTGTTTAACTTTGTATCAGGTCCTGAAGACCTCACATAGATTAAAAGAAAATTTTCTATATTGTCTATATTTTAAAAATAATTTTGTTTTACTGCTTTTGACTCTAGCCAGTACAGTAAAAGCAAGGCTTGCACTCTGAGTACTATGAAGCTGCCCTCACAGCCAAGGACAGTCGTGAGGCGCTTAGGAAGTGGAGGCCCTTGAGTAGAAGTTGGTATAGTTATTACTAAGTCTGGGCTAGGAAACTAAGGAAACAGGATAGGGTTTTGATCTTTTTGGATCCCAGTTATGATTGTGAAGCCAAAACCCAACCTAAAGCCCAGGTCTTGCTGCTCCTCAACCTTACGTCACTGCTATGGAACTTGAATTTTTCTTTGTGCTGAAATGCTGTTAAGACATTAACTTGAATCCTCTTACTTTGGGATAATTCCAGCTAGGTGAGAATTCAAGGGTGCCTATCTATTATATAATCTGTGAGGACATAGTTTAGTTGTGAAGTAAATTTAATAGGGCAAGTAAGATTGTCAAGATTTTGTTTAACCGTGAAGAAACAGAATTATCATAAGCAGTAAGAGCTCACTAGTTAAATGAAATAACAATGTTATGGATATGAATTTAACATTTATTTCAAAATATTTTCAATTAAAGTCTTTTTATACACCGATTAACCTTTCTACTTAATTCATTAAAAACATTTTAGTATACATTCAAAATGTGAACATTCTAGACCTTTCACTAATTCTTTGGGATTTTTTTTTTTAACCCCTTCTCCTCTGGCCCCTATAGAATTATAAGTGTTGAAAACCAGCAGGGACCATAGACATCTTCCAGACATCTTCCATGTCCCAGCAGTATCTGTATTGTCTGGAAGCTGGTGAGAAGTGCAGACCACCCAGACCTGCCAAATCACAATCTGGATAAGACCCCCAGGTGGTTTGTATGCACATTAAAATGTAAGGAGCAAAGCCCTCATCCATCCCCTCATTTTCCAGGCAAGCCCAAGAATTCCTGGGCAGTCAGTGTTGCTCACCTTGTTGGTGCAGTGCAGGGGGACACGCAGCCCCTTTCCCTCTGCTGGTCAGAGCTGGCCTCCCTAGAGGTGCGGGCGGGGCTGGGTGGGGCTGGGTGGGGCAGGATGGGGCAGGCGGCTCTAGACCTCAGCTGTGATGCTGAGCCAGAAGGCTGGCTTTCTTCTTTCCTCAGGTGTTTGTAATCCTGAAGTGGCCTCTGGGCATTAGATTTCTTTCCTTTCAAGCAATCCCACCACGATAGGTGACCCAGGAGACACTGTGGGGTGGACACTGTTTAGGGCCTTTGTTTGAGACCTTGCTGTTTGTCCTGTCCTTCTCCCCCTCCTCCTCTACCCTCTCTTCCCCTCTCCCTTTCCTCCTGCTGCCTTCCTTGCCCCTTTTCTTCTTCCTTCCCTCCCTCCGTCCTTCCTCCCCCCCCTTCTCTTCCTTCCGTTTTGTTTCCTTAACTGGTAAAGCATCATGCACAGCTAGAAAAAATAAGAAAATTAGGATCTCAATCTCAGGGTCCCCCTTCCAGCGCTTGTATTAATCAGCTTTGTGGCCTTGAGCAGTTAACAGAATTCTGGAAACACTAGTGCCTTACTGTAAGATGAGATGTAGTCTTCCCTTCTTGTCTTTCAAGGTAAGGGAAAACCAAAATACTTGGTGATATTTTAAATGAAATACGTAAGGGACAGGAAAGCTCTGACAGAGTATAATATTTATGAGATTATTTTGATTCATTGAAATTCTAGTTAAAATGGCCTATGGTTCAATTCTCAATGTTTGAAGGTGTTATTGTTGTTATCCTTGATTATGTTATTAGCAGTCATTGATGCAGGTTGTGTGTGAGTGTGTGAGTTTAAAATAGTCTCACTGTGACTCTAAAGAAAAGACTAGAACTGCTGCTCACAGCGGTCTCAGTCAGGGGTCTGGACTCAGCAGAGCCGCCCCAGCCTCCTTGGTGGACAGGAGCCCTGTTCAGCTGTGGTCTGGCCTCCCGGATGCCAGAACAGGCTCTGCAAGTTTAGAGCGGTGAGTCTGAGGCTTCTACGAGCAACAATGTGAAAGGTACTTTGTATAAGCAACCTGTGGAGTTGTGGAGTTGTAGAATTGCAGGCAACCCTTGTACCACGGGCAGACAGTACGTCACATCTTTTATCTTCGTTGGCTTGCCTGTGTTTCATCATGTTGCCTAATATCCCTTCTTTGAAAAAAAGAAAAAAAGTTACCCAGAGTGGGGATAGCCACAAGTTTAACGATTTGAAAGAGATTGACTTCACTGTGTCTTATCCCCAGCTGCTAGTCTGGGAGACAAAGACGTATTATTTGAAAGAAAATGAATAAGCCCTGGCTGCTGGAGCTCCTGTCCAGGACAGACAGGGCTCTGTACAGTAATGAGCTTGGAGATTCTAGATGGGTTGTGAAATGCTAGAATACAGTTGTTTTATCAGGGTGCTCCCTTGCCAACAGGGTGATGTCAGTCTGGTTGCCGGGGGCTGTGGTCAGACAGAAGGAGACGAATCAATGTAGCAGAGCTGCTTGGCTTGTTGGTAGACTGAGCTGTGGTTTTGTTTCTTTGATTTAGGTTCAAATACGGTGAAGGGAGAACATAAAGTCTTGGGCAGAGCAAAGATTTAAATTGTGGAATAAAACTCTGTATTCTGCAAGACATAGTTTTTTTTTTTTTTTTGGTTAAAAAAAATCTATCCTCAAAAGTTGGAGCAAGATAATTTTTATTATAGTTGCCCTCTCCCCTTCCCCCAAAATATAAAGACATTATTTCACCCGTATGCTGTTTGGAGGAGCCCTGGTGGCACAGTGGTACGAAGTCACCAGCTGCACCACAGAAGGAAGATGAGGCAGTCTGCTGCTGTGAAGGTCACCTGGAAACTCTGTGGGGCAGTTCTACTCTGTCCTCTAGGGTCATGATGAGTCGGAATCGACTCTGTGGCAGTGGATTTGGCTCTTTGGTTTTGTGCTATCTGACTAATCTCCATTAAATACCACTGTCTCTGTGATTTTGATTGATTGCTCTCCAGTCATGCCATAATCTTAAATGCAGGTGCAAATCCCCGCTGTGGGCATCTGGCCATAGCGGTGGTGAAGAGGCAGGACTGCAGAGCCCTGTTGTCTAATCCTGGCTCTGCTATCTACCATTGACTACGGTTGACTCTATTTTAACCCTAGGAGAATCAGTTAATAATCTCTGGGAATATAGATTATGTTGCCTCACCTCTATTTTGAAGGTCTGGGCCAAGATTATTCAGTTCTATAGAATTTAATCAAGGAGCTCTTGTGGTGCAGTGGTTAAAGGATTTGGCTGCTAACCAGAAGGTCAGCAGTTTGAACCCAACAGCCACTTCATGGGAGAAAGATGACGCAGTCTGCTTCCATAAATATTTACAGCCTTGGAAACTCTGTGGGGGCAGTTCTACTCTGTCCTACAGGGTTGCTGTGAGTCGGAATCAACTCGATGGCAGTGGGCTAGTTTTGAGTATAGATTTTTTAATCTGTATTTTGTGGACCGTGTTAAATTGATTTCAGGTTCGGTTGACTACCTACAACCCTTTTAGAGGATTGGAATAAATGAATGAAGCTGGAACAGTAGGAAATAGAAGTCTACTAGTATGATTTTTAATTAAATCTTCGATAATTATTTAAATATTGAATTGGAGTCCTTAGTTGAATCATTTCTTCCTTCTACCATGTAAAGTGCATTAAGTTTGATGAAGTGTTTCTAAATCAGCAATAAAAGCAGAGCTTCCAACCAGTTGGGTCTGGTTTGATCCCGTGCTGAGAATTTACTTTTTTACCCTAGATACTCTGAATCAGAATCTACTTAAGAATTGTTCTTCAGATTCTTATGTATAAGTGAAAATCACCTGGAGGTCTCTTAAAATGTGGATTCTGGTGCTGTTTATCTGGGGTGGAAAGGCAAATTCTCAGCAGGGTGTCCATTTGGAAGGAGCCAATTCAAAGCCCTGAAGAAAAGATAACTTTAGAAGTCCTTAGGATACAGACATTTAGAGCCAAAGTTAGGCCATCAAAATGATCTGATGGAACCACCTGATCTTACCAATGAAGAAACTGAGACTGCAGAGTCTGAGTGTTGTTTTGAAGGCCCTTATGATTAGGTTGGGAGCTCTGGTAGCATAGTGGCTAAGATACTTGCCTGCTAACCAGACGGCCGGCGGTTCAAACCCACCAGCCACTCCTTGGAAGGAAGGTTGGGCAATCCTACTTCCGTAGTGATACTGCCTCGGAAATCCAAGGAGGGGTTGCTATGAGTCGGGGCCAACTCGATGGCACATAACAACAACAACATGATTAGGTTAGTGAGCTCTGGTAGCATAGTGGCTAAGGCACTTGACTGCTAACCAGAAGGTTGGTGGTTCAAACCCACCAGCCACTGCTCGGCAGGAAGATGGGGCAATCTACTTCCCTGGTGCTACTGCCTTGGAAACCCAAGGAGGGGTCACTATGAGTCGGGGTCAACTCAACGGCACATAACAACAACAACATGATTAGGTTAGCACTTGACTGCTAACCAGAAGGTTGGTGGTTCAAACCCACCAGCCACTGCTCGGCAGGAAGATGGGGCAATCTACTTCCCTGGTGTACTGCCTTGGAAACCCAAGGAGGGGTCACTATGAGTCGGGAGACGACTCGACGGCACATAACAACAACATGATTAGGTTCCATCTTTTGTCTAATCTAAGATTCCATCCTCTTCTAGAACCAGTCTTTCATGTACCACTAATAAAGAAAAAAATGACAGTCTGATTGACTGTAAGACAAACGTCAGTCTTAGAGATCTGAAAATGCAGGACATAGTTTTCCAGTCTTTAAAGTATGGTAATAACAGGAGTCCCAAACGAGGATATATGTTCCTCTCCATGTCCTTCTGTTCTGGGCTTGTTCCCCCTTCCATTTTGACTTTAAAAGCCAATTTGTCTAGTGATATTTTGTCAGAATCATTATGTAGCACATCATAAAATTAAGTGATTTTCTTATTTTTCCTTCTGTTAAACTTTTGTTTTTTTGCATTGAGATTAATGTATTTTTTAAAAAATCTTGAACTAAAATCTTTGCTCGTCCCCCATTGGGGAGAATTAAACCTGAATATTACAACTACTGTTGTTGTTGTTATGTGCCATCAAGTCAGACCTGACTCATAGAGACCCCTCCTTAGGTTTCCGAGGCGGTGTCACTACGGAAGTAGATTGCTCAATCTTCCTTCCAAGGAATGGCTGGTGGGTTTGAACAGCCAGCTTTCTGGTTAGTAGTCAGGTGCCTTAGGCACTACGCTACCAGAGCTATCATGACTAAAATCAGCAGTTAAGTAATTTTACATGCGTAGGCATTTTTGTTCTATAACACATATTTAGATACAATGGTTTTCATCAAAAAGGTCAAATAAATTTTTTTAAATTGAACTTCTTTAGTTATAATTGTGAACTAAAAAAAAAAAAAAAAATCTAATTGCTAATGGTAGCTAAGCCAGCTTGAGAAACACAAAATACTGGGTCACTCACACAGCTCCTATCTCCCTTCTGCTTACTCTTGAAAAAGAAAGATAATCTTTTCTCCTTTTTCAATTACCAAACCATTGTGAAGTTTGGAACACACATTAGAACAAAAGGAAAAAAAGTATGTTCTCCTCCTCTCTCCTGTGGTCAGGGCTGTATACATTTCATCATTTGTTTTGCTGACAGGACCCCGCACAGCCTTCGGCATGGAATAGGCTCTCAGACACACGGTTGGCTCTGATGAATCCAAGAGCCTGAGTAACCTCCAGCAGTTCTCTGATTTGATTTTTTAAAACTTAATAAATAATGTTTTAAAGAACCATGATAACACAAGATTTATTTTTATTCCAGGGTAAAATAATGCGCTTCTTATTTGTTCAGCAGTTAAAGATTAATCTGAATGCCAAGTGTTAAAAACCTGAGAGATAAAGGGATCTAATAGTACTGGGGTCTCATGTCATCCGTGTCTCTCTATCTCTTAATTATTTGGGAAGGGGTAGCATAGTGGCTAAGGCACTTGACTGCTAACCAGAAGGCTGGCGGTTCAAACCCACCAGCCACTCCTCGGAAGGAAGGTTGGGCAATCCTA
>NW_006922019.1:1573886-1616773 GCF_000298275.1 Orycteropus afer afer
TCTGGTAGCATAGTGCCTAAGGCACTTGACTGCTAACCAGAAGGCTGGTGGTTCAAACCCACCAGCCACTCCTCAAAAGGAAGATGGGGCAATCTACTTTCGTAGTGATACTGCCTTGGAAACCCAAGGAGGGGTCTCTATGAGTCAGGTCCAACTCAGTGGCACATAACAGCAGCAACAACAACATGATTCTCAGTGGTTTGGCAATGTTGTATGTCCATTGGCTGAGCAATGATTCTCAGTGGTTTGGCCGTTATGAAATGATGTAGTCATCCTCCATTTTTGCATAATGCCAGTTTTCATGTAAAGACCTGGTCTTTGGAACCTAACTATGTGATAAGTGGATTTATTTATATAGTCATCAGTTGTTGGGCATTTATGTTGTTTCTATTTCCTGACTATAATGAATAATGCTGTTATGAACATTCATGCACAGGTTTTTGTGTGGACATGTTTTTAATTCTTTTACATATATACTTAAGAGTGGAATCGCTGGATCATATGGTAACTTTCTGTTTAACAATTCGAGGAACTGCCAGACTGTCATCCAGAGCGGCTGCACCATTTTCCATCCCCACCTGCAGTAGATGAGCATTCCAGTTTCTCCACATCTTCATTAACACTTGTTATTGTCTGGTTTTGATCATAGCCATCTTAGTGGTTGTGAAGAGATGCTTCATTGTGGTTTTTGATTTGATTTTCCCTGATGGCTAATGCTACTGTGCATCTTTTCATGTGCTTGTTGGGTCATTTCTTTTAAATACGTTCTTCTTTTAAATACATCCCTAAGTCTTTTTAAAATTTCTCATGTTATGGTATCTTTGATCTTTAACGTATTCTAAAATTCTATAATCTGGCCATCCCATTGCTTTGCTTCATTTATTCATTCATTCAGTTAATATTTTTTGACCAATTACTGTGTAGAAGGTATTGAGCTATGTGCCTTTAGGCATGTGCAGTGAATAAAATGTCTTCTGTTTCAAAGAGTACAAAGCAGAGGAGGAAGAGAAGTATCATGATAATAAGTTTCTGTAGGTGTTCAGAGGAAGAAGAGATGACTTTTATCTTGAGGAATCAAGGAAAACTTCCTGAAGGAGGTGGCATTTTAACTGGCCTTTGCAAGATGGGTAGGATTTACATACAGGAAGATTGGGGAAGGTGCCTGAGTAAAGATGATGACTAGTTTAGTTTAACTTTTAGTGCTGAAATATTCAGGACTCAAAAACAACAATACTAAGAATAAAGACTGGAAAGGTAGTTGGGACCAGCTGGTGATTTTGAATTCAGAAGCAGTCTGGACAAGACTGGCAAGCCATTGGATGCTTTCAATATTAGCTAGTTCAGTTTTTGTGGAGGCCCAGAAAGGAGCACATCCATATCCAAAACTGAAAAACCAAACCAGTTTTCAACTCATGGTGACTTCGTGTTTCGGAGTAGAACTGTACTTCACGGTTTTCATGTTGGTGACCTTTTGGAAGCAGCCCACCCAGACCTAAACAAAGAGTCAAGATTGGATCACCGGTGTCCTGACTCCCAGAACAGATACCGTCCAAATCCCAGAACAGATGTTCTCTGTGATTTTACTAAAATGATTGTAACCACTTTGGCCACATATTCAACAATAACAATACAGCCTGTTGTACAATGCAAGGTGTTAGGGTACAGTCCTCGAGGATGAGGTTCCAAAGATGTTTGAAGGCACATAACTGACCAGAGCTGTTCCTGCCCTTCTGTCTTGTGGATTTTTTTCTTCCCACTCTTGTTTCCTTTGCTGTAAGCCTTGTTGGGCCAGCACAGTGTTTAGGAGGAGGCCTTGGCGGCAAAGAGGGCGCTGGGGTTTTAGCCTACATTAAGCCCCTTCATTGTGTGACCCTGGATAGGGCAGTCTATCTGGAGTGTCGTTCTCTCATCTACAAAATGAAGGAATCTGTGCTCAAAAGGCCTCTTCTAGTACTAACACTCTGAAATGCTGATGTGGCCTAGCATGCCATGTACATATCATCTCTAGAGCCTCTGGTAGAGAAATTGCAGTCCTAGGGGAGAAAGACTGGCTGTGGTTCTTTCATGGGTAACCTGGTTAGGGATCACCAGTGATTTTTCCAAAGGATTCCTTTGGACTTTTTTCTTTCTGTGTCAGACATCAGGGATTCAGTCTTAAAAATAAGCAGTGTGTCAGTTCGATGACCTTAAAATGGAAACAAACATAAGAATTTATCTTGGTGTTAGGTGCCGTCAAGTCGGCTCTGACCCATAGCGACCCTGTATACAACAGAACAAAACACTGCCCGGTCCTGTGCCAGCCTCACAATCCTTGCTGTACCTGAGCCCATTGTTGCAGCCACTGTGTCAGTCCGTCTCCTTGAGGGCCTTACCCTTTTTCCTTGACCCTCCACTTTACCAAGCATGATATTATTCTAGGATGGAAATTGTGGAGTAGAATAGGAATGTTGTTCTTAACCCCAGAGTTTTGTTTCTCGGGTAGCCACTTATGTTGGTGTGATGGGTGATGACGCCTTGTTATGGAGGGATTTGAATTTGTTGTGGTGGTGGTTGCTTTCCATGGTAACTCTGTTGCTACACATCTGGCATCCTATGAAATGTGCATTGCAGACCAAAGCCCAGGGGTCTGCACTGGCCCTGAGAACTCTTTATCTTCTCTTATCCCCGCCAAGGATGTTGAGAAACACGGGTGGAGGGTATGGTCAGTCTGCGTCATTTTGATCAGGTTCAATTTGCAATTGTGGCAGTTATTGGGGATATCACCAGGGCTCCTCAAAAAGTTATCTGGGCTTGGGCTTTACTTTGGAAACACCCTGTTCCCTCTCTATGGAGGAGGAGAGTACCAGAAAGGTGGGAGGGATATTTGGAAATTTATAATTTATCAAGGTATAAATATGAGCACTGCTTTTTTGTTTGTTTGTTTGTTGTTTAAACTGAAATACTAAATAGGACGTAGAGTCAGCTAAAATCTTACTGAATTTCTGAGTATAGCAGGCCAGCCTAGGACCTGTTTTTTGGGTATTTCATTTAAGATGGAAAGTTTCAGTTTGCTTTGGTGCCAGAACCCTTCAAAGAAACCCTGACTTTAGGTGTATTATGGGTCACCGTATATTTGCTAGTTTACATCTTGCTGACTCAATTGGCAAACTTTTTATTTTTCCTGGTAAACATTCAGAAGGCTTTTTCCTCACTCCTTTCCCTAACAAAATGATACTTGTCATATGTGTATGAAGTAAACGACTGTTAAAACCCCCCACACATCTGTGATGATATGAAAATAAGTGGTGGCAAACAAAGGTTTCCTTTCTCAGGGACCACAAGGCCTCAGATGAAGTTGACTTTCACCTAATATTATGCTCAAGTGGAGACCAAATTGGTCCAGGCCTTGAGACCAACATGTACAGCAACAAAAGGGCCATTATTTGTGTAAAATGTAGGTGTCCCTCCCCATATGACTTAGAAAGTTTGAAGCTGTCTCTCTTAAAGTAATTATTACTCTTGTTTATAATTTTTAGAAGGTATGCAACCTTTATAGATCATATAAGGTTATGCTTATTTTAATTCATAATAAGGAAAAAGTTACCACTGAGCACAAAGCATTTAAAACAGGAATGAAAAACACCAAGATGTCTTGTTAGATCAGACTGTGAACTTCAACTTGACTGTCTAACTTGGAAAAATGTTTTCCAAACTGCACCTATGAATACATACGTTTGTGACAAATTATATGCAGAACTCTATGCCAGTAATAATCATAATATTTTTAATGTGCCATTTTTAGTATATTATAAAAAGAAACCGTTTTATTTCTCATTAAACAATGTATTTTTTATTTCTTTTAAGTGATTTTGGCAAATATGTGAACTATCAACCTATGCATTTTCCTCATTCTTTAAAAAAAATGATATACTGAAAATATAATAAAAGTGTAACAAGCAAGAAAAGTGAGTTTGGAGTAGTGGTTTAATGAGCTTGAGTTTAGTTATTTTCTTAAAGGTAAGGAATTGAATGCCCACATGTCAAAAGAACTTCAATGCTTTAAATTAACTTTTGAGATTGTTTATAGTAAATATGCCTCACTCTTGTTCCTTTGTTGCAACTTTTATTTTTAAACTCTACCCTAAAGAGTTATTGTGCTCAAAAACCACGTTTATGTAAAATGTCTCATGCTTGGCAGCTGATCCTGTACTCAGACCATATTCTGAGAATGGCAGGCGGCCCACCCCCTTGCCAAAAACTTTCCACTGGGAGTAGTTTTGCAAGGGGCAGGGCAGGCGGGGGAGCCAGGGGGACTGTGATGGGGGCATTGCTCCTGCTTGACCACTCCGTCATCTCTTTGCGTAGGTGAAGCTGCTCTCAGGGGAGAGCCCAGAATGCAGACCCTCCCCGTGGCCTCTGCCCTCACCAGCCACCGCACAGGCCCTCCTCCCATCAGTCCCAGCAAGAGGAAGTTCAGCATGGAGCAAGCGGACGATGGCCTAGACTGTGAAAACGACCATGTTACCAAGATGAGTCGCATCTTCAGCCCCCATCTGTAAGTGCCTTCTTATGGACGTGTGGACATTTTTACTTTGGCTTGCATGCACCTCAGTGCTAGGGCCATGTTAGTTCTTCCAGTCAATGGCTTGACTCTGCTGATTATGTAGAAGGGATATATGGGCTCTTCTGTCACTGGAAGTATTCATCTGATTTCAACAAACTAACAGACAGATGAAATGTTATTTCTCTCCGACCTGCCTGTATGGCCTGGCCATTCATGCATTTTCCTATGGACGCTAACTTTCCATTAGAGGTTTTTGAGGTGGTTATCTGAAAATGTTCCTTTTTCTCGCCTGTGTGTGTAATGATTATTGTTATGAGAACCAGTGTTTGTGGATGTCTTTATGTGCTACAGAAATAGAAGGAAAGGTTAGCTCCCGGGTTCTATAAAATTTTATACTGTGGGATCTAGAATTGTACACATTCAGAAGTTTTCATTTTTACTATGTATGCTCACAATTAGGAGCACTGGTAACGTAGTGCCTAAGGCACTTGACTGCTAACCAGAAGGCTGGCGGTTCAAACCCACCAGCTACTCCTCAGAAGGAAGACTGGGCAAACTACTTACTTAGAGATACCTCCTCAAAAACCCAAGGAGGGGTCGCTATGAGTCACGATCGACTTGATGGCAGTGAGTTTGTTTTGTGAGTTTGATACTCACAATATAAATTTGAGACTTTCCCAGAGAGACAGAGATGTTGCATTTATGATAAGATGCTTCTCATCACATCTGTGGGAGCCTGTAGTGGCTGGGAGATCTGAGTGCTAGTCCTCAATTTGCCACCATCACACACTACATTCTTCACATGAGTTGCTTCAACTCTTTGGGCCTCATTTTCTTTATTTGTGAAACAAAAGGTTAAAACTAAAGTTTTTCTTAGTTTGTGGAACATTGCTACGTTTATATTTGAAAATTAGCTTTTGCCCAGTATCCTGTATTCTGGCTTCTGTGTGTTTTCTCCTCAGTGCACACATTTCATGTGCAGGGCATGAGGTGCTTAATTACATGTTTTCAGGACTTAACTGATAACCAAGCCATCTGTCCAGCACTGTGGCTGGCTGTTAGGATAGGTATCAGTGTGGTATCAGCTGTGGTGATGTGTGTGTGAATATTGGAAGGAGTGCTTGTATGCCTGGGTGAAAAAGGTCCTGTTTTCTTTTCCCCTCCTCATGCTCTTTTCCCAAGGATGAATAAAAACCTAGAGAATTCATGTCTTATAATTGGTGAAGATGTTCCTCTTTCCCAGTTCTTATTTCTGAGGATGCAGCTATTTTGGGCAGGAATGTAAAGCCCGGAGAGTCCCCGGCTGGCTTCCTCCTTGTAGGAAGGGCCGTTCCGCAGCTGGAGGCGGCCTGACCACTGGCCGGCCCTCCTGCTGCTGCCTCAGCTTAGGCAGGCCTCGGCGTGCCACACATTCCAATCTGCTCGGCCTGTTGTGTTCAGTCATAAGACACTGACAGAGGTATTTACCCTCAAATAAATCACTGTAGTGTTAGTCAGAGGCTGAGCCTGCAGTCTGGGCCCTGGAATTTGCTACGATAGGGAATCCAGCACCAAGGCAATGTGAAAACAATGAACTCTCTCGCAAGCAGGGAGAGGCTCCTAACTTAAATCCTGGTTACTTTAACTATTTGGACTTCATGCTTTTGTTAGTAGGACTTTTCTTTTTCTTTCACACCCTCATTCCCCAAACCCAAACAAGAGAAATTTTGACCTTGTTTTGTCTTGTTTTTTGAGGAAGTAAACGAAGGCAGCATACCTTATTTTAAATCCTTATTCTCCTACTTACCAGCTGTGAGGACTTGAACAAGTCACCGTAATTTACCTGGGCACAGTTTTCTTTATTTGTAAAGTGTCAGTGATGATAGTTAATTATAGAACTATTATGAGGATTGGAGCTAAAATACAAAAATAGCTTGGCACAGTACAGTTGGTGGTAACTTTAATTTTTTGTGGAGTCACTGAGTGGTAAATGCTTAACATGTTTGGCTGCTAACCAAAGGTTTGTGTCTACCAAGAGGTCTCTTGGAAAGGCCTAGGGATCAACTTCAGCAAAGTATACCATTGAAAACATACATGGGGTCACCATGAGTCGGAATCAACTCAGCGAAAGCTTTATTTTAAGTATTAATGATTACATCATGTAGATATTGGTGATGATAGCAGAGAAGAAGAGTACTGCTGTGGTGATTTTAATGTCTGGGAGTGTGCACTATAGTCAGAATGCCTGCGTTCAAATCCCTGCTTCTCTTTCAGTGCAGGTAATAATAATACCTATCTTACAGGCTTATTGTTAAGTGTTTAATACAATGCTTGGCAAATAGTAACCACTCCACTGCAGTGATGATTAATATTATTCATAGATTTTTTTTTTTTTTCGTAGCATTTAGAAAGTGATTTTTTAACTCCCCAAGGAACTAGCTTGGACTAGGAGTTGTAGAACTATGGTGGTATTGTATACAATTTTCAGTGTTAAATAATAAAAATAAACAACAATGAAAAAAACCCATTGCCATCAAGTCATTTCTGACTCATAGCGACCCCCATTGGGTTTTCAAGGTGGTAAATCTTTACGGAAGTAGATTATCTCATCATCCTTCTGTGGAGTGGCTGATGGATTTGAGCCACCAAACTTCTGGTTAGCAGTCAAATGCCTTAGGCCCTGTGCAACCATCAGATTGCTAAATTTCACGTGCAACACACACTTGACATCATTATGGAAAGTTTCAGAAAAGAGGAACACCAGCCCCCCACTTACCAGACTCAGGGACTCACGTCCCTATGGAAGGAGGAATGCTGGTCAGTGTTTGCTATTTCATTTTGTGTGTCGTCACTTGTTTACCGTCCAATGATTAGTTCAGTAACATCAATAAGTGTTTTCTAAGAGCTTGGTGATGGATCTCACAGGGAAATTGAAAATAGACTGCATGTTCCACATCTTCATCATGTGGGTCCTTAGTAAGCACTGTTGTTTGATTCGATGAAATGTCTTCTACCTGAGCTATATGTTCCCTCCTTTTTATTAATATGCAAAAAAGCTTTCTGGAGTAACTTACAGATTCATACTTGTTTAGAAAAGAATGCTCTGGTGTATTTGTCTCTTTAGGAGATTGCAAAATGACTTTTGCTTTTTTAGCTTCTTGGAATATGTTTAAGAATGTGTAATGGAAATGTGTTTTGTTTATTCTATCACTAAGTCCCAGTATTTCTAGGGAAAGAGTGTTGTTGAAAACAGTTTTGGCAGCTAGCTGGAGGGTCTTGAAGGTACACACTTTGGCTATATTTCCTTCTAACCATCCTACTGAGATATTTGCCAGTTGAGAGATGGAGAGATGGAATGGCTGTGAGCCAGAGTAGGAGGCTGTAGAGAAGGTGACTGCATTTCATTTAATTTGATTGGGGGTGTGTGTGGGGGGGGGGGCGGGGGTAGGTGGAGAAATTGCCTTCATGATTTCTCCAGAACAGGAAAAAGGACAATTTCTGGGCTCTTAAGCCATCCTTATACGACTGGGTCATTTGAATGCTTTATTAATTTTCTTGGTAACCCTGAGAAGTACCTCTTGTTATTTGTTTTCTACGAACAGCGTTAAGAACATGAATATTTATTGGAAGTTGAAAAGTACTTTCAGTCATTTGGAAAGACAGTGAATTAGGAAACAGGATAGGGTAGAGTGGAGTTTGTCTTGTGCACATGTCAATACCAAAAAAACCAAACTCACTGCCATTGAGTCGATTCCGACTCATAGTGGCCTCCATTGGGTTTCCAAGGCTGCAAATCTTTACGGAAGTAGATTGCTCCCTCTTCCTTCCACGGAGCGGCTGGTGGGTTTGAACTGTTGACCTTCTGGTTAGCAGCCGAGTGCCTTATCCACTACGCCACCAGAGCTCCTTGGAAATGTCAATAAATAACCTTATTTCTGATCCTGGTTTTCAGGTGTGACTTGGTAAGGAAGAGTCCCCTCCCTTTTCCTTTGTCTGTGTGTCTATTTATTTACTGTTCATAAGGACTCATGGATTTCTGTTTTACTCAATGGGTTATAATTGCCCCAGATTTGTCATAAAAGAATCCCTTCCGTTGGCTCCTTTGTTCTTGTAACAGTCTTCCATTAATTACTTAATTTTTTTGGACCTTTCTTACTTTCTGGCAAATAAGGTGTTCAAGGTTTATCTTGTAACCTACCTGCCCAGCCATAGAATCAGCCATTTCTCCAAGGAGCCCTGGTTCCTTTTAGTGGAGAACAGTATTTAGAAGCCAAGATCTGGGTGCTCTGTGTGCTTATTGAGACTGTAGTGCCATTGCTTCTCGACTTGACTTATCCAGTATGGTAGACATTAGCCACATGTGCCTGTTTACATTTAAAATAAAATTAAATTAAAAATTCAGTTTAGTTGCACTAGCCACGTTCAAGTGCTTAGTAGCCACATGTGGCTAACGGCTACCATATTGGTCACACAGACATAGATCATTTCTGTCATCACTGGAAGTTCCACTGGACAGCACTATTTCTAGACCCTTTAGACAGAGCCTTAGACAGAGCCAGGAATGCATGAGGTCATACTAATATTCCAATTCTAATCTTTATTCCATAGTTGTATTCCCTCCTTCCACAGTAAGAACCATTTACTCATTTATTCAGTCCTACAACATCCATAAAATAGTTTCAGAATTGGCATGTCCATACCACTGTGGGGGAGCTCTGGTGGCAAAACATCTAAGGCATTTGGCTGCTAACCAGTAGGCTGGTGGTTCATACCCACCAGCCACTCCTCGGAAGGAAAATTGAGCAATATACTTCCATAGAGATACAGCCTCAGAAACCCAAGGACGGGTCGCTATGAGTCGAATTGACCCGACAGCAGTCAGAGTTCACCGCTATGGAAAACAAACCACCTACAAAGAGCTCACAATTTGTTTGCAGTTCTTTTTACCCTGTGCTGAAGTTATAATAGCCTGAGTACCAACTTCATTTCAGTGTCTTTGTGTTATTTGAAATATATAGTTGGGTTCATATAGTTCTGTTTACATTCAGTTTCTGTTTTTTTCCCCCATCCTTGTTGATTTAATTGTATTTTTTGTTAATATGCAAAATATTCACGTGCTTCCAGATGTGAAACTATATAAAAAAAAATGAGCTTGCAGAATGTTAACTCCCTGCCATATCTCTTTGGGCCCTTTGCCTCCCTTCCATCTTCCCTCTGGAGGCAAAAATCCTGTTACTGTTTTTTAAGTAAGCAGATACATAAATATTTTCTCATTTCCCCTTCTTCCTTACACATGAGGTAGCATAGTTTCTTATCCTCCTTCGGGCTTTAGTTTTCTTCATTGAACAATATACTCGGGAAATCTTTTCATACCAGCTCTTCCTTTTGTTTACATCTGCATAGCAGTACATTGCATGCTTGGACCAAGTCTATCCAGCCAACCATTTTTCTTGAAACATTTAGGTAGTTTCCAATATTTTATAATATATTCATTCTGCAGTGGATAATCTTGTGCATATGTAGTCTTGCAAAGCAATAAAAACTCTTCAAAGCAAATGGTGAATGCAGTATAATAGTATGGTAGAGCCATATTGGTTTTGTGACTTATCCTAGGCTGCTTGTCACGTGGGACCTGGTGAGGGCCCTGTGTGGAAGGTTACAGTCAGTAGATGACTTTCTGAATGAAGCAGTTTTCAGCTTTGTATGTGGGGTATAGGTTTGCACTATTCGTTCAGTCATCTGCAAGAGGAAGGCAACATTTGTTGAGTACTTACTATGTACCAGCCCTGTGCTAGAAAAAGATATGATTTCATTTAACTCTTATGGTGAATGTGGCTCTTTAAGATGAGTAGATCTATCAATCAGCTCTATTTCCAGAGGCAGAAAGGTAAGTAATGTGTCCACAGTGGTAGAGCTGGGATTAACTCTGCTAACCAGAAGGCTGGCGGTTCAAACTCACCAGCCACTCCTCAGAAGGAAGGTTGGGCAATCCACTGCTGTAGAGATACCACCTCGGAAACGCAAGTCGAATCCGACTTGATGACAGTAAGTTAGTTTTTTGGTTAGTTATGTGACCCCAGAACTAATGGTCATCCCACTGTGCCATCGCTGCTTCTCCCCTGGGGCACAGTTACATGCAGCTTTAGGGGTGGACATGCTAGCCCTCATATCTCTAAAATGACACATGACCAACCCAGTGCCTGGCACATGATAACCAAAACCAAAGTGCTACATAATTTTTGTGTTGAATTGAGTTAGACCCACTATCAGAGAGTCTGTCAGTTTGTCACACTATGGTGGCTGGCATGTTGCTGTGATGATGGTCTTTCAGATACCAGCAGGGTCACCCATGGTAGACAGGTTTTAGTGGCGCTCCCAGGCTAACACAGACTAGGAAGAAAGCCGTGGTACTCTGCTTCAGAAAAGTAGCCCGTGAAAACCCGATGGATCACAACAGAGCATTGTCCAATAAGCTGCTGGAAGATGAGCCCCCTAGGTGGGGAGGCGCTCAAAAGACAGAGTGGCTGCAACCATGGACTTGAGCATCGTGCAGATGGCATAGGACTGGGTAGCATTCCATTCTGTTGTGCATAGGGACACCATGAATCAGCTCTATGGCAGCTAACAAAAAGAGAGTTTACGCTTTGAGCTCACATCCCACTGAGGACCTGCAAAAACGGCAAGGAGGCCGCATGTTCTGACCTCCTCTAATCTCACAAGAGGAAGACAGGATTACCAGCAGTAACCCAAGGCCTATTACTGCAAGGCCAAACATGCTGCCTCCCTCCAGCCCTTTCACCAACCGTTACTCCCAAAGCACCCACCACCTCTCTCCTGGGTTCAGTAATTCACTGCAGTGGCCACACAGAACTCACAGATTACAGGGTTTATTAAGGAAGCACCAGGCTACAACTCAAGTTCAGGAAGAATGCTCAGTCTCTCTCCCAGCCCACCGTCTCTCAGCCAAGAGTCTCTCACAGTCTCTTTCCCAGCAGCACTGGTCCCTCGGTGTCTCACTCAGCAATGCGTGCCTCTTGTGTCTCTTTCCCAGCAACGCGTGTCTCTTTCAGGGGCGCGTGTCTCTTTCGGCAGCACGTCTTCCTCAACCAGCAGTCAGAGAGAGAGCGTTCTGCCTCTAGGAGGCCTCCTTTTGAGCCCGGCAGGGTGGTCAAGCTAGCCAATTATAGCATCAGAACTCTAAGCATGTGAGAGAGAGTGGGCACCTCCCAGAACACTGTTTTGTGCCACTTCCAACAGAAATACTCCAGGTGGACACCTTCAGCAATCAGGAGCTCCTCAGTTGCTCATAGCAAATCCCACCTTGGAGTTCACAAAGACTTATGGGTAGAAAAGCCACACAAAGTAATTTACTACACTGCAGGACCCATCCTCTTTTTGATCAATAATAGGCATTTGCAGAATAGTTGTCCTGGCCCCAGAAGAGGGCAAAGCCCATAAGTTCACAGTGGCGGCAAAGACATGGTCACTAGCCATGTGCTCAAACCAGCTGCTTTTGCCACAGCCCAGTTAATAATGAATGAGGAAGGGCCGAATGAAAGGAAACATTCCTTCCCTATCGCTGGTGGCACTCCTTGGAAATAATGTCTTGGTGTGAGATGTATCCATTATTGTTGTCTTTGCTTCTGTAGTCATTCCAAGTTTTTCTGAAGTCTGATGTAGCCAATTCTGGTGTATCCAGGAATGAGTTATCCAATCCTGGGTCTGTTTCCTTTGCTCCTCCTTTCTTTTCCTCCTTCTTTCTTGCTGTCTCCGTTCTTTTTTGTTTTTTTCTTCCTGGTCCTAGTCACAAAGGAGCTCTGGTGGCGTAGTGCCTAAGGCATTTGACTGCTAACCAGAAGGTTAGGAGTTCAAACCCACCAGCTACTCCACAGAAAGGAGACTGGGCAATCTACTTCCATGAAGATTTCTGCCTCAAAAACCCAAAAGGGGTTGTTGCTATGAGTCAGAATTGACTCAATGGCAGTGAGTTTGGTTTTGGTTTTTTGATCCTAGTCACTTCACTATTTCCTATAGGAGGGTGACTAGAAGAGGAGGAAAAAGGAGACAAACTCAAAATCAGTATTCTCTTCATTTGACAAGATTGGAGGAAGCCTTTGAAATCAAGTGCTGAGCATATTTTTTTTTTAATGGTAATTTTTTTTGATTACTAGCTAAAATAGAATTTAGAGTTTTTCTCTAGGGTTTTGTTTATTTTTCACGATGGAGTTGATTGTGTAAATGGTAACTCAGAAGTTCTGAGTATCTGCATTTTATGGTATTTATACATAAAATCCTTGGCAAAATCACCATACTCCCTTTAATGGTTTGAAGTCCCTGGGTGATAGTGGTTAATGTGCTTAGCTACTAACCAAAAAGTTGAAGGTTTGAGTCCACCTAGAGGCACCTCAGAAGAAAGTTCTGGTAATCTACTTCTGAAAAATTGGCCACTGAGAACCCTTTGGGGCACAGTTCTACTCTTGACACACGTTGAGATAGATCCCTGTGAGCTGGAATTGCGACTCAGCAGCTGCTCAGCTGGTTTTGTGGTTCTGTGTCTTGTATTTCTTTAGTGCCTGTATACCTATGGACATGCTTTACTGAAAGGTTATTTGTTGCATAAACACTGTAAGAACAAAGGAAGCAATTCCTCATTTCAAATTAAAACTATACTGAGAAGAAATTGGAAAGTTGAGGTTGTTTTAGTAGCTTGACCTTACTAGCAACTGGGACTTTCTAAGGTAAACAGTGATGCATATTTATAGATGGAGCATGTTGTTGTCATATTAACATAAGCTTTGTCCTTAGCTGCTGTCAAGTCGGCCCTTGACTCATGGTGACCCTATGCACAGTGGAACAAAATACCACCCATTCCTCTGCCTTTCCCATGGTTGGTTGAGGATCTACAGGGTTTCCACTGGGTGATTTTCAGAAGTAGATAACCAGGCCTTTCTTCTTAGTCCATCTTCATCTTGAAGCTCTGTAGAAACTTGTTCAGCATCATAGAGACATGCAAGTCTCCACAGACAGACAGACGGACTGGTCACTGCACATGAAGTGCATTGGATGGGAATCAAACCTGGGTCTCCCACATGGAAGGAGAGAATTCTGCCACTGCACTACCACCATGTCACTACATAAGCCTTAAACAAAATAAAACAAAAAACCAAACCAGTTGCTGTCAAGTTGATTCTGACTCTTGGCGACCCCATGAGTTATAGAATAGAACTGTGCTTCATAGGGTTTTCAAGGGAGTGACTTTTCAGAAGCTGATCACCAGGCCCTTCTTCAATCTCCTCTGAGTTGGTTTGAACCATGAACCTTTCCGTTAGTAGTTGAGTGCTTAACTGTTTGTACTACCCTAGGACTCATTACATAAGACTTATATAGGGGCAAACTTTTTGTCACTGAGAATGATGATAGATTCCCAACATCCAGAGAATTGAGAGGCACTTTGTATCAGGGCTCATTAATAACAGTGTCTGTCTGTTGAGTGCTTTTTGTGTGCAGGGCACTGTGTTAAGTGCTTCGTGGGCCTTATTTCATGGAATCCTTAACAACTGTATGATGTGAATACAATTATTATCCCCCTTTTACAGACAGTGGGAGTTTTGGAGGCATAGTGCCTAAGGCATTTGACTGCTAACCAGAAGGCTGGTGGGTCAAACCCACCAGCCACTCCTCGGAAGGAAGACTAGGCAATCTACTTCTGTAGACATATTGCCTTGGAAACCCAATGAGAGGTCACTATGAGTCGGGATTGACTCGATGGCAGTGAGTTTGGCGAGATTACATAACTTCTTTAAGGTCACACAGTTTAGCTAATAGGTAATGGGGTCTAGGAGCCCAAACCCAGGCTGTTTGCTCTCTTGCTGCCAGGACTCTCAACAACCACGTTCCCTTTGTGCTAATAGCATATATATTAAATTGCATTCAGTCCTGCTGTGAGCATATTTCTGGCCAGATAACACACAGGATGAAGAAATGCTATTGTAGAATCTTAATGCCTTATAAGTTTGGACAGTTTGATATTTAAGCACTCTCGAAACACAACTGAGGATACTTTGGAGATGGAAAGTGGAGACTTCTGTTCATTGTAGTTTGCACTAAGGAGGATAAACAGCAGAATACTCTGAAGCGCCCTCCCACCCCCATGGTCATTAAGAACCCTCAGCAGTCGAATTCCTCACAGTACAGTGGGGAGCCCATCGGGATTGTAAAAATAAGACTTGCTCTTCAGCTTCCCAGAATAGGCTGAAATGGCATCTTTGTGGAGGGGGGACTCTATAAGAACAAACGAGCCTTCTTTATGCTTAGAAGAGTGCTTTGTTTATACTGTTTAACATCTTTCACTAATTTTAAATTAGTGGTGCAGGCCAGTGATAACTGTAGTCTAAAAGATTGTAACTGGCTGGAGCCTTTTTAAAATTAGCTCTGAGTAAATGAAGATACATCATTATGCCTTTTTATTTTTTCCCTCCAGATTTCATAAATCAAAAGCTGTTGAAGAGAATTCCTCAAACTATGTGCTTTCTCTGTTTTTCTCCTTCCCTCTTCTTGTCTCCCTCCCTCGTATTGGCATGGTCCATACATGGGGTGTTTCAGCCCCAACATCCTCAACTGTTCTGCACTTACACACATCATCTTACAAGAACTCCCACAAGTGTTCTGGGGATTTAAGAGGGATATCTCGCAGCCTTAATTTTAGTTACCCGAAATAACTAAGTCTTTTCTGTTATGCATAAGATCACCATGAGTCAGAGACAGCTTGACGGCAGCTAACGATACCACAAAATAAATAAATAACTCAGAAACCGAGATAATTGTTAAATGAGGATTCTTTTTTCTTTTTAAAATCTCTACAATTTACATAAATTATATCTATAAATAACATATATTTACTTTTAAGAAGTAAATCAGAAGGAGGCCTGGGTCTTTAACAAAGGTTTCATATGAAGACGTGTGATCCGAGACCTGTTTCATGTGTGATGAACTATGCCCTTCACTTTCCTTACAGTTGTGGGCCAGCTTCAGCTGTGAGGGAAATGAAGCCGGGTTGTTTTTTTTCCCTCTGTGTGATGTTCCCTGCATCTGTGCGTTGTCTGGAAGTGTTTCACTAATGAAGTGTGGTACCTCTGAGTAAAGGTCATGGGCCTGACCTATGTTGTGTGGGTTTCTTGTTTGTCAGACTAGAGGCATTTTTCTCATTTTCACAGTTCAGCTGAAAACAAAGGCCTCCTTATCCTCTCAGGGAGCTGTGCTCTTAAGAGCTGACATCAGCCTTTTCCCAGCAGGCATCATTTCTGCCTTAAGAGTCTTTGAGGCAAATCAGAGAGGCAGGTAACCAATCCTGTTACCTGAGTTTTTCTGGCCAAGTAACACAGCATGAAGAAATGCCAAGGATGCCAGGAGTCAAAGAAGCAGAATAACAGGACTGTCACCCATTTGTCTGTTCTAGCAGGCACCAGGGACTTGGTCCAATGATTGTTTCAGGGGAAGGTTTTTTGCCTATGTAGGCCATATCATAAGGAGCTCCGGTAGTGTGGTGGTTAAGGCATTTGGCTGCTAACCAAAAGATCAGTGGTTCTAATCCACCAGCCTCTTCGTGGAAGAAAGATAAGGCAGTCTGTTTCCATAAAGATTTACAGCCTTAGAAACCCAGTAGGGGTCACTATGAGTCAGAATTGACTTTATGGCAGTGAGTTTTTGGTTTGGACTCTGTATCGTGAAGTTTATAAGAGTGCAAAGAGAACCTTGAGATGGGAGGACTTTTTTTTTTTTTTTTTACTGAAGAGGAATACTGTTAAAGAATATTTACAGTTTACAAGCAAATGTTCATTAGCTTATAGCTTTTTAAAATGACATGAAAACTGGGGGAAAATGGGGGGAGAGGGGAATATTTTTAACTGTATGGATTGAATCAAAGGCATTTGTTCAGAATTTGAGAAAACGTAAAATTGCCTGGTCCTCTGAGTGCTTAAGCTCTGTTTAGAGTGCTGTTTTCATGAAGATGCTTCTGCTCTGGGAACACAAATTGCAGCTGTTTTGTACACAAGAGGATTAATCTTGATGTTGCTTTTATGATCTCACAGACCTCTTCTCATAGAAAAATACAAAGCCAGGCTGTCCTGAAATAATATAAAGTGTTGGTGCCACACATCTGTAGGTAAACTCACACTATGTGGCTTGTGTGTTGATATGATGTTGGAAGCTATGCCTCCTGTATTTCAAATACCAGTGGCGTCACCCAAGGTGGATGGACAGGTTCCAACAGAGCTTCCAGACTAAGACAGACTGGGAAGAAAGCCCTGATGATCTGCTTCCAAAAATTAGCCAGTGAAAACCCTATGGATCATAGCAGAATATTGTCCAATGTAGTGCTAGCAGATGAGCCCCTGAGGTTGGAAGGCACTCAAAATACACAGTGGCCACAACGATGCCCTCGGGCACTCCATCGATCAGGAAGATGGCGCAGGACCAGGCAGTGTTTTGTTCTGTTGCACATGGGGTCGCCGTGAGTTGGGGCAGATGTAATGGTAGATAGCACCACCATGACGTTATTAGATTTCATTGAGGGCCAGAAAGCTAAATGTTAAGACTTTTGCTTGCATGTGGGTGTTTGTTTCAGTTACGTAGTGCTGCTCTGACAGGAATATACCACAAATGGGATGGCTTGAACAAACAGGAGCTTATTTTCTTACAATTTGGAGGCTTTAAGTCCAAGTTCCAAGTGCCAGGCTTTAGGGGCTGGGTGAAAGCCCCTCAACTTGGGGTTCAGTTCTGCCCACTGAAGCTAGAAGCTTTTCATCACTCAGACAGCTGCTGGCTGCTGAGGCTAACAAGCCCAAGTTTGACAAGTAAAAAGGCACAGTCCCAATGTTACTAAACCACACAGCAGGCCATTAATTCAAGTCCATTGTAAGTCTCAACGTTGGCAGAGCATGGCAGGCTGCTGAACAACAACATGGCTACATGCAGGGTTCAAGCATGCCATAAGCTAAAGAGCATTCCCCAAGGCTTCTACTTATATACAAGAAACAGACCATATCCCTAAGGCTGCTCACAGTAGATTCCACCTTGAAGTTGATTACCACTCTCATCATGGGGAATACTACATCCAGCTGCCCAGCCACTCAATCAGACCCAGCCAAGTTGACACACAAACTTAACTACCACAGTGTTGATGGTTCTTTCGTTTTTCTTTGGGATCTTGCTTGTAAAGTGATTATTAGCCTGTATTACATGCAGCTGGAACCTAGCAGGTAGTTGATAAGCCCCATGTGCTGTGTCTAGTGTAGTTTTTACTTCATAAATGGCAGTACTTGATCTCTATCTGCTTTGCTGTATCTTTGGGTTGAAAAACAAACAAACAAACCCAAACACGCTTTGTTTTGAAATTTCTTCACAGATTGTCTCCAAAGCGTAATTAGAGGATTTAATGTTGCAGTAATGTTCTGGGTCTGGCAGTAGCTGAAAACTGCCAAACAAGGGATCTGAATTCTGGATGCACACGCTTTCCCAGCATGACAAGCAAATGCAGTGCAGAATAGGAGAAAGAAAAGTTTTCCTATTATGCGTTTCTTCAACGTACGCTGCCTCTTGCCTTTGCTACCTTCAAAAGACCTAAGAAATATAGCCAATGAGCCATGGGGAAAGCAGCTCCAGAAACTGGTTCAAGGCCAAATGGAAGACACTTCAGAAATAAGTCTGAGAGCTGAAACCTCGCTGCTTTCCTAGAACACCTGTGTTGTTGAACCTACCATGGCATGGCCATAGAGTTTTCTAACTTGCTTGGAGTAGTAATCTCCTTGGCTACATCTAATGACCGAAGTGGCACTCCTCTCTGTCCTTCAAAGTACCATTGCCCATACATTGCCTCAGAACACTCTTCCCTCAAGATGCTCTAAGGGAAAAAGAAAGTATCCCTTGGTCAGAGTTTGGGAAGTGCTAAACCTGGTCTCCCTGGACTGTTCCACTCCATGTTAGCACATTTTAGGTTTGAGAGGTCTTAAAGAAGGAATAGCTAATAAAGGACATCACATTTGCTCCAATAAAAGGCTAATGAAAATGAGGGGAACTGTCTGTGAGATGGACTGTCCCAGTAGCCACAATGGTGGACTCAAAACATCAGAAGATGGCATAGGACTGGGCACCGTTTTGTTCTTTTGCACATTAAGATGGCCATGAGCCAAAGCCGATTCAGCGGCCACAAACAGCAACACAGAAACATTGTCTAACTTAGTTTCTCAAATGTAGTTGGCCATAGAATCCTTTTTCATAAGACTTATGGTGCAACCTTGCCAAACAAATACTGTCTAACAAAATGAGTGTTTCATTTCAGTTTCAAAATTCTATTACACAAGAACATTCAGACTTGCAAAGCTTAAGTATTGAAATGGTTATATAGTCTTTGATTTCAGAATGTTGGGTGCAGTCTTTAATGCTTGGGGCTTTCAGTGAAATTCACATGGGCAGAGAAATTGAGGAAACTTGAGGCCCTGTCTTCCCTTGGCTCTTTGTTCCATGTCTTTCATCCCTACCTCTCTCCTTCCTCAGTAGGTGTTTCTGGAGAGTAGAGACCATTATTATTTCTTCTTCTTTTTTTTTAAATTTTTATTGTGATTTGGGTGAAAGTTTACAGATTCATTTTCTATGCAGTAGTTCATACACATTTTGTTTCATGACATTGACTGCAATTCTCCACAATGTAACAGCTCTCTTCCCACTTCCTCCCCATAGTTACCTCTTCCTGTGTCCTTCCCTCCCATGCATTCCCACCCCCTGAGCTATCTCCCTGTGCAAACACTGCCCTCTGTTCTCCCACCCTGTTCTCCCACCATTGATCGCTCCAAGGAGTGTATCTACCTGATGTAAATGTTCACCCCATATGGCTGTCTGTTGTTTGGCTGGAAGCCACAGGGGTGAGTTCAGTTCCAGACCTGAAGGGTAACTAGGGCTCTTAGTCTCAGAGATCTCACCAGGCTCTATCAGACCAGAAAACCTGTTTTTTTTTTTTATAATGATTTTGAGTTTTGTTCCACTTTGTTCTCCTGCTCTATCCAGGATCTCCTGCACCAAACCCCCTCTGAGTGATTGACAGTGGTAGATAAGGCACCATTTAGTTCTTCTGGTCTCATGGTCATGTAGGTTGAGGATCGCATGGTCTACCGGTTCCTTGGACTAAATGTTGCCATGTGTCTTTAGTTTTCATCATTCTTTGCTCTGGACGAGGTGAGACCCATCGTTACATCTAGATGGCTGCTTGCCATCTTTTAAGACCCAGTCACTGCTCACCAAAGTAGGATATATGTTGTGGTTACCTAGTGCCACTCTGACAGGAATATACCATACATGGGATAGCTTGAACAAACAGGAGTTTATTCTCTTACAGTTTGGGAGGCTAGAAGTCCAAGGTCCAAGTGCCAGGCTCTAGGGGCTGTGTGAAAGTCCCTCAGCCTTGGGCTTCATCTCTGCCTTTTGCTCCCGGCCCACTGAAGCTAGAGACATCTCTTCAATCAGGCAGCTACTAGCTGCTGAGGCTAACAAGCCCAAGGTCAACAAATAAAATGGCACAGTCCCGATGTTACCAAACCACACGGCAAGCCATTGACTTAAGTCCATTGAAAGTCCAAAGGTTGGCAGAGCATGGCAGGCTGCTAAACAACTACACGACTATAAGCAGGGTTCAAGTGTGCCATAAGCTAGAAACCATTCCCAAAACTGTTTCTTATATACGAGAAGCAGACCACATCCCTAAAGCAGCTACTCAGCTTCTCCAATACATTCCGCCATGGAATTAATTACCAATCTTACCATGTGGAGTAACTACATCCAGCTGCCTGGCCACTCAAGCAGACCTAGCCAAGTTGACACACAAACTTAACCACCACAGTATAGAACAGTGATTTTATGTAGTATACCAGTTGAGAGACCATCACTGCTGAATGCACTCTCCAGTTTCATGCTCTCTGTTATCTGTACTAGCAATTCCGATGAAACTTCTCACCCTACATCCACCATTGGTCTACTAAGATCCACCTGATCCCCGGGATACATGTAATTCCTTATCTTATTTGACTTCCTCTTTCTTGAAAGTCTCTCTGCCCTTGGTTTCCATGGCTCCTGTTCTTACTTTCCCTGGTTCCCCTCCTACTTCTATAGGCACTCCTCTCTGAATCTTTCAGACTTGTCACTATTGGCTGTTCCCTAGGGCTCTGCCTTTCTCGTAGTACACACCTATTATGGATTGAATTGTGTGTCTCCAAAATATGTGTTGGAATTCTAACCTTTATACCTGATGTGATCCCATTTGGGAATAGGGCTTTCTTTGTTATGTTAATGAGGCCATTATCAGTGTAGAGTGTGCCTTAAACATAATCACTTTTGAGATATTAAAAGAGCAGATTAGACATGGAGTCGAGAAGGTGGCCATGAGGGGATGACAGACACTCTCTGAAGATGACAGAGGCAGTGAGTCTATAACCCAGAAACTCTTAAGGGTTGCTGGTTACTAGAAGCTGAAATAGGGTCCCCGTGAGTCAGAATCAGCTGGCACACAACAAAAACAATAACAAGCTGAAATAGACATGGAAGGGCCTCCCCCAGAGCCACACACTGAATTCAGATTTCTAGTCTTCCGAACTATGAGAAAATTAATTTCTGTTCTTTAAAGACAGTCCCTGCTGATGTTTCTGTTACAGCAGTGCTAGATCACTAAGATAAGACCTTTCTAAAATGAGTCATAGTTCTGGTAGCATAGTGCCTAAGGCACTTGACTGCTAACCAGAAGGCTGGCGGTTCAAATCCACCAGCCACTCCTTGGAAGGAAGGTTGGGCAATCCTACTTCCGTAGTGATACTGCCTCGGAAACCCAAGGAGGGGTCCCTATGAGTCAGGTCCGACTCGACAGCACATAACAACAACAACAACAACAACAACAAAATGAGTCACACACAAACTCATGGCTTGAATTACTACTATTGGTTGACAATTCCCAAGTCTTTGTCTCCAGCTGAGAATTAACCCTCAAATCCATAGACCTACCACTCTGCTACATGTATGTACCTTAAGATCATTTAACTGGAATGTGTTTTAGTAGCTCCTTTCTCCATCTTCTGCCCTCCACCTTCATGACTAGTACAACTGTGTTCCCATTTTCCAAAGCAGATCTACCTGGAAATTGCCCTAGCCATCTTCTTCTGTCTTGGTCCCCTTATCTACTCACTCTCCTAAACAAACAAAACTTTGTTATTTTGACTCATGGTGACCCCATGTGTGTTTTCAGTGGCTGATTTTCAGAAGTGGATCACCAGGCCTTTCTTTCTAGGTACCTCTGTGTACATTTGAACCGCTAGCTTATTGATTATAGCTGAGTATGTTAACTCTTGGTACCACCTAGGGTACCAGATCCATCACCACACCCTGTTAAATCAATCTGCTGAATGCTTTGCCCACAGATACTGCTCTGGGCCATAAGTGTAGACCCCCATTTCTAGGGCAGCGCCCTTCTGACTGGTCATCTTGGCATTGAAGTATCAGATTAAGGCTTCTGGAATATTAATCTCTGTTTGGAGTCTTTCCATGCTTCTGGTCAGCTGTAAGATGACGTGAACAGGCTCCTGTGTACCTGAGCACTTCCCTCCCTTATAAGTCCTTACTGTGTGCAGCCATCTCTGGCCACGTGGACTTGCTCATGTCTTGGTACATTTTTCTTGCCTCTTTCTCTTGGCAGATGGTGGTGCCTTCAGTTTCTCTTGGCAGATGGTGATGCCTTCTGCTTAGAAGTTACAACTTCATATAAAATGAGGACCTTTTGCTGTAATGGTGTGCCCACCACCTGTATGTTCCTCACAGTCAGGGACTGGGTTTTTTTTGTGTGTTACTATCACTCACACTGACAATAACAATAACAACAAACAGTGTCTGACACTTCCTGCTGTTAGCTGTGGTGGAGCCAGCCTCCAGCCCACAAGGAACCCACGTACAGCAGATGAAACACTGCCTGGCTTGCCATGCCCATGATCCATTGTGGATTGAACCGTTATGATCCATAAGATTGTCATTGACCAGTTACTGTTGTCATTTTTATCATATGCCATTGAGTGATTCTGACTCACAGCAACCCCACGTGACAGAGTAGAACCCCCCATAGGGTTTCCTAGGCTGTTTTGGTGGCATACTGCCTAAGTCATTTGACTGCTAACCAGAAGGCTGATGGTTCAAACCCACCAGCCATTCCTTAGGAGGAAGACTGGGCAATCTGCTTCTGTAGTGATACTGCCTCGGAAACCCAAGTCCAATCTGACTTGACAGCAGTGAGTTTGGTTTAGTTAATCTTTATGAGAGCAGCTCACCAGGTCTGTTGTCCTGTGGAGCCACTAGTGAGTTTAAACTGCTGACCTTTTAGTGAGCAGCCAAGTGCTTAAACACTGTGCCACCTGGGCTCCTTGGCAGATTACTGGTGCTAAGTTAATGTTTAAGTGAAAAATGAGTCATTCTTTGAGCACTGTTGAGACTTCCTTTGACTTGGACAGGTTTTAAAAATTGTTTTCAACGGGTGACAAACCCTGAGTGGGACCACTTACTGTGTTTTCATTTTTACCTTGTGGCCTTGGTGTTTACTCCAGTGAACATGCTGGGACAGAGAGAGTGCCCTCTGCCACCCCACTGTCTATTGCCCTGCTTTGCCCACACCTAACTCTCCAAAACAAGAACATGAAGATACCTACTAACTGGCTGACGTACAGCTTGTGATCCCTGTCGCTAGCCCTCCTCGGGAGGCTTGTTTCGGGTGAAATGATCAGATGAAATGGTTTCATCCCAGTGTTGACTCTGGATAATAAGCCTCCCAAGTTTATTGTATGAACGAGATGATGTGTTTTTTTTTTCCCCCCTCCTCTAACTTACATTTCTTTTTACATACATGGCTCCAGTCCCAGCATGAACAGAAGGTAAAGCGTAGAAACAAGAAATTCTGTTCTCTGGGGTGAGTCTCACAGGCAGAGGGGGTGGCCAAACGTTACTTCTGGGTGGACGTTTACCCAAAGAGTAGAATTGTTCCTTCTCGAAGTAAAAAAAGCAAACAAATCTCTGCCTAAGTGTTTACCGCTCCTGGTATTTTTCACATTTACCTAAAAAGTTCTCAAAGCCAAAGTGTTTCTCTGTGATTTTCTGCTAGGTCCCTTGTTGTGTTTATTTTGTACTTGTGTGAGAGCTTTGTACTTGCAACACTAGTAACTCTCTTTCCTCATATGTTGGCTTGGATTGACACTGAGGGGTTAGGCTTTTGAGCAAATTGCGTCAAATGACTGAAACACAGAGATCCTGTGCTCTCTAGGAGCTAACAGTCAAGGTGGATGCACCCAGGTCATGGAGACATTGTTAGAAGGGGCCGATATTCATGTAGCTCCTCAATCAGCAGGCACTTCTGGAAAGCCTGATAGAAGAACAGTGCAAAGTTTATGTGTGGGCAGTGGCTCTGCCTCCTCTTCGACTATAAAATGAAATCCAGCTCTCTATTGTGACACTTTGGGATCTCTGCGTGGTGTGAGCAATTAACGCACTTGGCTCCTAATGGCAAATAGGAGGCTTGAGCCCACCAGCAGTGCATCGGAGGAAAGGCCTGGCTTTCTCCCCACACACAGATCATCTCCCGTGGAACACGGTTCTACTCTGACATACATGGCATTGCCGTGAGTCAGAGTCTGTGTGAAGGCAGCTGGAAATTATTGATGGGAAGTATGAGTTTAGAAATAGAGGACAGAGGAAAGGACAAGGGGAAGGGAGCCAAGTCATGTGGAAGGATGGGGCAAAAGCTTTAGAACACCAGCGGCTGAGGAATATGGAAGGAAATGAAACATTTTATGCCTGTTCCAAGATAACTTAAATCACCTTTCCATAAAATTCTGTCACTGTTCCAAAGGCTCCTTTCTATCTCTAGCCACCAATTCCAACAGTTTTACTTTAAAAATAAATAAATTATAATCCAGAACCTTCACTTACTCATGAGGAAGGTAAAGTAGTTCCCTGTTCTTCTTCTCCTCAAACTTACAAAACTCTAATAGGTTTCTTTCCTATGAAAACCCTGATTTCTAACCTAGCAATAATTCATTTGAAGCTCAAGTCAGATCTTTTGATGGTAAAAACTGGTAGCATTTGTGTGGGTGAGGAGCATTTGATACATAATAAAATGATCCTGGAATTTGTAAGAGGCCTGGTACTAGTAACTTCAACAGAGCTGCTATTGGAGGAGAGAAGTGCATTATCTTGGCATGTATGCAGAACCTAAAGTGTAACTGAGAAGCATGACTTTCTCACCAGTGACTGGAGTGGGAAGATGGGCAGTGGCTGGTGGCTGAGCCTCCCAAGATCCCTGGGGCCGCCTCTCTCTCTCTTTCTCTCTCTCTCTCTCTCTTTCCTTATCAAGGATTGGATATTCAGCTCTTATTTCATTTCCAAGAAATACCACAGTATTCTTCCAGTAAATCCCCCCTCCCCTCTTTTTCTTTTCTTAAGCTAGCTAGTGTTGTTTTATGTTGCTTATAACCAAAATAACTTTTTGACAAAGATAGATATTTGGGTTGCTGACTGTGTTTCACTGTTATTTGCAAAACTTCTATGGAAATCTCTGTGCATCCACTATGTTCATAGTTCACACTCCCCATTTTTCTAGAAGTGGAATTTCTGGGTCAGATAGCAACCATTTCTATTATTCCTGTGACTTCTGCCAGTGTGACCTCTGGGAGGTTCATAGAATTTACATTCCTACTCCACCTGTGTCAGTGAGCCTGTCCCAGGCATCATCACAAAGGTTTATTCATGGGGAAACATTGGCATTGTTTTAATGCACTTAAGAAAAAAAAAGGGGGCTTCTGTGGAGGTTGAATATTCTCTTTATATGCTTATTGGCCATTTGTATTTCCTCTATCCTGTTTCTATCTTTGTCTTTTTTTTTTTTTTTAATTAGGATGTTCATCTTGTCCTGTTGATATGTTACAACTCTTTATATTGAAGATGCTGTGTAAAATGCATAAGGAAACAACCAGTTACTGTTTTCAGTTTTATTTACTGTATGTTTGAAATGTAGATGTTTTTGCTTTGGATACGATTGAACCATTAAATCTTTTCTTTAGTGGAAAGGGGCTTCTAAAAGGTTCTGAAAAGAGCAGAAAAGTGTTAGGTAACACCTTGTAACATATGCATGCTATGTCTTCAGGCAGGCTCATTGTAACATGCTTAGATTTTAGCTGAGGAGCAGTGAGAAATTGATCATTTGTGTGTTACTCCATCAGTGCACTGACTCACACACTTCCTGAATGCCTGTTTGTCTGTGGCACTGGGAGATGTGTCGGTGAGAGAGTTTGCAGGTTCTGAGGGCCTTGGTTTACCAGTTGCTGTCAAGTCAACTCTGACTCCTGGTGACCCCATGTGTACAGAGTAGAACTGTACTCCATAGGGTTTTCAGTGGCTGATTTTTTAGAAGTAGAGTGACAACCTTTTCTTCTGAGGTGCCTCTGGGAGGACTCTGAACCACCAGCATTTCTGTTAGCAGGGTTAACTGCACCCCGGGGGTTCCAAGAGGGCCTTGGTTAGAGGAGGAAAAGGAGCCGGTCTTGAGAGTGTATTGTCAGGTAGTGATGTAGTGTGATGTAGGGCTGAGTGGAGGAGAGCCCTGCCTGGCAGGAAGCTGTCACCACAGTCCCCATGAGTCAGGGGGAACAAGGACAGCGTCATGGGACAAAAGAACAGGACTATAGTCCAGTGTTTCCTGAGCTACCTTCCTTTTGCTTCCCTTCCCCCATGACCTTTTAACATGCTTACTGAGCCCTAGGAGGGTCAGCAGGTACTCAGTATCTGTTGTCATCTTACTCTCTAGTTGGGTATCATAAGCAAACTCTGAAATCAAAAGTTTAAATGCTGTTGTTATTTAACCATTTTACCAGATGTTTCCTGTGGTTTGACAGATGTACCGTTTACTAGAAAGTTACACTCCTGAGATTTTGAATGTTATGGACACTGTTGCTATAGACAATGACTCTGTCAGGGCAGGATTTGGAAGTCAGATCTTGCATCGTTTTGGAGTAGAAGACGGGTTTTTTTCCCCAGAACAGAAATACTATTTTCATAATCCACTTTTATCTTCTCTGTTTCAGTTCTAATCTCTGGTGTGTAGAAGATTGTCACTGGTTGACCAGAACTTATTCCAGAGATACCACAGTGACTTAGTTGGTATTTTTTTCTGAAACCACCTGGGCTCAGGTACATCCAGGTTTTGTTTGCAAAGCTCACCTGGGTGTAGAGGGCAGGTAACAATTTGAATTGGGCTGAAAATCCAACAGATGGCCCACTTCTCCAGATACTGACATTGGGCAGGGTTAAGGAATGTGCAGACCTGGCAACTTTTTGACTCACCTAAAGCTCATCACAAGTGAGCAGGATGGCCAAGGCACCTCCTGCCTTCCCAGTGCTGCAGTCAGCATTTCTCTGCTGATGAAGAGCCTGATAGAGAAGAGCCTCTTTTCTAAAGCTCTCCTGGTGAGAAAAAAGCCTGGAGGAAGTTGCTTCCTACAAACACGGGAGGCTGCAGTTGAGGCTGCAGCAGTGCAAGAATCTGGGATGTCTGGCATTCCCTCTCTGCCGCCTGCAGATCCTGTGGAGCCTGTTCCCTTGTCCTGCAGCCTTCCTCTCCTGTGCTTTGTTCCACCTCATCTTAGAGTTTTATGAAAGCCTTATGTTACAGAACATGGAGAAACAAAGAAAGAGGAAATCACATGCTATCATCCCGACAGCAGATCTCTTTCCCTACAAAATGGAATGGTCACCACGCATGTCAGCATGTCAGCATGTCACGTTTGGGCAGGACGCTCTCTGCAAATAACCCCTCCCAGGGGCTCCTCACCTATCCCAGGACGTGGAGCAAACTTTCCTTTCAGCGCAGGGGCAGAGGCCCCTCGCTTCTCCTTGCAGGCAGGGACTCTTATTCTGACAGCACCCTGCCTCTCCTGGGTTTGAGCCTGGACCGCTTGCCAAGTTTGTGGGGCCCCAGGCTTTCTTGTGGGAGGACGCTGGGCTGTCTTCATGCTCTTTGGCAATGATTAAAGTGAGGTTAGTACCAAAAACCCTTTCATTTTATTCCCTTATCCTTGCTTTTTCAAACCAGATGGCAACCCTGTATTTTCAGCTGTGATTAATTTAAACTGTGAGGCAGCAAGTGCTGGGAGAATGAGAGTTGGTTTTGCTCAAGAAGGGATAGCAGTGATTTTCCTTCTCATCCCTCTCCTGGCACCTTGTCCCAATCAGATCCATGTCATGTACAGTTTCTTCTGAGAGGGGACCGGAAGGAGAGAGGGGGCCGTTCTTAGGACCTGCAAGCCGGGCCTCACATTGCACATGGGACCCTGGAGGACTCATGCACACTGGTAATTGTTTCCTTAATGAATTGGAAGTAACAAAGTTTCAGGTGGTGGCTGACATGTTGCTGCCAGGCGGGGCTATCATGTGACTGTCTCTAGACAATGGTGCGGGGTTTCAAGTGGCTGCTGATTTGGGGGAGTACAGTGAGCTCTTTCTTCCTGCTCAGTACAGCTGCCAGGCCTTCCTCCAAAAAGGGGTATGTTTTAGGTTTAGTATTTATGCTTAAAGAAAATTACAAGGGAAATAAAAGCACTTGGCCACAATTGAAGGCTGGAGGGTTTTGACCCCTGTTATTTGACCACGACCCTTAGTGGAAATTTTATTTGAGTCCCTCCTCTACAGTTGCCTTGGAGTGCAAGATCAGTTCAAGATTGAGAGATTGTGTACACTTAATAGAATGTTAATGCTTTTTAAAAAATCTCACGGTAACTTGTAAAATAACTCCACAGCAAAGCCTCTCCTCCTACCTCCTGTTTTGAAAGGAAGCTGGGTTTAACTCCAGAGTGAAGTAACTTGCTTGCGACCTAGAAGCTGAGTGCCCAGGTGTGCTCACGTACCTGCAGTTACGTACAGCGAGGCTTTAATCTCTTCATTTGGAGAAAATGTATTTTTCTGACATTACAGGGTTGTTGCAGATTAATGTTTTGTTAAGGATCATATATGTGTAAAGCACTGTGGGAAAACTGGGCTTTATGTTAATGTCATACAAATGGCAGCAGTTGCTATTATTAACATCAGCCATCCTCGGATGACTTAAAGTCATTTTTAAAGGCTCATAGTGAGAAATGAGAATCCAGAAACATTCAGCTTGGGAGTCGCCACAATGCTTGCTGTTGATTACAACATCATTGACTGTGGGCTCTGTGTATGCCAGGGCTGACTGTCATGATGGATGCTTGCTGTTTAATTTTTATGTCAAATGTTTACGTTATTACCGACAATTTCTCTCCTGAGCCACTTGGACTGTTTCTGCAGAGTCTTACATTTTATTGTTGTTGTGGATGGTCATCCTCTCAGAAACCTTTTATTTTTCTCTAGTGGAGAGGGGCAAGCATGAAGTGAAAAGTGCATTGTGGTTCCGACCTCCTTTGCTGCCAACGATTCGTCAAAACTTCTAAGACTAAGGATTAACTTCAGTTCAGTTGAATAAACAATAATGAGACTATTACTTGTTAAGCTTTTATAGTCTCTCTTCAGTTGCTATGAGTAATAAAGAAGAGGAAGGCACCTTGGGGGACAGAACAGAGTTGAGCCCGCTGAGACTATGGTATTTGGGCCTAATAGTTGCAAGTTTCAGCGTGATTACTTTTGATCGGGGCGGGGTGGTGGTGGTTAGGTGCGATCAAGTTATCCCTCGACTCATGGCAACTCCATGCATGGTGGAATGAAACGCTGCCCAGTCCTGCACCACCACTATATGATCGGTTATAGACTGGACCATTGAGATCCATAGCGTTTTCACTGGTTGATTTCTAGAAGCAGAGCACCAGCCCTTTCTTTATAGTCTGTGTTAGTCCGATAGCTCTGCTGAAACCTATTCAACATCATGGCGACACTCAAGTCTCCACTGATAGACGGTGGTGGCTGTTCATGAGGTGCACTGGTCAGGAATCCAACCCGCGTGGCCCACGTGGTAGGTGAGAATGCCACTTTTGGTGCACCATGGCCCCCTCTTGGGGGTGGTTGTTTTAACTTAATGGGTAATTGAGATGAACCATTAGCTATTTGGTGTTGGAAGTCCTCAGCCAGTGGAAAGATGTATGCCCTTTGGGGCGTGAGGAGGATGTCGTGACCTTCTGGGCTCTCCCGTGGCAATTGTAGAATCATCAACTTGAGTTTGGGAAGGAAATGCCATCTCACTGTTCAGTGGAATCATCAGATGCCCCTAGATTCCTCTTTCTCCATCTTCTTCTTTTCAGGATTTTTTATTTTGGGTGAAATAACATTATGATATATAAGGAGATGCTCTTTGGTATTAGTGATGTTTTAATAAGGTAAGTGGACAGCTTAGCAGAACAAAAAATCCAAGCCGTTGCTCTTGAGTTGCTTCTGACACATGGTGACCTCATGCGTTATAGAGAAGGACCATTCTGTAGGGTTCTCTTGGCTGTGACCTTTATGGAAGCAGAACTTCCATAAAGCCTTATGGAAACGTTTCCTCCACAGCACTGTAGGGTAGATTAGAATCACCAACCTTGAGGTTAGTAGTTGAGTACAAGTTGCTTGTGTCACCCATGGATGTCATCAGTGGACATCTTAAGGAAAATTAATTCTGAATTTCAAGAAGAGCTAAAGAATGAGAACATTTAAAAAGTAATACAATTTTATAACTCAGAGGAAGATAAACTAGGCCCCTGTGCTGTCTTTTCTAGATCCCTTGGGAACTTTGCTATAAGAATAGAGGAAATTGATTTGTAATTAGTATATCAGTTGTTTATGAGTAGCCTGGAACCCCTTAAAATGATCTTTCTTTAAGTAACTTAAATCTTGTTTCTATAGTGCAGTGTAAGGAGCTCTGGTGGGGCAGTAGTTCAGGCATTTGCCTGCTAACCAAAAGGTCAGTGGTTCGAACTCACCAGCTACTCTACAGAAGAAAGATGATGCAGTCTGCTTCCGTAAAGATCTCCGGCCTTGGAAACCCAGTGAGGTTCACTGTAAATCAGAATCAACTCAGTGGCAGTGAGTTTGGTTTGGTTTGATAATGCAGTGTACATTAAAAAAAAAAAAAAAACACAAAAAAACCTAAAACTTAGCCAACCTTTTTTTTTCCTTAGTTTTTGGAAAGATAGAGCTCAGCCCACGTTGTTGTTGTTATGTTCTGTCGAGTCGGCCCCAACTCATAGCGACCCCTCCTTGGGTTTCTGAGGCAGTATCACTAAGGAAGTAGATTGCCCCATCTTCCTTTTGAGAAGTGGCTGGTGGTT
The DNA here is from genome assembly GCF_000298275.1 of Orycteropus afer afer. Taxonomy (NCBI): domain Eukaryota; kingdom Metazoa; phylum Chordata; class Mammalia; order Tubulidentata; family Orycteropodidae; genus Orycteropus; species Orycteropus afer. The sequence continues at coordinate 1,604,742 of NW_006922019.1, forward strand.
TGAACCACCAGCCTTCTGGTTAGCAGTCAAGTGCCTTAGGCACTACATGTTAGAGGCTCATAAAACTCTGCCCTGTGGGATGCCCACTGAAAATTAATTAAATAATTTGCTCTTAGATGGAAAGTTCTTATGGCCTTTTATTATTGTTACTATTATTCGTCATTTGTTTTAAAGAATATTTTGGAGATGATGCAACTTTACATACATATAGTACTTAAATTTTTTAACTTTTTTTAGTATGCCTACTCTTCACTTACTGACTACTTGTTATCTGACATTTTCCATTTACAGCAGTAGTAAAAATCTGATACTTTGTGCATCAATGACACACGTCTAGGAGTAACAGTCACTGACGGGAAGTCCTGTGTGCCCTTAGAAAGGAAGCTCATGTTGTAGAGTTTTTTACCACCTGGGAGGGGCTGGGGCATGTGATCTCACCAGGGTGCTGATTGGAGTAGAGGGGGGCTGAAGTGGGAGCTGGCATGGATGGGACACTGCCTGGCAGGTCCTGGGTACTCACAAGAGGCTGAGGCTGAGGCAGTAGTAGACGGTATCCTGCAGGTGGGTGCTGCCCTCTGGCCAGGGAGGAAGCAGGACCCCTAGGGTCTGGTCCCAGCCGCAAGGGGTGGCAGGAAAGAGGCTGGACCTTGCTCAGAAAGAGCCCTGAGATGGGGCATTCAGGTGCCTGGGGCCCATGGGACCTCATTTAGTCTACTGGCACCTGTTCAGCTCCTTATATTTTCTCAGTGCCCTCTCCTGCACAGGTGAGGGTGGGGCAGGCTGCTTGGGTGGGGGTGATGTCAGTGGGTGAATGACCAGCAGCAGCTACAGTTTAAGGTCAAGAGCAAAGGCTGGACCTGGCTGTTTTGGCCTTGGAGGAAGCTTTGTATTGTCATTCTCATGAGGACATGGGGGATGGGGGAAGAGGAAGGCAGGGCTGTGCAGTGAGAGCTGGGGGATGCTCAGATGAGGGACTGGCAGGGGTACCCAGTGGGCAGCGTTCACCTCCCCTGCAGTACCCAGGCCCTCCTGCCTGTTGACATGGAGCCCCCCTTTCCTCGACAAAGCTACCAAGGTTATTTTGGGTTTTTTGAGGGAATAAGCCAGGTCCCCTCCTCCATCCTGAAAATATGGTGAGGGTAAGGGAGAGAGAGAAGCCTGATGATGGGGAAGGGGTGGTTCTTGTGCCACCTTGGCTCTAGAAGCATAAGCGGCCCTCCCCTGGGGTGGGGGTGCTGAGCTCTCCTGAGGTAATGTGGGGGGTGGGGAGGCAGCAGTGGCATGTGACCTCAGCAGGGGCCCCACAGGACATTCACAGTACAGGTAGAGGGATGAGGTAATGTGGTCATCCTCCCTTTTCATCTGACACCAATTTTTACAAAATAACCTGGTCTTTGGAACCTAACCAAGTCAGTAAATGAAGAGTGGGTGTAGTTATATAATAGTTTAACTCAATAATTAAAGTTTCTGATGTCAGCTTTTATAAAAAGCTGGTTGTTTAAAATTTATTTAGTGTTGAATGTGTGCATTGAGTTGGGGGTTGCCCTTTAATATCGAGAGGTCCACAGAATGATTTGAAACTTGTTCCTCCCAACAGGGGGCTTGGAGTAGAGGGGTCTGAAGTGGGAGCTGGCATGGATGGGACACTGCCTGGCAGGTCCTGGGTACTCCCAAGAGGCTGAGGCTGGGGCAGTAGTAGCCGGTATCCTGCAGGTAAGTGCTGCCCTCTGGCCAGGGAGGAAGCAGGACCCCCAGGGTCTGGTCCCAGCCCCAAGGGGTGTCTGCTTGCTCTCAGCCGTGGGAATGCGGTTGAGGAGGTAGGTATCCAGGAGCAAGGAATCGCAATAAACCAAATACCACAGGAAGGAAATTTCATTGTTTCTTTCTTTTTTGAAATTTGATTGCTGCTTTGTCTCTGATCCAAATGTGTATAGTAACTCATTTACATCAGCTGTTTAGCCAACTCTAGATGAGTTACAAGGGGAAAAAATGCTAGGTGGACTTTAGGTGCCTGTGTACTGTGTGACTTGGTTTTGCAATAATCATTGGCATCTTGGGTTGTGTTGTTCCAAGTGTAGTTGTAGTGACTAGAGGTCCTGGGATAATCCTGATTTTTGCATATTCTCTTCTGTTGTTGATTAGACCGATACCTTGACGTTTGGTCCAGAAATGTCGTTATGGTTAGCTGCCGTTGAGTTGGCTCCAACTCATACCGGCACCGTGCACAGCAGAATAAAACGCTGCCTGGTCCTGTGCCATCACCATGATCAGTTGGGGATTAGACCATTGTGATCCACAGGGCTTTTATTGGCTAATTTTAAGAAGTAGATCACCAGGCCTTACTTTCCAATCTATCTTTGCCTAGAAGTTCTCCCGAAACATGTTCAGCATCATAACAACATGCAGGCCTCCACTGACAGATGAGTTAAGTGGTGGCTGCACGTAAGTTGCATGGGCTGGGACTCTAACCTGGGTCTCCTGCATGGAAGGCAAGAATTCTGCCACTGAACCACCGATGTTCTTGGTCCAGAAATAGGCTGCCATGAATGGAAGGAAATCCATCGTTTCCTGTGTGTTGTGTTCTGGGGTATTGTGTCTAGTGCTAGGGATGCTATTTAATTGGAGCTACAGGATGGGAAGATGTCTGATACTAGATTCATTTGAAGGGATTCTTACTTGGGGAAGAGAATAAAGGGATGGCAAGGCTGATGTAGAAGCAGTTTTTCAATAGTTGGATGACTGTTTCTTGGAAGAGGAAATTGACTTCATTGAGTTATTCCCAAGGGCAGACCTGGGACCAAAGAATAGCACTCGGAGGCAGATTTCATCCATTGTGAGAAAGAACCTGATGCTGAAGCATTTCAGTCATGGAATTGCCTCTCAGAGAGGAAGTGAGCATCTGTCCTGCTTATGTGTGTAGCTGGATGGCAATCTTTCAGGGATTCGGCCACCCCTCCCCTGATGTTTACACCTTCTTAACTGGGATACTTTCTTCCTCCAAGTAGGACAACACATCTGATCTTTTCGCTGAAGAGTTTCATAATATTTTACATTGATTTGCTTCAAAAAGTGGAGTAAATAAACTGAGAGTGTGCCTTTAAAAGGATTCGAATGGAATTATGAAAGCTGACAAGGCATCATCTTGGAAGAACAGAGGGGAGACCATTGATTTCTGGTGGCTTATGATTTCTGGAGGCATCCTCCTCACATATCTCTGGTAACCTCCGAGCAAGGTGCTGTCCTGGGATGTCACATTCCTCTGTCTCACTCAGACCAGTTGGTGCTGATTTCTTGTAAGAATTTATTTGTTTTTGATTAATTCATTCATAAAATATTGTGTTCCAGGCACCATTGAAGACATGGAATTATGGAAATTTCTGAGCAGTCTGTGGTTCATAGAGTCAGTCACATTCCTTGGTTTACTTCACTCCAAATGTATTAGTGTCCTAGGGCTGCTGTACCAAGTACCTCCCATTGTTGTTGTTATGTGCTGTTGAGTTGGACCCAACTCATAGTGACCCCTCCTTGGGTTTCTGAGGTGGTGTCACTACGGAAGTAGATTGCCCAATCTTCCTTCTGAGGAGTGGCTGGTGGGTTTGAACCGACAGCCTTCTGATTACCAGTCAAGTGCCTTAGGCTTTATGCTACCAGAGCTTATAAAACAGAAATTCATTGTCTCATAGTTCTGGAGGCTGAAGTCTGAATTCAGTGCCATGTGCTCTCCCAAGGCTTCAGAGGAAGATCCTTTCTTTGTTTAACTTTTGGTCGTCCTAGGTGCTCTGGTGGCATAGTGCCTAACGCATTTGATTGCTAACCAGTAGGTTGGCAGTTCAAACCCACCAGCCACTCCTGGAAGGAAGATTGGGTAATCTACTTCAGTAGAGATACTGCCTTGGAAACCCAAGGCAGGGTCACTATGAGTCAAATGAACTCGACAGCAGTGAGGTGTTCCCCTCCCCCAGCTGTAGCATAATTATTGCTCTGTCTTTTTTTTTTTTTTTTTTAGAAGGACACCACTCAGATAGGATTAGTAGGACCTACTCTCCTCTAGGATGACCTCTTATTAACCGATATATCTTTTGTTTGTCTGTTTTTTTAAAAAAACTTTTTATTGTGATTTGGGTGAAAGTTTACAGAGCAAATTCATGTTCCATTCAACAATTCATACACGTTTTGTGACCTTGATTGCAATCCCCACAACATAATAACATTCTTCCCACTTTCTCCCTCTGTTTACCTTTTCCATTCGTCCTCCTAGCCTATTCTTTCCTGCCTTCTGAACTGAATTACTGCCTTTCTGATCTCAGATGGTTGATTGTTCTGAGGAGTCCCTACCTCCCTGGTGTTACTGTTTATCTTATAGTCCTGTCTGTTGTTTGCCTGATAGTTGAGCCATGAGGGTGAGTTCCGTTCTAGGCTTGTAGAATGTCTAAGGGGTGTAGTCTCGGTGGTTACACCAGTCTGTGTCAGACCAGTAAGCCTGGTCTTTTTTTTTTATTTTTGAGTTTTGTTCCACATTTTTCTCCACTCTATCCAGAACCTCCTTTTATGACCCCTATCAGAGCGATCAGCAGTAGTAGTCAAGCATCCTTTAGTTCCTCTGGTCTCAAAGTTGTGGAGGATAGAGTTCATGTGGTCCATTAATCCTTCGGACTAATTGTTTCCTTGTGTCTTTTATTTTATCATCTTTGCTCTGGATGGGGAGAGATCCACCTCAGATGTCTGCTCTTAAGCTATTAAGAAGACCCCAGTCACTACTCATCAAAATAGGATATAGAACATTGTCTTTGTGGATTATGTTATGCCAAGTGACCTTGATATCCCCTAAATTATGATGCTGAGTCCCCAGGCCCTCAAGGTGTTTGGTTATAGCTGAGAAGCTTTCATAACTTTGCCCCCTGTATGGTCTATTATATTCATGGATACATTGGCAGCATATGTAAATGTATATGTAGAAATATCCTCTGTCAAACCTATATATATTTGTGGGTGTAGTGCCATTCACCTTCCTACCCATTCAGCTTGTGTATTTATCTATGCTTCCATGCATAGATGATTGTTATTACTGATATTGCAGGATTGAGTTATTATGTATTTTCTGATCACATCTTCAGAGACCCTGTCATGAATTAATTGTGTCCCTCAAAAATATGTGTCAGCTTGGCTGGGCCATGATTCTCAGTGGTTTGGGAGTTATGTAATGATATAGTCACTTCCATGATGTGATCTGCCAATCAATGGTAAGGGGATTAGAGTGGGATGCAACACCCTTATTCAGGTCACAGCTCATTATAGGGGAGTTTCCCTGCAGTGTGACTGGCATCACCTTTTATCTTATAAGAGATAAAAGGAGAGAGAAATGAGCAGAGAGGGACCTGTTCTACCACCAAGAAAGAAGACCCTGGAGAGGAGCATGTCTTTGGACCCATGGTCCTTGTGCTGGTAACCTCCTGGACTCAGGAAGATTGATGCCAAGACAAGTGGAAATCCCCAAGGAACACTGGGTCCACAGATACTAAAAAAGACAAAATCCTTCCTCTTAAATTGTGAGCCAGCACAGAGAAAAAGCCTTCCCCTAGAGCTGGTGCTGTGAATTTGGATTTCTGGCCTCCTAAACCGTGAGAGAATAAATTTCTGTTTGCTAAAGACATCCACTTAAGGTGTTTCTGTTACAGCAGCACTCAAGAACTAAGGCAGATGCTATTTCTAAACAAGATTACATTCACAGGTACCAGGAGTTAGGAATTCTAACTAACTATAGCATAGATTCTGGAGGGGCACAACTCGATTGATAACGCCAGGCATGTCTAGAAGAAACTTGTCTTCTCTCCCAGCCCCTGACTCATAACGACCCAGTGCACAATGGAATGCTGCCTGGTCCTGCACCATTCCTGCAATCACTTGGGGGTTATGTGGTGTGTGATACATGGGGCCTTCACTGGCTGATTTTCAGAAGTAACGCACCAGGCTGTTCTTCTTAGTCCATTTTAGTCTTGAAGCTCTACTGAGACCTGTTCAGCATCATAGTACCATGCAAGCCTCCCTTGGCAGATGGGTGGGCTGTGCTTGAGGTCCATTGTATGGGGATCAAACCCAGGCCTCCTGCATGGAAGCTAAGCATTCTACCACTGAACCACCACCACCCCTGATGGAGTCTCTTTAGCCGAAGAAAATAAAACATAAATTTCCCTCACTATATGAAAGTTTGCTTTGTACCATTTCCCTTTTATGAAAAGACCTACATTAGTCTTCACTAACCAAAAGAAACCCAAGGAGGATTTTTGCTTTTCCCTGTATGTAAACAGCTGAATGGGGGCACGCAGAACCTGAAAACCCAAGTCAGTAATGCTAGATGGGTGCCAATCCCCCATGATCATCTCAATAACCTTGGGTGTGCAGTAGTCCAAGAACTCGAGGTGTGATGTGCTAGAAGGTAGCGGCAGGTCTTGGTGTTGGTCCAGGGCACTGCAGTCCAGCCAGAGGGCTGAGGACAACCTAGTCAGAAAATCCATCCATTCCTACCCCGATACCACATCTCCTCACCTCTCTCAGTTGCTCCTCTGCCCCCTATTCTCCCTTCCTCCCAGCTCCTCTCCTGGCCCTGGGCACACTCCACCTGTCTTGAGAGGTCCACCCACTGGTAATCATCCTCCACAGCTTCTGTTCAGATTTTATGTTATTTGGTATGACAGGTTATTTTTGAGTCTAGCAATGCTCAAAATTTTTTCCCATATAAATTAATGATAATTACCTCTCTTAATGGCACTTCAGCTTACAGGAGTTTAATAGGCACGTTCTATTTTCAGATAGCAAGGGAAACCTGTACCACCATGTTGACTCCTCTTTTGCTGTTGAGAAGTGCAAAAAAATAAGAGGATCCTCCCTAGGTTTCTCTCCTCCCCAGGCATTCATTGTAGTTCCCTTACAGGGGAGAGACATAATGTTTTCCATCCCCTCTCTGGTACAGGGATTCTGCTTAATGCCAAAAATAGGATAGTGGTTGTATTTTTAAAAAAATACCATTCATTGAGAGTACATAATGACAAAAACTACTACACATTCAGTAGCAGTAGGAATTTTAAATTAATTTATATTTTATTAATCTCAGTAACATCCCCATTCATTTAAAAATGCCAAGTATACACATGGGGGACATATGATCTATTCAAGCTGTAATCAATGTTTAGAGTGCACATGGATTCCTGCACTGTTTGTCATATGTCTTTGAGGGGGGGATCCCAGCCCCCAGGTGGTGACCCATTGTGGCAACAGTTGCTACCACGGGGGTTGGAGGGAGGATGCTTTACTAGTAATGTTCTTAGGATTGACCTCTTTTCTCAAACTTTAGTTTGCTCTCTTGTCTTGGCTAATGATAGAAAACATGTGCAGACAGTTACAGTCAGAGAAAACTGGGACCTTGTTTACAGAGAACTGCATTGCACTATTCAGAAATGAGACTTGAGTCTCCCAGGCAAGCTGTAGGAGCTCTGTCCTGTGGCTGACCTTCCTGTGGGTCTTGCCTTCCTATAGGCAACAGGCTTCGAAAGGCCTTACACCTTTTCAAACCAATATGATCACTGAATAGTCGAATTAGATAAGGAAAGGTCACAGTGGTAGGCCTTGTCCTCATTCAGGTCCCATTTATTCTTACTTCTATACCACATCACTCTAGGGGACAGTGGTGGGATTCCCTCCTTCCATGCGGGAGATCCGGGTTCAAATTCTGGCCAGTGCACCTCGTGCACAACCACCACTGGTCTGTCAGTGGACGCTTGTGTGTTGTGATTGTGAACAGGTTTCAGCGCAGCTTCCAGAAAATCAGCCAGTGAAGGCCCTAGGGATCACAGCCATTCAGTCTGCAACCACTTGTGTGTTGGCACAGACCTGGGAGGTGTTTTGTTAGTTGTGCAAGGGAGGGATCGCTGTGAGTCGGGGCTGACTCGACAGCAGCTAACAACAGCATCCATCATTCCAGCAAGCTTAGATGCCTGGCTTTTTGGCCCCGTAGGGGGAAAAGGGAGTCCCTGAGTGGTGCAGTTAACATGCTTGGCTGCTAACCAACAGGTTGGAGGTTCAAGTCCACCTGTAGGTGCCTTGGAGGAAAGCCTAGTGATCCACTTCCAAAAAAATACCAACCGTTGAAAATCCCATGGAGCACGTTTTACTCTGACACACATGAGGTCTCTTCAACAGACTTGCCTCAGTGACAACTGGTACTGGCACCTGGTGGCCCTCCTCATTCTTCTGCATTTTCAGAGGGTCAGCCCGAGCATCGGTTGAGGGAAGGTGGATGCTGCTCACACAGCCTGTGCATCTGGGATGCCTGTCCACACAGGCATCGTGAAGAGATTGTTGGTTAGCTCATTCTCTCACTCATCCAAAATGTTGTTCAGCCAAAAGGTTTTGGATGATCACTTGGCTGACCACCTTCTTCCCCCATGTGCTAGGGGCAGGTGTCTTTTCCTGGCTTCCTCAGTTGCACTTCAGGTGAAGTCAGGGAGCAGTGTCTGCTCCAGCTTCTCATTGACGAGTCTGGGCTTACTTGGCGTTGCACACACGTTGGCTCCTACTTGGTGCCTCATGTACCTTGCCTGGCAAGGATATTTGACGGCCCATGATTTTTTAAAAAACTAATTGATGTGGAGTTGATCCTGACTTATGGTGACCCTGCGTGTGTCAAAGTACACCTGTGCACCATAGGGTTTGCAGTGGCTGTCTTTTTTTTTTTTTTGGAAGTAGCTCACCAAGCCTTTTTCTTCCAAGGCACTTTTGGGTAGACTTGACCCTTTCAGTTAGCAGCTGAGTGTCTTAGCCATCTACACCCCTCCAGGGTTTCATAGTACATACTATGCTGTTGTTAGCTGCCGACAAGTGAAGGTGACCCCATGCATAATGAATGGGACAAAATGCCACCTGTCCTGTGCTATCCTCATGGTCAATTGTGGATCAGACCATTGTGATCCATTGGGTTGTCCTTAGCTGATTTTCAGAAGTAGATCACCAGGTTTGTGTTTCAAATCACCTCTGGGTGGCCTCGAACCATCAACCTTTTGGTTAACAGTCAAGTACATTAACCATACACACCGCTGCAAAAAGAACATGGGGATAGCATCCTCCTCTGAGCTCCTCCAGACTCATTGAGGGGAGAATCACCAATAACATCCCAAGGCTTATTCCTGTGAGGTGATGCCCACCACCCTCCAGCCTTTTTACTAATTCTGACACCAGCCGTCCCCCCCACAGCACTCACTACCTCTCTGTGAGGTTTGATAATTCATTGCTGTGGCCACATGGAACTCGGACAATACTCACGATTATGGAGTTTATTAGGCAAGTAACAGGTTACAACTGAGGTTTAGGAATGCTCTCAGGATACAGTTCTTATCTGGTCATCTCTGCCAGTTATCTCAGCCAAGGAAGTTCAACATAGGGATCTTGGGTCAAAGGACAATGCTTCACTCTACCTCTGGCTTGTCTCTCTTGATGGCAGTGAGATCTCTCTTTTGCCTCTAGGAGGGCTCACTTTAAGCCTAGCAGAGTGACAAAACTAACCAATCCCAACATTAAGGTTCCATACAACTTATTTGGATGGTCCACCCCCACAAGGGTGCCATGTACCTTATTTATGTTACTAGCAAGCTATCCAATCCCCTTGGTAGGCCATAAGCAGCTCACACTTGTATAGTCCTACCCAGTCATCTGATGGAAGTCACAAAGCCCTTAGCTAGAAAAGCCATACTAAGTAATCACTTAGTAATCACTAAGTAATCACTCAGTACATCACAACCACCCAGGGACTCCCCCGTGATTTTAGGGACCTCTTAATATGCCCAGGAGCTCTGGTAGCGTAGTGCCTAAGGCATCTGGCTTCTAACCAGAAGGCTGGTGGTTCAAACCCACCAGCCACTCCTCAGAATACTGGGCAGTCTACTTCCATAGTGATACTGCCTCAGAAACCCAAGGAGGAGTCACTATGAGTCGAATCGACTCCACAGCAGTGAGTTTGGTTTTGGTTTTGGTTTTAATATGTCCAGAGGAATCTCTTTCCTTTTTTCTGGTTTATTACAAATGATACAGAAATGCATGGGTACAGAAACTGTCTAAAGAATTACAGATCAATAGGAAAAAGAAAGGTTATAGAAATTAATAGATAGGTTATAGAAGAAAGTAGAATGGCCAGTTGACCTAGGAGAAATGCTCACCTGCATTAGTGGCTCCAAAAGAAAAAGAAAGGGAAAAGAAAAAAAAACCCAGCAACTCACAATTCAGACTCAGTAGTGACCCCCATTGGGTTTCTAAGGCTATAAATCTTTACAGAAGTGGATTGCCCCATCGTCCTTCTGCAAAGCAGGCTGGTGGGTTTGAACTGTCGACCTTCTGGTTAGTAGTCAAATGCCTTAAGTGTACTGTGCTACCCGAGCTCCATAGGAGTTCTAAAGCTAGGAGATGCAAATTTAAACCACAGTGGGGTGCTGTCATACACTCAGGAGAGTGGCTGGAGCCAAGACACTGCTAAGGCTGGTGTCAGGAGGGTGCAGCAATCAGACACCCACGCACAGCCAGTGGAGGGGCATGCCAGGTGGTACGGCAGCTCATGAAGTCGTCTGGCACTATCTATTAAAATTGAAGGTGATGTACTCTACAACCTGGCAGCTTTGTTTTCAGTGTATGACTGAGAAAACGGAAAACCCTTGAACCCAGTACCAGGAGACACATAGTAGGAAACCTGGTGATTGTCCAGGTACCTGTCAGAAGAATGGAGAAATGAGTGGTGTTGTGTTTACATGTAGGAATACTGTACAGCAGGTAAATAACACAGATAAACGGATCTCTACATAGAAACATGAGTAGAGTCCCAAAGTCAGAAAAGCCTGGTGGCAAAGCTGTGTGCTGTGATAGGGTTGCTTGAATTTCAAACATGCCCTGTTATTGGCCTCAGGGTGCTACAGATGGTTAACATGCTTGACAGCTACCCAAAAGGTTTGAGGTTTGAGTCCAGCCAGAAGTGCCTCAGAACAAAGGCCTGGTGGTCTGCTTTTGAGACGTCACCTACTGAAAACCCTGTGGTTTTCAGTCAGAGTTGACTCGATGACAACTGGTAACTGATGCATATTATTGACAAACGGATTCATAAGTAGTTAGAGGACAAAGACCCATATAGGAAAATGACCAAGTACGAGACAGTAGGTGCATCTGGGGATGGAGAGAAGGGACTAGGGGACAGAGAGGAGTACAAAGGGGGACTTACCTGTGTCTGTCATGTTTAGCTGCTTTTATCACTGCCACTATTTCCTTAAGAGGAAAAACAAGATCTGAAGTAAATATGATAATTGTTTCTATTTGTTAGTTCTAGGTGGCAGGTATGTAAGTCTTTATATTTTTCTCTGTCTCTCTTTTTCTCTTCCTTTTGTCCTATTATAATTTTTGTCCTAATTATTTGTGCCTCAAGTCATCCTCACTTTCAGCAAGCATTGAAAGGAAAGGCTTTGGGGCCAGTCACATAAAAATTTGAATCCTTGCACTGTACTAGCTTTGTAATGGTTGAACAAGTTACTTAACCTCTGTGAACTTCAGTTTAGTAATCTGTAAAATGGGGATAATGAGGCCTATCTTTCAGTGTTGTGAATTTAATCAGAGGATAAGGTCTAGTCTGTGATCTGGTTAATTAACTGAGAGGTGGTCCCTAATGTTTAAAATGCATGTTTTGGACACTGTTTCAATCATATCTGCTGCTTATACTTAGACTGCAGGTGGCAGCTGTTGCATGGTGGATAGATAAAATGATGTGTGAAATAGACACATGTGTTGCCAGTTCCAAGGAGTTGATGTTTGAAATTTGCACTAGCTAAATGGGGCTTCTACTTTTGTGCTCTGGTTGTTGTTGTTGTTGTTAGGTGCCATCGAGTCGTTTCTGACTCAGCGACCCCATGCCCAGCAGAACAAAACACTGCCCAATCCCGCGCCAGCTCCATGATCCCTGCTATACTTGAGCCCATCATCACAGCCACTGTGTCAATCCATCTCATTGAAGG
>NW_006922019.1:1619448-1637437 GCF_000298275.1 Orycteropus afer afer
TTTCCTAGATTCATACTTCGTACATTCCATGTTCCGATGATTAATGGATGTCTGCAGCTGTTTCTCTTCAATTTGAGTGGTGCCACATCAGCAAATGGCGTTCTCGATAGTTTTACCTTATCCGTAGGAGTAAGGCTGGGTTTACTCAGATGATGCAGCTCTTTCCCAGTCCTATTTTGACAGCCTTCTAACCTGCCTGGAATATTCTTAAAGTTGCACAGTAATGTATCAGTGTTTCTTTGCTATTCATAGGGTTTTCTCTGGCCAATTCTTTGAGAAGTGGATGGCCTCCTCCTTCCTAGTCTGTCTCAGTCTGTAAGCTGGGATGATACCTGTGCACCATGTGCATCCCACTGGGTTAGAAACACCAGTGGCTCAGCCTCAAAACTTACATCAGCATGTCACCACAGTAGGACAAACAGACAGACAAGTTTGCCTCCCTGTTGGAAACTTCTCATACCACCCTTACTTGGGTCCCTGTGGCTAACTCCTCCTCTGTCCAGATTCCTAGGCCTTTTAATCCCCTTTCTCCAACTCTCCCACCCTGCTGCTTTGGGTGTGCCTGAGTTCCTCTCCTCACCTGGATCCCTGCAGCTGACTGCTCCTCTGTCTGAGTTCCTGGCTTTTAATCCCCTTTTTTCTGCTGTCCCGCACTGCTGCTTTTGCTGCTTTTGTGCTCTGGTAGTATAGTGGATAAGGCATTTGGCTGCCAACCAGAAGGTTGGCAATTCAAACCCACCAGCTGCTTGGGGGGGAGGGGACGTGAGGAAGATGAGGCAATCTACATCTGTAAAGATTTATAGCCTTGGAAACCCAGTGGAGGTTGCTATGAGTTGGAATTGACTTGATGGCAGTGGGTCTGTTTTTGTTTTTATCTTTGTGGGCAGTTAAAGGGGAAAGTGTTATATGGGTGAATGGACATGATGGCTTTGTCACTCATTCAGCCTTGGCTCCCTTGCAGCCCTTGATGGTGGTAGGGAGGAACTTTTCCTGGATATTAAATAATATCGATTATGATGGTTGCTGTGTGCATCTAAATCTCTACACAATTAAAGCAAACACTAGCCCCACTCCCTTTCCCTACTGCTCAGGACAAGCTTATCATCGAAGCAGAGCTCAGAGTCCCTGGGTCTTTGGGGCTGTCTGAACGCCAGTATCCCCAGCCTTTTCTGCCCATGGCACACCTCTTGCTGTTTTGTGTGGAGAAGGGTATCTCTTCCTGCCTCTCCCATATATAAACATCTTCTTCCCGTTGCAGCCACCCCACCCTACCCTACGTCCTCTCACCATGAGGTCCCACCCTACTCCACTCCCCACCTCACATTGGTGATGGTGACGAGGAGTGACAGAGCTGACTAGGATGTCCTGAGGCACACCCACACGGTTCTTACTTGTTGGGAAGCAGAAGGTGATCCTTGTTCTCCAGAAGAAAGGAGAAGTAGACTGAGTGCTCCTGGGAGTGGAAGGCTTGGAGGAGCCAGCAGCCATTTACAGCAGGGAGAGGAAAATGGAAATTGGGGGAGTAATTAAAGGCAGAAAGAATGTCCTTACTACTTTGCATAATATTTAAAGAAGCTCCCCAAACTCTGCTTATTCAGAAAAAGGGTTGTTGTTATGGTCCTGGGAGTTCCCAGAGGACGAATACTTTTGTAACTAATGAGATTTAGGAGGAGGATTGAGCTAGACAGAGGGCCCTTTCTCTGGCTCTGGTCCCTTTTCTGCTCTGGTGTCCCCACTTCTGGTCCCCTCCTACCTTGTCTTATACCCATACTATCTTTCCTGTTGGTAACTTTCTCCGGAATGAAATGTGCTTCATTCCTTTTTCATTCACCACATGTGCTGTTCACTGGACTCACACATAATATAGGTAATAATTCACTTAGTCAGCAAATGTTGTTGAAATGCCTAGACTGTGCTCAGGCCTGAGGAGAACACAGAGGCAGGAAGACATGGTGGCTGCCCTCTAGAGAGCATATGACTGAGCGAAGGAGGCGCCCAGCGAAGCAGGGTTGTGCTGGTTAAGAAAGTCAGCCAGGAGGGGGCTAACTAGGGATGGCCTGCAGGCTGTGTTGCTTACTTCCACCTTCATACACTTTGGGATTCCCATCAAGTCAGCCATCCTTGCAGCTGTGGTGGGAATTACCACATTCCCATCCCTCCTGGAAGGGAAGAAGAATGCGGCTGGAGGAGCCAGGGAAGGCTGGCTGGAAGCTGTCCCTGATGTGATAAGGGCCTGGGTCCTGGAGCATGGAGACCTGGTTTCTTTGATTGGCGTCCTACCACCATCTAGCTCTTGGGCACGGTGTTCCTCTCTCTACCTCTTTCTTCCGTCTCTCATGTTTCTGTAAAACTGGGACAGTGCCACCTTTGCTATCCACCTCACAGACCTGAGGACCCAGTGAGTCATGGTTGTGAGGAAGCTTTTTGAAATTAGAGATAATTTCTCTCACTCTCACTGCTGTTAGAGGAGCTCTGGTAACGTAGTGCCTAAGGCACTTGACTGCTAACCAGAAGGCTGACGGTTCAAACCCACCAGCCACTTCTCGGAAGGAAGGTTGGGCAATCTACTTCCGTAGTGATATACCGCCGTGGAAACCCAAGGAGGGGTCGCTATGAGTCAGGTCCGACTCGATAGCACATAACACCACCACCACCAACTCACTGCTGTCGAATCAATTGCGACTCATAGCGACCCTTCCTTGGGTTTCTGAGGCAGTATCTCTATGGATGTAGATTGCCCAGTCTTCTTTCTGAGGAGTGGCTGGTGGATTTGAACCGCCAGCCTTCTGGTTAGCAGTCAAGTGCCTTGTCATTGATGTTAGATGGTGTGAAGGGTTGTTTTCATTGTCCTATAAGTTCCCAGAGGGCAAATTCTTCTATGATTAATGAGGCAAGAGTGAGAAGGAGGATTGAGCTTTTTCTGTGGCCCTGGTCTTCACTGATAACCCCCTCCCAAATCCCTTTGGTATCCCCACTGCTTCTGGTACCTTGTGACTTTGAACATCTGTCTAAACCTTAAACCCTTTTGCCCAGTGGGTACAGCCAGACAGACTTCCATTCACTTCCACCAGGATAGCCTGACTTCAGGAAGGACCACTCCGCCCCTCGGGCATATTCTGTGTATTGGGAGTGTCAGAGTCAGGGACTGGGAAGATAGAGAGTTGGGCTGGACCTGCCTCATTCACTTGGACTGCAACTGTGTCCAAATGCTACAGCTCCAGCAGGACATCACAGGTGGTCCCAGGACCCTTCTTCGAAGGCATGAACTAAAATACCAAGTCTTATGCCCTTATCCCTTCCTCCATCGTAGAGTTTAGGCCCAGATTAGTTCTTCTGCTCTCAGTAGTTAATGACATTCAGTTAAGGCTCAAGAACATCCAGTAATACATCCCGAGGGCTTGCTCTCAACTCCGAGCACCTGGCTGTTCAAGGGTGGGGAGGTCTCATTTTAAGGAGGATTACTAGTGGATGCTATGGCTGATTTTCTCATGATGGATTCTCCTACATTTTCACTTTATGGAATCCAGATTGTCTTTTACCAAACATTGAGACATTTCTGGGTTCTCAGTCCAGAGAGGTTGTTAAGAGACATGTTTGTATCCTCAGAAAGCTCTGTCCTGACCCCAGCCTTGATGACCCTGAAACCAGAAGAACTAGATGGTGCCCAGCCACCACTGCTGACTGCTTTGAAAGGAATCACAATAGGAGGTCCTGGATAAAAACATGGAACAAAACTCTCAATCATAAAGAGCAGGCTTACTGGTCTCATCAAGACTGGTGGGACCACCGAGACTATGGCCCTTAGATACCCTTCAGGCCTGGAACTGAACTCACCCTATGCCTCAACTTTCAGCCGAAACAATAGACCTATAAAGTGAACCCTAGGAGCTCTGGTAGCTAGTGCCTAAGGCACTTGACTGCTAACCAGAAGGCTGGCGATTCAAACCCACCAGCCACTCCTTGGAAGGAAGGTTGGGCAATCTACTTCCGTAGTGATACTGCTTTGGAAACCCAAGGAGGGGTCACTATGAGTCGGGTCCGACTCGACGGCACATAACAACAACAACAACAACAACAAGGTGAACCCACCGGCCACTCCTCGGAAGAAAAGTTGGGCGATCTACTTCCATAGTGAAACCGCCTTGGAAATCAGTGCCACAAAACAAAATGCATGTGAATTGTTGAATGGAAAACCAATTTGCTCCATAAACTTTCACCCAAATCACAATTTAAAAAGAAAGAAGAAAGCTTTGTCCTGGGAGAGAGTATAAGGGGGCTTCTCTTCTTTCCCCATTCTTCCTCTTTTCCTCCCTTTCCATTTTTCTGTCCCACACAGCTAGCAGTGTGGCCTCTCCTCTCGCACTGCGTGCTCCCAGGCACAACCAGGGTGCCACAGAGCACAGCAGTTCAGGCCCAGCACGGCCAGCCTGTGAGCCGAAGGCCTAAGCTCAGTTTCTAATGCGCACACTTCATTTTGACCAGGCTGGAGTGGACTTTCACTGCTCAGGCAGGATGCATGTGGTTGGGGCTGCCATCCCCAGAAGCACATGATGCTATCTATGGTGAGCGGTGGGGCCTCAACTATGATTCACTGGGGAGAAACAGGCAAAACAATGTCTGTCTTTAAGCTCTGGGAAGCAGGAAAATGAGCTGGAAATGTGAGTAATGTATAATTTAGCTAAAATTAACCCACCAGTTCTTGAAGCCTTTCTTAGTGTGTTTTTCAGTGTCTTGGTTTGATCCCTTAATGCCACTGCAGTATGCTTTCAGTTTACTGTTTTTCTTATTAAAACACAAAATAGTTGCCATCAAGTTGATTCCAGCTCATAGGGACCCTGTGTGTGTCGGAATAGAACTGGGTTCCAAAAGATTTTCAGTGGCTGAGTTTTTAGAAAATAGATCACCAGGCCTTTCTTCTCAGGTGCCTCTGAGTGGACTTGAACTTCCAACCTTTTGATTAGCAGTGAGTGCACCACCCAGTTAGTTTATCCCAAAGGCATCTTTCCCAGTTGCCCTGTGTGGGTGTAAGCACAGAGAGGGTCTTTAGGGGCGTGGATGGTAGTTTTGGTATAGCATAACCTTCTCTTCATGAGCTGGGGAATCTTGGGCTGTTTCCCTCTTTGAGTATCACTTTCCTCTGTAAAATGCTTTAATAATCCCCTTTCTCAGGGTTGGATATCCCAAGGCCCAGCTGAGGCAGTGCGTGTGACTGCTTTGCCAGTGTGCAAGTTCCGCTCGGTTGTAAGGTGGGGGGAACAGCACTGCTGCTGTTCCTGTTGTTGGCAGAAGGTCACGTGACCTTGATGTTGGATGTGGGCAAAGCCACCTGAGTTTTAACAGGCTCCTTGCTGCCAGCCAAAGTCATTCTACATCCTTGGCTATCTCCTCTGTTGCACTGTCTTTCACTTTACCGTGCTGTGGTGCCTTGTGTGTTGTTGGATACAGGAAGCTATGCCACTGGTATTTCAAATCCAGCAGGGTCACCACAGTGGACAGGTCTCAGTGGAGCTTCTAGCCTAAGACTAGGAAGAAAGGCTTGGAAACCTACTTCCAAAAGTTAGCCAACAAGAACCCTACAGATCATAATAGAATATTGTCCTATACAATACTGGAAGATGACTACCACCCCCTGCAGGTTGGAAGACACTGCAGTAGCGGAAACAATGGGCTCAGATGCACTGATGATCATGAAGATGACGCAGGACCAGAAGCATTTCGTTCTGTTGTGCGTGGGGTCCCCATGAGTTGGAGCCAGCTGGAGGGCATGAACAGCAACACTCTCACCTCTTAGAGGAGCAGCTGCTTGTGAGCTTTTAGCCCCTCTCTGCATCTTTCTGTCTCTGTCAGATTGTTAGCCCCAGAGAAGGCAGGGGCTGTCTCAACCTTTCTGGAGCCTTCAAAACATAAACGCACTGCCGTCAAGTCAGATCCGACTTATAGCGACCCCTCCTTGGGTTTCCGAGGTGGTATCACGTGAAAGTAGATTGCCCAACCTTGATTGAGTAAACTGGAACCTAACTTGGCAAAGACACATTTTAACTGTTAAGCTCATGCATCCATTCCCTGATTTTGCAGCGTTAAAAACTCATAGCGACCCCTCTTTGGGTTTCTGAGGCGATATCTCTATGGGAGTAGATTGCCTAGTCTTCCTTCCAAGGAGTGGGTTGTGGGTTTGAACCGCAAGCCTTCTGGTTAGCAGTCAAATGCCTTAGGCACTATGCCACCAGAGCTCCCTAAAGTGATTCCTAGAAACCTCATGTTTGAGGGGAGTGAGACGAGGGAGGAGAGATTATACCATTGTCAAAAGTTAAACTTTATATAAATACTGATACTGAAGATGAGTATGTGTGACCATGAAGTCTTTCCATACATTATATCTTTAGGAATAAATAGCCACTTAGTTATGTCAAGTTTGATTGGCCCAAAGCCTGTTATGTGGAACATCCTCATCTCTACGCCAGCAGTGACTGGTGTTTGCAGTTGTATCCCTGAGGGATTCATTGTAAAAAGCTGTAATGCCTTCTGGATCTTCCAAGAGGGATGGCATTTCAGTATGAAGTGCATTATTTGGTTGTGGTGGTGGGTAGTGATTCTTTGGGAATTGCTTAGGACACGTGTGGCACATTTGGAACATATTTTCTAGGCTCTGTGACCAGAACGTATTCTCCCATGATTGTCTTAATGTCCTGAAAAATTTATTCTCTAAGTGCTTCTGAGTCATTGTATATAGTCAACCAGAGAATAAAAGAAGGGAAAAAACAAAACCATAAATGAAATGCTTGTGTCCTATGAATGCCCTGCAGCTAATTATCAGTGATCAATAAACTAAGCTTGGAGCCGATTTGGATTGAGCTGACATTTGCCGATACACACTATGCCAGATACTGTTGGTTCTATTTCTATAACATTCAGTCTCCCTTTAAAGCCTCTGGCATGGATATTCTTTCTTTATTTTTTCAATTATGCTTTGGGTGCAAAATTTACATAGCAAACTTGTTTTACTTTCAGTAGTTCATGCACATCTGGTTTCACGGTCCCGGTTACCGTTCCCAACGGTAAAAGACTCTCCTCCCCTTGACCATCTTCCTCCCTGTGCTCCTCTCACCCATGCATTCCTGTCTGTCCAGCCTTCCCTCTATGTGAATGCTACCCCTCTGGTGTCTCATGGCTGCTTGATCCAAGGGGTGCATCACCCTAGAGTAGGTTGGTGCATCGATATGAGGTAGGTGTTCAGTATGTGGGTCTTTCTACTGTTGGACTGAGAGCCAGTCCATGTAAGTGAGTCCATTTCTAGGCTGGAAGGGGAACTCGGGGCCATAGCCTCAAGGGTTCCAACAGCCTCTATCCAACCAGAAATTCTGGTTATTTTTGTGTTTTTGAATTTTGTTCCACATTTTTCTCCCCACTCTATCCAGCATCTCCAGGTCTGATCCCTTTCTGAGCAGTTGGCATTGGTAGCTGGGCACCATCCAGTTCTTCTGGTCTCGGGTGGGGCAGCTGAGGTTCTCATGGTCCATCTTATCTTTGGACTAATTGTCTCCCAGATGACTTTGATTTTCTTTACTCTTCTTTGCTCCAGATGAAAGGCAACCAATAGTTGCATCTTGGATGGGCGTTTGAAAGCTTTTAAGACCCCAGTCACTACTCACCAAAGTAGGTTATAGAATAAAATTTTTATGAACTGTGTTGTGCCAGTTGAGCATGATGTCCCCTGAGACTATGGTCCCAAGACCCCAGGCCTGGTGATTCTCTCTAACGAGATGTTTGGTTGTCTCTGCAAAGTTACTCCCACCCTGTCTTCTGTTGCTTCTGTAATGTGGCTAATTTTGTGGCAAAAGTGCATGTGTAAGATTATCTTCAGCCAAGTCTGTCTGGCATGGATATTCTTTTAATCACATGGCAGAGGAAGAAACCAAGACTGGAGTCTGAGCTCTTTCATGCCACTTCTGGTACTCTTTTGCACAGAGCCCCCAGTGGTTTATTGATTGGGACACATGATGTATCTAAAGAACACAGACAGTTGACTCCTCAGCCCTTCCCTCTGCCATGGTGCTGTCATGCCCAGAGGTCCACTTCCACGGCACAATGCTGCCCTGTCTGATCACTGGGTCCGTTTTTCCTCATTCGTTCATAGAGCCCCTGTGTGCTAGGCAGTGTGACAGGCGCTGCAGGTACTGAGGTAAGAGGATACTGTGCACTCTCAAAAGCTCATGGGGTAGAGAGGGAGCACATAGGTGGTTGTGGTGTGAGTTCCTGGGTGGTGCAGATGGTAAACATGTTTGTCTGCTAACTGAAAGGATGAAATTCAAGTCCACCTAGAGGCATCTCAGAAGAAAAACCTGGTGCTCTACTTCCAAAAAACCAGCCTTCGGTGGACTCAGTTCTACTCTGATTCATACAGGTTTGCCATGAGTCAGATTAAACTCAACGGTGACTATAGTGGTGTGATGGGTGTCTGTTAAAGGTTTGCACAGACAAGTGTTTGAACTTTCTCTTGAAGACAGTCCTGACCTGCTGAAGAATTGTAATGAACGGTTTTTCGTGGGCAGACTTGCTTTACAAAAACATTATGAACACAGGGAATCTGCATAATATGGTAGATTGTACAATGTCAGTATCCTGGTTGTGCCATATTGTACACAGTTTTATAAGATGTTACTGTTGGGGGGGAACTGGATAAAAGGGTACATGGGATTCCTGTATATTATTTCTTAGTACTGCATGTGAACCTACAGTAAAGCATGCTGTTGGTGTGTGTTACTAAATTATATTACATTATATTGTGTTTGGGAGCTCTGGTGGTGTAGTGCCTCAGGTATCTGACTGCTAACCAGAAGGCTGGTGGTTCAAACCCACCACCACTCCTCAGAAGGAAGGTTGGGCAATCTACTTCTGTAGTGATACCACCTCAGAAACCCAAGGAGAAGTCACTGTGACTTGGATCCGACTCAACAGCAGTGTGTTTTGTTTTTGGTTTAGTTTAGTATATTGTGTTTGGCCAAACAAGGAGGCAGGCAGCAGCTTTTCCTGTCCAAGCATGGGCTTCTCTGCTAGTACAGCAGGCCATCTAGCTTTAAGGAAGGAAGATGGCTACATGTAGACTTGGAGAATAGTTTGCATTTCTTAAAGAAAAGTCACTGAACTCATTATTTACTATATTTTTTAAATTAAAATACTTATTAGTTATTGGAAAAAAGAAAGGAAAAAAAAGAAGAAACATGTACTTTGGTGTGAGGGACCATGAAAGGCTCCTGGAATAAACAGGGAGGAAGGTAGCTGAAGTTGAGCCATGGCAGTGGGTTGTGTTTTATGGACTGTGCCTTCTCAGGTTAACTCTTAAACCCTGTCTGTTACACATCATTGTCTACTAGATGCAATACATGATACTGCCTTTAGACCAGCTCTGGTTGAATTGAGGGTAGGGACGGTGTCTACTGTCTCATCCTTTATTCCACTCAGCATCCACTATGTGCTCACATACAGCAGAGGCCTTCCCGAAGACTAGTCAGTGGACTTCTTACAGCACGTTGTCCTGGTAGTACATGCCGAATGGAA
Source organism: Orycteropus afer afer (assembly GCF_000298275.1). Taxonomy (NCBI): domain Eukaryota; kingdom Metazoa; phylum Chordata; class Mammalia; order Tubulidentata; family Orycteropodidae; genus Orycteropus; species Orycteropus afer. The sequence goes on from NW_006922019.1 coordinate 1,629,004, forward strand.
GCACTGCCCTTGGCTTTCTGTGCTCTGCAGGAGCTAACACACTCCGTGTGCCAGAGCAGCTGCCATTGTGATTGGCCAGCGGCCTGGCCGGTTACTCGACTACTCTGCATGTTGGTTTCCTGGTCTGCAAAAGGGTAGTGTTGGCATCTCCTTCTTAGGGCTGTTGGGAAGAGCACATGAGCAAATGCCTGGGGAGTCTTAGAACATGAACATCTTCCTCTCTAAATGATGGATCCTTGTCAAACCCAGCTGGCGTGGAACTCACAGGTTAGAAGTTTTCTGGTATCTGGGCAGATGGAGTTGATTGTAGTTGTGGTCAGTTGGTCAGGCTGGTGACCAGGCACTGGCCGTGCTGTTGGCCAGAGGTGAAGAGTTTTCTTTATCTGCATTCCAGTGGCCTCACAGAGGTGTCTTCAGGACCTGGTGAAAGGTGCTTCTCCACCAGTACAGAAGGGTGAGGAGCTTTGGAGTCAGTTTGGCTTAGTTACCAGCCTGCCTCCTCACTTTAAAATACAGTTACCATCGAGTTGATTTCAACTCATGGAGGGCCCCATGCGTGTGCTCTATGGGCATTTCAATGGCTGCTTTTTAGAAAGAGATCGCCAGGCTCTTCTGAGGCACCTCTGTGTAGACTTGAACTTCTAACCTTTGGGTTAGCAGCTGAACACGTTACCCATTTGTACTACACAAGGACTCTATCTTTTATACTATTTTGTTGTTAAACAAAAACCCCAATCCACTGCCACTGAGTTGATTCTGACTCATAGCCGCACTGTAGGACAGAGTGGAACTGCCCATAGGATCTCTGAGGCTGTAAATCTTTATGAAAGCAGCCTGCCCCATTGTTCTCCCACGGAGCAGCTGGTGGGTTTGAACTGCTGATCTTTTGGTTAGCGACCAATTGCTTTAACCACTGTGGCACCATGGCTCCTTATTTTGTTGTTGTTGTTGTTGTTATGTGCCGTCGAGTCGGCCCCGACTCATAGCGACCCCTCCTTGGGTTTCCGAGGCAGTATCACTACGGAAGTAGGATTGCCCAACCTTCCTTCCGAGGAGTGGCTGGTGGGTTTGAACCTCCAGCCGTCTGGTTAGCAGGCAAGTGTCTTAGCCACTATGCTATTAGCTGCCATCAAATAGGCTCCCAACTCATGGCGACCCCATGCACAGAGGAATGGGATGCTGCCCAGTACTGCACCATCCCCATGAATGGTTGAGGAGCAGCCTGTTGTGATCCATATGGTTTTCATGGGCTGATTATCATTATTATTAGTTTTTATTGTGATTTGGGTGAAAGTTTACAGAGCAAATTCACTTTCCATACAGCAGCTCACACATAACTTTCTCATGACATTGACTACGATTTCCCACAATGCAATAGCTCCCCTCCCACTTCCTCCACATAGTTACCTCTTCCCTTTGTCCTTCCCCCCATGCACTCCTGCCCCCTGAGTTGTCTCCCTGTGCATACACTCATTAGCTGATGTTTTGAAAGTAGATCACCAGGCCTTCTGAGATGGCTTTGAACCTCCAGCTTTCCAGTCAGCAGCCGACCATGTTAACTGTTTGCACCACCCAGAGACTCCAGTTTGCTTGGAAACTATTTGATCTGAGCCTCAGAAAATGGGGATGATAATAATATTTACCTGCAGCAAGATAGAAACCAAATGAAATGAGTATGAAGTACCTGGCACATGGTCAGCATCCTCTTTGCCATTCAGAAAATGCTGGGTGTTCCATCTGAGTGTTCATTCCTCTTTTTCAGGAACAAGACGGCCAATGGTGACTGCCGGAAAGACCACCGGGAGCGGAGCCGCAGCCCCATCGAGCGTGCCGTGGCCCCTGCTGTGAGCCTGCACGGCAGCCACCTGTACGCATCCATCCCCAGCCTCACCCTGGAGCAGCCCCTCGCCCTGACCAAGAACAGCATGGACGCCAGCAGGCCAGTTGGCATTTCACCCACACTGGCCCCAGCCGAGCGGCAGCAGGTACACTTTTGCCCTGCAGACTGAGGGCCGGTTGTGATCCAGGGATGACAGCTGGGGCTCTGGGCTTAGAGGAGTCAGACCGAGGACCCTGCAGGGGGTGGGGAGAAGGGCAAGTAGCCACACCCGCAGCCACACTGTACACTTGGAACCAGAGAGCCCACAGTAAGAGCTCTCTTCCTGAGTGCCCCTTAACATTTAGTGCCTGCCTAGCACAGCCTCAGACAGGGCACATAATGTCTTTGTGGCTTAGTTTCTTTCTTTGCAAATTAGAAGGCTGGGGCTCACTGAGGTGGTTTTTCTGACAGTCTTCATTGATGAGCTTGTTTCTATTAGGATGAATTTAATCACCATAATGGAGAACCCTAAGGAGCTCTAATGGTGCAGTGTCTAAGGCATTTGACTGCTAACCAGAAGGTTGGCAGTTCAAACCCACCAGCCACTTAGCAGAAGAAGATGGAGCAACCTACTTCTATAAAGATTTACTGTGTTAGAAACCCAAAGGGGGTCACTATGAATCAGAATTGACTCGATGGCAGTGGGTTTGGTTTTTGGTTTAATGGGAATCCTCTTTCATGGCACCTAACAGACATTTACCCATTACAAGGTCTTGCAGACAGAGTTCAGTGTCAGGCTTCTTTGTTTTAGGCTGGGATCCTTTAAAGTCAATGAAATCAGGGGTTAGCTTTTGCTGTCCAGAAATCTGTGATTGACAGATTTGGATTTTTTCCTATTAAAGGAAAATGAGGAAACTAAATTATTACTTAATAAATACAGATTACTTGGTAGAGAACAAAAAAACTTTTTTTAAAAATGAAGTTCCTGGGGAAATATATAATGAAAAGAGGCTTCAATAGCAAGATGACTCAGTAACACTGCATCAGACTGGGGCATTGTCCTCTCTGGACCTCTGGGGCCTTCCTTGCTCAGTGCCTGCGACCTCATTTGTTGTTGTTAGTTGCTGTCAAGTTGGCCCCCAACTCATGGTGACCCTGTGCACAGTGGAATGAAATCCTGTCTGGTCCCGCACCATCCCCACAGTTTCAGTTCTGACCATTCTGATGTGTAAGATTTTCATTGGCTGAATTTTAGAAGTAGATCACCAGGCCTTTCTTTGTAGTCTTGCTCTGGAAGCTCCACTGAAACCTGTTCAGCATCACAGCAATACACAAGCGTCCGCTGACAGGTGGGTGGGGCTGGGCATGAGGGGCATTGGCTGATAATCAAATCCAGGTCTCTTGCATGGAAGGTGAGCATTCTCACCACTGCCCACTGCAACCTTAGAAGCCCTCAGTAATTGCTTAACTCTTTCATGTCTGAATTATTTTCTGCTTTGAATTTTTTATTGATACCATGTGTTTTCAGTAATGGAAAATTCATTGACATCAAGTTGATTCTGGGACAGAGTAGAACTGCCCCCTAGGACTTCCAAGGCTGTAAATCTTTAAAGAAGCAGACTGCCTCATTGCTTTCCCATGGAGCAACTGGTAGATTTGAACTGCTGGCCTTTTGGTTAGCAGCTGAATGCTTTTACCACTAGGCCACCAGAACTCCTTTCAGTAATGGAAGGCATACTGAAATCAAGGGAAAAAATATTGTTTGATGTAATGTGGGACACATATGTCCCAAGTGAACTCTAGTCGTAGGATTGGTGGGGTGAGGCCCATTTGTTCAGATTCACTCAGTTATACAGGTCCCTGCCAGGCAGTAGCATATACAACAACTGGGATAGCAGCTTCTCAAGAAGCCTGAGAGGGTTAAAATATTGGTGGGTGATATATGCCCCACGGGTCACAAAAGGGTTAAGACTGACCCTGAGCACATGCTGTGACCTAAAGAGATATTAAGTATATCAGCAAGAGGAGACTGACAGCATGGGCTTACATGAATTCAACTGGAAGAGGCTGCTATGTCTTGGAAGGTCACCAGCCTTTTCTGTGTAACACTGATATCTTGTCATCTTCTCTATGGTCATGCTGGCCTCTGCTAGCCATTCTGCTCTGGCTCAGCCTGTCCACCATGCACCAGCTTCTGGTCTCATCCTTAATACCTGCTGGGGTCGGGCCCTGGGAGTTGAGGTTGCTTATGAATCCCATTGAGGCAAATGCAGAGCTACACATCTCACCTTGGACCCAGGCATCACAACCCTGTTTCATTCATTCCTTCAACAAAAATAGCTAGAAACTGATTGAGCAAGGCAGGATCTTTGTCCTCAGAGAACTCAAAGTTTTAGTCTGGAAGAGAGACCAGTAATGAAATAACTAAACTCCCATATTTCAGATATTTCAAATATCACTGTTAGTCACTGTTTATGCTGATAGGAACCTGGGTCCTTGCTCTGTTCTTACTGGCATTGTCCATATGCAGGTACTCCTTGGGGCTCCTGAGGCAGAGGTATGTGTGGGACCTAGGTCGCTTCTAGGCCATCAGGAGCTCACAGTCTAGGTGGAGACAGGGAAGTATGGAGAAGACAGCACCAAGGAAAGTGGCAGGTGCCAGACTTGGGGTGTGTGTAGCAGGCCCACTGAGGGCCAGGTGGGTGACTGTTGACCTGTTTTGTGGTGTTCCACAGGTGCATTGTTGTAAATGAGAAGCCAGTCAGTCAGGGCCCAGAATATGCAAGCAAGAGAAACGCATTCTGACTACATGTAAAAGGCGTTTATTGATAGGAAATAGAGAGTTCAGTCCTGTGGCCACTCAACCCCTAGACAGAGGTCCTCACGGAAGGGGTGGGGCACTGAAACTGGGACAGGGTACATTTATTTGGTCAGCAGCACCTGAGTTGTGATCCTTCAACAAGCTGTGATGGAGAGGCTGGCATTTGAAGTTAAGTTACGGGAAGTAGGTTTGCTTCCCAATAAGACAATAATATAGAAGTCCTCCAACAGAAGTTCATTGCTAGCAGCCCAATGGAATAATAGATGCCCACTGTTAAGTGTTTAAATGTGCATAAGCTATAGAATTTGGATTCTACCTATAGAGGCCAGGCAGCCCCTGGTGGTGTAAATGGTTAAACACTCAGCTATAATTGAAAGGTTGTTAGACTATCCAGAGGTGCCTTGGAAGAAAGTCCTGGCTATCTACTTCTGAAAGATCAGCCATTGAGAAAACCTTATGGAGCATAGGGTTTCTGACACACATGAGGTTCCCAATGACACCTGGTTTGTGGACCCCCGGGCTGTAGAGACCCTTAGGGGTTTTTAAGCAGTGGAGGGACATGGTCAGGTGTTTTATGAGAGAGCTGTTATGTCTGAGCACCTGTGTCTAGTCTTCAGCCCTTGGTGGCTTAGAGGAAGTAGCTCCTATGGGCCTTCATGAAGCCTAGCTTTGAATGCACAGGAATTTGCCGAGCTCTGTGCCAGGCACAGTGCTGAGGACAGAAAGATGAGCAGGATACAGCCCTGCTCTCCAGTACCTCAGAGCCACCCACTCATTTCCAGGAGTTTTGTTTCATTTTGCTAGCCCCCCACCATCAGGTTGGCTGTTATGGGAAAGTGTGACTGTCACTCACAGCTCTGAATGTGGGATGTGGTGATGAGGTGGGGCTCTGGGAGCACAGAGCTGTGCCAGCAGGCAGGCCATCTGTGCCGCCTCATGCAGGGCATACGCGGACACCTTCCTCTGGTGGAAATTGTGACAGATCTCTGGGAACTGGAACAGGAATATTCTCAGGGAGGCATTTCTAGGGGGCTGCAGGAAGTGTCATCCCACCCTTTGTGTTTTTGTGTTGGCAGATAGAATGCTCTAAAGAAAACTACAAAAGGTATTAAAAGGTACCCTTCAAGGGCAGCAGGGCCCAGAGGAGAGACAGGCTCAGATTCGCTGTGAAAACCCAAGGGGCATGCGTACCAGGACTGTGTACTTACTGGCTCTCTGTCTGTCTGTCCTGTCCCCCCAGTATACACACACACAGCCTGACCAGGGTGCCCAGAGGGGTGGGTGAGGCCTAATGAACTGTGAGGGAAGCTGGATTCTCACCCTGGTCCCTGCCACTCCTGCTGTGTTACCCCCAGGGGCGCTTTTGTCTGGCTTTCCTTTTCCCTGCCTGAACAATAAGAGTGCTACGGGAGGGGCACTGAGTCTCCCATCTCGGCCATCTGGAAGGGAAGGGGGCGATTGGTTCTGGGTGGATGTGTGGAGCACGCTCTCAGCTCACACTCAGCCACAAAGTTTCAGGGAGCAGATGTGGGAACCCCAGCTCAGCAAAGGTGGTGTTTGAACATCTTAGAGAGGCTGGCCAAGCCCCTCTAAGGGAGGGAGGAAGGGGAGAGGGTACCCCAAAGCACCCAACATCTGCACTTATGTCCTAAAGCTTGCCTAATACTCAGTGTGGTGGTTGAATCTTCTTTCATCCATTGTCCCATCCCCTACAACTGCATTCTCTCCTGAAGTGGCATTCCGTCTTTGGGCAGTGCTGACAGAAAGGCTGTACATTGAGCTTCTTTTTCAGCCTAAGCTTCCCTAAATTCATTCTTTAAAATTCGGCATTTCTTCATCTTCCATGATGCCCTTCTTCAAACATGTCTCCACTTAACAATATTTACATTGGTTAGGACTCTGGTTGCAAGGAACAGAAGCTAACATGAGTGAGCTCAAGCAGAAAGGGAAGGGAGTTTGCTGGGAGGACCCTGGGCGTCTCCCAGAACCAGGCTCCGGAAGGAAGGGCGGCAGCCTTGCTTGGTGCACTGGAGAGATGGCAGGACGTTCCTTCCTTCTTTGGCTCCTTGCCAGTCTAGGTCTCTGCCTCTCTGCTACACAAGCCTCAGGGCCAGCCCAGGTGGCTATCTTTATAGCTCCTGAGATCTGCTGAGACTAATCCATGTTCAATTTCAGTCTTTTAGTCTGCTCAAGGGTTGACTGTCCAAGACCAGGTCGGGTTTCACTCCCGTTCAGGCAACTGTGGCTAAGAGGGGCACCATCATGATTTAACATGGCTGCCTCAGCTCCACTGATCGGGTGAGGAGGGTGGGAGAGAGGATGGCTCTTGGATGGAACAGACCCTTCCAGTGTGGTGTACCTGAAGAGCAGGACTCTTACACGCACCGCAGAGAGGCCCCTCACATGGCTTCTCCCATTCAATCTGCCAGCCCACTTCAGGTGCCATAACAGTGATTCACATGTGAAGAAATGGAAGCTTTCAGTGGTGACAGCTTTTGCCCAAGGTCCTGTCTAATGAGTGGGATCCAGGCCCACCAGACCTCCAAGCTCATATGCTCTCTCCTCAGTTCTGGTTCTGTTTTGTGTTCACATCAGAAGGATCGTACCAACTCATGGTGGCTCAGTGGTAGAATTCTTACTTTCCGTGACGGAGACCCAGGTTCCATTCCCAGCCAGTGCACCTCACGCACAACCACCCCTTGTGTGTCAGTGGTGCTGAACAGGTTTCAGTTGGAGCTTCTAGACTAAGATGGACTAGGGTAAAAGGCGTGGCAATCTACTTCTGAAAAATCAGCCATTGTGCATGGAGTCACCATGAGGCAAGGGCCAACTTGACAGCAACTAACAATCCTTCATTGCTAAGCCACATCTCCCCTCACCCATCTTGAATATGTGTAATTTCTTGTTAGATGCAAGAATGCCCATATGTATCATCCCAGGTCATCTGTTGGCCCCTAGCACCAGCCTGTCATGATCCCTGTGGAGCCACATTTTTATCATAGAACAGGAGTTTGTTCTCCCTGTTCATCTCCCATCGTGGGAAGGGCTGATGTGCAGCTTTTGTGTTGTTGGAGGCTACTGGCCTCACTCTGCCACAGAAAGGGCTGAGGACCCAGCCCCACTTTCCCAGGTGGATCTGCTGTGATCAGTGCCCCACCACTCACTAGTTGTGTTGGAATCCAGCCCACGTGGTCCACCATCTTCTCCTGGGTGGCAGAGGAGGGGTGGTAGAGACAGGTGATAACTTTGCTGGAACCTGAGAAGGAAGTTCAGTTTCATTCACAAAACATTTCCTGGCCTAAACAGGGCACCAAGGTCTGGGGATCCAGAAAGCCTGCTCTGGAGGGCACTGGTCTAGCTCCCTGTGTCTGAGCACCTGGTGGGGGCAGAGGCTGTGGGCAAGGGAAGGTGGTGGTGGTGGTGGTCGTAAACAGTTTCTCAAGGGGGATATCTGCACAGGATTTTCTAGGCTGCATGGAGCTCCTGAGCGTGACACAGGCAGGCGCAGTGCAGGTGCTATGGGGGAAGGAGAGTGTAGTGGATTTATACACTTAGGTATTTCACATATCTCTGTCTCTGTCATGATTTGCATGGTCACAACGGAAAACAACTGGGTTGGTTTTGGCTACACATGTACACACACACACACACACACACACACAGTGATGGAAGGGTGCTGAGATGGCTGAAGAACTGGGGACACACTGACCCACCAGCCTGGAAAAAAGGCAGGGCCAGGGCAGCTCCAAAAATAACAAAGAAAGAAAGAGAAAGAGAGGGAGAGAGGGAAGGAA
>NW_006922019.1:1637690-1664107 GCF_000298275.1 Orycteropus afer afer
GGAGGGAGGGAGGGAGGGAGGGAGGGAGGAAGGAAGGAAGGGAGGGGAGCTACCTTGCTCTGGTGACTCACTGCCATCAGCTGGATTCTGACTCATAGTGACCCTCATTGGGTTTCCAAGGCAGTAAATCTTGACAGAAGTAGATTGCCCCATATTCCTTCCATGGAGCAGCTGATAGGTTTGAATTGCCAACCTTCTGGTTAGCAGTCAGATGCCTTGGGCACTGTGCCACCAGAGCAAGGTAGTTCCAAGAACCTTAGTAAGTAGAAGCTCATATGGCCCTTTCTGTTACCTGCTGCCATTTACACAAATCAAAAACCAAACTCACTGCCGTTGAGTCAGATCTGACTGATAGTGACCCTCCTTGGGTTTCTGACGCATTATCACTATGGAAGTAGATTGCCTAACCTTCCTTCCCAGGAGTGGCTGGTGGGTTTGAACCACCAGCCTTCTGACCATTTATACAACTTGGTCCCAAACTCCCATTTTGCATCAATTCGTGATTGAATGAGAGACTGACTCTGAACAGCCTTTTCACTTGTCCTTCTCTAATCCAGAGGCCCATGACTAGGGGTCACTTTGTAGAGAAAGGATAGAGGGGAGGGGACTGGGCATCACCCCAGTGAGTTTCCTACAGTGCATATATGCAGAGCTACGGCCCCTTCTGGGTTCCAAATTGTTAAGCAACAAGGCTCCTTTGGAGTTGGTGGGCAAGCTCAACTTTGCCTTTGGCCAGGTGGGGTGGGGTGCCCTCACTCCAGGCTTCGTGACAAGCTTCACTACAGAGTCATTCAGCCCAGCGATGGGGTGCTGGGGCCTGAGTTGCAGGATATGAGTCCTGAGATGGTTGAGAACAGCCCATCTAATGCCAGCCCTGCCCATGTCTCCCCTAGAACCGGCCTTCTGTGATCACATGCGCCTCTGCTAGCAACCGCAACTGCAACCTCTCCCACTGCCCCATCGCGCACAGTGGCTGCGTGGCCTCCCTGCCCGCCAACTACAGGAGGCCTCCGAGCAGTAAGTGTCTAGTGGGTAGCTGGGCGGGGGTGGGTCACTGTGCTTCTCTGTTGGTGATAACAGAAAATGGATCTTGGACTCCTTTCCACACCATGCTGCATATTTGAATAACCAGCCCTGGGGCTTATTCATTGCTGAGATTGAATTGAGTCTCATTTTTTTTGAGCACATGAGTGCCGAACATTGTGCTTGGTAGGACAGGGTAAGAAGCACATTGTTCCCTCCTGGATCTCATATTCAATAGGAGGGAAAAATACTTCTTATTTTTTTTAAACCATTTAATTAATGCTAAGTTCTCTTTAAGTTCTTACTTCAGCTCGATGCAGGAGGTATGTCACACTGTGCAGGGTCAAGGAAGTCACTTTGCCCAGATGCCTCACTAAGGTGGAGAGGAGGCAGTCTCTGTCCCTAAAGCCCACTCTGACCATCATACCCTCTCTGGCTCCTGCCCACCAAGACTGTACTGTCTTGTTACTGAAGGATTTCTGGTGGCTGAGGTGGTGGCCCCATGGGCTTCTCCGCCAGAGGGGCTGCACAGTATCTTCAGTGGGCCTGATGGCATTGGTGCTGCTCGGGGCCCCAGATGGATAGGAAGAAAGGCCTAGCAGTCTATTTCTGACCCCTCTCTTCTGCTGTCCCTCCAGCGACCACCACCTGTGACCCTGTGGTGGAGGAGCATTTCCGCAGGAGCCTGGGCAAGAACTACAAGGAGCCTGAGCCGGCACCCAACTCAGTGTCCATCACAGGCTCCGTGGATGACCACTTTGCCAAAGCACTTGGTGACACGTGGCTTCAGATCAAAGCAGCCAAGGATGGTGCCTCCAGCAGCCCAGAGTCAGCCTCCAGGAGGGGCCAGCCCTCCAGTCCCTCTGCCCACATGGTCAACCACAGCCACTCGCCCTCCGTGGTCTCATGAATAGGACGTGTCCTTGAACATGATGAGAATCTGCATGGTTTGCCTGAGCTTTGAACCGTCAGTGCTTCAAACAATGGAAAATGTCATGGGGGGTGGGGGGAGGGGCGGGCAGGGAAGGGATGGTTTATTCGCAAAAACCATGTTGTTGGGGTTTTTGTTCTGCTCTGTTTTTGTACTTGCTTGGTCTTTGTGCAAGGGTGCCCTCACACACGACAGCAGGAACGGCATGTGGAACATCTGTCTGATGCAGCATTCTTATTCCTGCTTCAGTTACCAAAGAAACCTCTGATGCAGGTCTTCCAGCCCTGGCAGGGACCGACTCCACGCGTGCACCTTCTCAGTCACAGCCATGAGGACCGCTGGTGACCCAATGCTCCATGCTTGCTAACTTGCTTCTTGAGACTGGGGTGCTGTGTGGTGTAGCTTCCATCATGTTTTCTGTGCAGTCTGCGTGCGTGTGCGTGTGCATGTGCGTGTGTGTATACTTGAAGAGAACCGTCGTGTCTGATTTGCACTATTGGAGGAGGGTTAAAGTTGCCTGCCTGACAACTTTACGTGAGATGCTAGTACTCACAGGGCAAACTGCTGAAAAAAAAGGGTTCAAGGATGACATTTCTGACCATTTGTGTGTTTTTGTTTGTTTGTTTGTTTGTTAATTTAGACAAAACAGCTTCGGAAGGGGAAGTCTCATACAGGTTATAGGTCTTTCTCTCTAGATTTCAGGTGCTTGCAACTGGACTGCAGACCACCAATCACGGGCATTTTACCTTTCCTTAACACTGCAGTTTGTTAGACTAGCGCTGAGGTGGGAGGATTCCATAGTGCTTTAAACATCAATTGCATGTTTTAATGGAGAAAAATAGCTGGTTTCTATTAATGTATAGACAGTAAAACAAAACAAAACAAAAAAATCTTAATCCTTAATAGCTTCTTTCCAGAACTAGTTTATTTTTGTCAGTTACAGTCCTAGATATACTTACTGCTGGTACAGTTGTACTCTAAGATTTGTATTTGATACTCTCTTTACTCACAAGCTGTGCTGGGGACAGCCGGCTGCTGGCGGGCCCTGGAGGCGAGTGATATTAGTGGTTGGTCAGCCGCCATGGAGGACACTGGGGTTTTTTGGCTGTGGGTTGATGTCATCATTTCTTTTTGTGTCCCTGTCTGCTCGATACAGAGCTCCCAGGGGGTTGGGGTTTGTGTCTTTGACTCCCCTCTTTGCAGACAGACACTGCTCCCTCACCACTCTCTCGGCTGACCAGCAGATTGCGGACAATCTGTGATATGGTGTTTTGTACGCTTCCTTGTAAGCTGGGGCCAAGGCAGTATACATTCCTCTGACTTATACAGTTATTCCTGCATTTATTATCGTTTGCTATGTTAATAGCTACTAACTAGAAGTTAGATGAAGAAGAAAACATGACAGACACAGCTGTGGATGTCCCAGCTTCTCGTCTTTCTGTTCAGTGAACTTCTGTCCCCATGCCTCTCCAGGACTCGACATTCCAGCCTCGCCCAGGGGGCTTATGTAACGTCAACTGACCGGGGACACACGGGCACGACCACCTGTAATGCTTGACGGACATAGTGGCCCTCGAGGCTGGTTTTCAGCATGAGGGAAAATTGTTTTCATTTGGAAAATTGGCCCCGTGTGGAAGGAGTGGAGGACTGGCCCTTGGTGCAGTGGGAGGGTAGCTGTGGGTCTATTTACAAAGTGACATAACGCCCCTCTCCTCTTGCCCCACACGCATTTCACTCCTGTTTTACTGGGCTTCCAAGCTTTGGCATCCAGGCCCCTATATTTTCTGTAGGAGAAATTGTTGAGAACACTTTTTTTATATAGGTAACTTTAAGACCATCATTACGCTGTGCGTAAAGAATGTACAGAGAAATTTGTAGGTATTTTTTGAAGAACAATTAATTTGTTAATGATATGTAGCTATTTAATTTTTCCCTTTCCTATTGTAATCATTCTTTTTTTTTGTTGTTCATTTGGGAAAAAAAAAGTTGATCTTTTTTTGTTGTAGATTTGTCTGTAAAAGTGCAGGAACACAGTTATTCTATGAGAACACTGCATCTGCATTAATAGCCACTAGTTTGTTATTGCTACAGGCTACTGAGCATCGTCACAGGAAAACACCACCACGCCGACGGGCTCTGCGGGCTCTGCAGAGCAGCCGTGGGCACCTCTCTGTCCGCCCACAGATGGCCACTCTGCGGGGAGGACTTGGGGCTGGGGCGCTGGCCTATCAGGGATAGGCAGGGCCCTGGAGGGGAGCAGAAAACCCAACCTTTCCGGGGAAGGAACCCGCCCCCTGCCCGTGAGTGAGCGCGGGGCTGCACAGCGGCCACCATCTGCAGCGCATCCGGCTGTTCTCTCCGCGTTTGTAAATCTGTAATATACATTCTCTGTGGCCTGTTTTTCCTGGAAGAAGAAAAAAAAAGGTTTGGCAGGCCATCTTTTTTTTGTACCTAAAAAAGTAGCCTTAAGAACAATAATAAAGTGCTCTTAAACCACTGCCTTGTGTATATCCTTCAGTGCTGAGGGTGGTCTTCAGGGAGGTGCCTTCCTGGGGTGGTCAGTAGCTTTGCACCCATGGTGGGGCCCCTGCTCCCCTAGCTGGAATACTGTCACTTTACTTTGACTTTATATTTTTAAGAGAAGCAGCATTTTAAAGCTAACTGGCAGAAATCCTATTTTAAGAGCCCCAGAGTGGATTTTTGACTTTGGTTCCAGGCCTGAAACAAAAAGATGAAACTGGAAGAAGTATAAGATAGATGCATGGAAATGGCACCCTTCTCCTGCGGTGCCCCGGGGGCACTGATGGCTTATCCTTGTGCAGGTTGTGCACCGAGTGTGCCCGCTCCTGGGTCTCCACACACAGTTCTATGGGTGTCAGAGATGATGACCAAACTCGGGGTAAAGGGGAACTCTGGCAGAACTGCCCACACCTTCTGATCCCCTGATGAACACCTGGCTACAGACTAAGGCAGACACATTGTTATAGCTGACCCCCACCCTAGAGCCAGGCCTTGAAGCCACCTCTACGGAGGACCTTCAGTGAAGGGGAAAGGCAGCCTACCTTCCCCAGTGGAAGGGAGACTGCTGGTATGGAGTCTGGGGCCTTCTGTGGGACTCGAGTACCCACAGGGTTGATCAGGGACCCCACCCAGACAGCTGCCAGGATCAACCCAGAGAACTGCTGGGCTCCTTCACCAGCTCAAGGTAGTAGCAGGCACCAGGTCTGGATAGCCGAGAGCTACAAGCAGTGGGGTTGGGAGGAGCTGGCTGCGGTGAACTCTGTCCTTGATGGAGATGTGGGTTCTCTGGGAAGAGTGTGGGCCCTTTAGTGCACAGCTCAGCTCTCTGCCTACCTGTCCCCTCAGAGCCAGGCTGATGGGGAGAGCTCATAGGATGGGACCTCCCCTCACAGGCCTACCACCACAGAGGTGAGGAATGACATGGAGAGTGGGCAGAGTATGTCCAGGCATGTGGCACTGCTTCTGCCAATGCCCCAGGAAGAAGCTGCTTCCTCCTGGCTTCCCTAGTCTGTGTTGGGCCAGCTGCTCCCTGTCCCACCCTACCCAACCTGGCCATAGCAGGAAGACTCCCTGGAGCGCGATGTCATATACTTGCCACAACCAAGAAGAAAAAAAAAAAAAAAAAAACGTGCTCATGTAGGGAACCAATTGCCAGAGCAATGGTTGTGCCAATGCGGAGGTTATTATTTAGCTCAGAAGTGGTGGGATGGTGAGTCATGAGAAGCAGAGGACACGGAAGCTCCTGGGCAGCTGAGGGTGGCCCTGTCCCAGGGCGGAGAGGTGCAGGCAGGCAGCAGGCGCAGGGCCCAGAATCACCAGGACCTGGGGTTTGGGTCTCCTGCTCTGAGTGGCTGTCCTCCTCTGGGGCAAGGTAGACTCGGCAGACACATACCGGCCGTTCAGACCGTCTCGTCATCGCTCATGTCCCAGATCTGTATGGAGAAGGGGAGCCTGTGAGAGCGTGGTTCAGGTGCCTGAGGCAGTGCTGACACTGAGCTGAAAGCTCTGCAGTTAGGAGGAGCAGCAACTCTTCCCATTTGGGAATGACCCATTTTATGCCTTCCACATGGGTTTCAGGAGCTCTGGTAGCATAGTGCCTAAGGCACTTGACTGCTAACCAGAAGGCTGGCGGTTCAAACCCACCAGCCAGTCCTCAGAAGGAAGGTTGGGCAATCTACTTCCATAGTGATACTGCCTCGGAAATCCAAGGAGGGGTTGCTATGAGTTGGGTCCGACTCGACGGCACATAACAAAAACAACAACAACAACATGGGTTTCACCTGTCCTCCCACTGCTTGGTGACTAAGGGATGGACACCCCAAATTCTTAAAAAATGAAACTAAACCTCAGAGAGGTTTAGCCACTTGCCATGGCCTCACCAGTAAGTGAGCCCATCTGTGGTGGAGCTGGGATTGGAGCGGGGCTGTGAATGCCACAGCTGCCTCATTACCCCCCTGTCCACCTCAGGCTGGCCCTGCTTCACCAGCCACTCACTGTTGTTTCTAGCTCTTAACCCCATGCAGAATCATCTCAGCCAGTACACTGGTTCTTCGTACTGCCATCTCTGTAGGGGGGAGGCTCCATGAGGGCAGGGACTGGGTGGGTCCTTGCTGACGGTGGCTCCGGCTCACCACCCCACACACTTCCTGCCACAGGATGCTCCTGACATAGCAGCTATCCACTGTCCACTCTCATGTTGCCAACCCAACTAAAGACACCACTCCTGCATGTGCACTTAAGAGCAGTCTTTCCCCCAAAGTAAGCCTCTTTCCATCCCCCCAGAGGTGCCCAGGGCAGGGACAGTGTGACAGACTTGTTACTGCCTCTATCCCTTACTGTGTGTTGGTGAGGAGCTCTTGACTCTGGGAATGTGAGTATGGGAGGGACAGTCCCCCCTCCTCCTCCAGTCCTCTGTAGCCTTGTGCTCTTGTCTACCATTATCAGCATAAAATCTGCCAGGGACGGGTCCGGAAGCCAGTATGGCTAGTCCTGGGGCACCCTGCGCCCTTGGCTCCCTGGAGAGCTAGTCCCTGAACATACACCTTCAGATTTTCAAAATTCCTAGAATTGGTTGCAAAAGGCCATCTAGACATTAGCATCACTGAGAAAAGGACCAGCAAGTTTACACAAGGCTGGGAGATGGGGTGGCCCAGCCAAGGTAAATATCAACACCAGCTTGGCTTTCAAAGTCAAGAACGTGGAAAATAAATAATGAGTAGAAGGAAATTTCCTCTCTCCTGGGGACCCAGCTGCCTGGGTGTAGGGAGGGCAGTGTCCCGACTCCTACCCCTCCCCCATTTCCACACAGACCTGCATCTGAGGGCATTAGGACCAGAACACAAACAAACATCCAGATGCCCTCAGGAATAGCAAGGGCTGTACAGAGTCTGGTCTGGGTCCAGGACCCCACCCTGACCAGCAGGCCTTGGCCCTGAGTGGGGCCCAGCTTCACCTCCAGCTGGGAGCAGGGAGGTGTTTGGCTGAATTCCTAACAAAGACGGTATTAGAAAGCCCTGGGGCTGATGGATAGGCCCCTGGTTGGCACAAACCATTTGCAGTCATCTACCAACCCAACGGTTGGCAGTTTGAACCCACCCAGTGACATCGCAGAAGACAGGCCTGGCAATCTGCTTCCATAAAAATAAAAAACCAAAACCTAAAACCAAACTCACTGCCATCATGTAGATTCTGACTCATATCAACTCCCATTGGGTTTCCAAGGCTATAAATCTTTATGTTAGCACCCTGCCTCATCTCTTCCATGAAGCAGCAGGTGGATTCGAACCACTGATCTTTTTGGTTAACAGCCAAATGCTTTAACCACTACACCATCTAAAAACCAAAACCAAACTCACTGCCACTGAGTCAGTTCTGATTCACAGCAACCCCCATTAGGTTTCCAAAGTTGTAAATCTTTACGGAAGCAGACTGCCCCATCTTCCACAAAGGAGCTGGTGCATTCAAACCACTGAGGTTTTGGTTACCACTCAATTGCCTGGCTCTGGTAGTGTAGTGCCTAAGGCACTTGACTGCTAACCAGAAGGCTGGCGGTTCAAGCCCACCAGCCACTCAGAGGAAGGAAGATGGGGCAATCTACTTCCCTAGTGATAACGCCTCAGAAACCCAAGGAAGGGTCGCTATGAGTCAGGTCCGACTCGATGGCAAATAACAACAACAACACTGTACCACCAGAGTTCCTCAATCCATAAAGATTACAGCTAAGAAAACTCCATGGAGCAGTTCTGCTCTGTAACACATGAGGTCACCATGACTTGGGGAACTTGACCCATTTTATCCATTTGTAAAAGAGCTGGGGGAAGTGGTGTCTCATCTCCTCAACACCCCTTGCTCCTTGGGAACTTCAGCCACTTGAACTGCTGAAAAAAGCAAGGACACTAAAGAAGCCCACATTGCCCAGCATGTGGGGTCAAGCAGGACAGCCCATAATAACTGGAAGGGTTTACTACAATGCTACAGAAGGGAGGCACGGGGGGTAGAGTTTACATAACAGCTTGGTGATTTTCCAGAACCACTTCCCTGGGCCAGAGACGGCTTATCCAGTTGGGCAGATTGTCCTCTCCCTGCCCGCTGGGCTTGGAAGACAGCAACAATCTTCATTTTAAACCTCAAGAAGCTAAACCTGGCTTCCTGCTGGACTATGGACTCCAGAGGGTGAACTCTGTCAGCAGGACACCTGGCAGAGAAAGGTGTACTGCAAATGTCCTCAATGAATGAAGAGTATATTAAACAGGCAAATTAAAAATATTAATATTCAGTGCTGGCAAGGGTATGGTAAAGTGCTGCCAAGAAGAATATAAATTGGTACCATATTTTGTTAAAAGAAGCAATTTGGCTATATGTAATACAATGCTTTAAGCATGCTCATACTTGAAGGAAGAGATAAAGTGATCTCCTTTGGATCAAACTCAAAATAATACAAAGGACCAGGCTTACTGGTCTGATAGAGACTGGTGGAACCCCTGAGACTACAGTCCTTAGATATCCTTCAAGCCCAGAACTGAACTCAACACCACGGCTCAACTTTCAGCCAAATGAGAGGCCTGTAAGTGAACAATAACATCAGGGAGGTATGCAGTCTTTAGAACAACTAACCATACGAGATCAAGAGATCAGCATTTGCCCACGGATAAAACTCAGAAGGCAGAAGGGATAGGAAAGGAGGACTGAGTGAATGAAAACGGTAAACACAGGGAGGATGTAGGAAGAGTGCTGCTACATTGCGTGGACTGGAACCAATGTCACAAAACAAAATGTGTACGAATTGTTGAATGGAAACGAATTTGCTCTGTAAACTTTCCACCCAAATCACAATAAAAAGTTAGAGGGCAAAAAAAAAAAAAAAAAAATCTCCTTTTGCCAATGAGATGCAAGCACATCTAGAAAACCCAAGAAAATAAATGCTACAATGAATGCAAACAGGAGGAGTATTCATTAAGATGGCAAAACATAAAATTAACAACAACCAAAAATTATAACATTCCTGTATACAAACAACATCCAGTTAGAAAACATAATGAGAGAAGAACCCATTTATCAAAGAAACAGAAAATATAAATTACTAAGGAGCAAATCTAACAAATGTACAAACTCTATATTAAAAATAAAAGTTATAACAGTGCTCCAAAAAGAAAACAAACTCACTGCCATTGAGTGGATTATGACTCATAGTGCCCCGATTGGGTTTCCAAAGCTGTAAATCTCCACAGAAGCAGACTGCCTCATCTTTCTTCCGTGGAACGGCTGGTGGGTTTGAACTCAATGTTTTGGTTAGCAGCCAAATGCCTTAACCACTATACCACAGAGGTCCTTGTAACATTGTAAGGAAACACAAAGGTAAACATTAATGCATTGAGAAACACGCCTTGCCTTGGCATAGGATGATTCCACATCATAAGATACCAACTGTCCCCAAGTTAACATATAAATTCAACACAATCTCAATTTTTCAAAATCAACAAGCATCCTTTTTGGAGCTAGACAAGCTAGTTCTAAAGTTTATATGGAAAAACTAAGCAAGTAAGAAAACCTTTGAAAAAGAAAAGCAACAAGGGGTGTTGCCTGCTATATGTTTAAACATATCTTTAACTATCTATAATTTAAAAATGGTTACATTTACGTAAGAATAGACAGATGGTCCAATGGAACAAAAGGAGTCCAGAAATAGAAAGTCTAAGTCCATAAGGAAAATTAGTATTTTAATAATAAAGATCTGAGGAATCTGATCTCAAATCATAGCAAAAGATGGACTTTCTAATAAATGATACAGGGAGGAAGGTGGCCTGCTCTGAGGACACCTTATAACTTTGGAATCAAGTAAATGTTTTACATGTTTAATTAAATTTTTAAAAAGCAGCCCAACAAAAAATTGGTAAATCAAAATTAAAAACTTTTGTGCTTTAATTTCAAAGGGCAGCTCAAAAAGAAAAAGTCAATTATTATAATGAAATATGCAAAGACCTGGAGTTAGAGAACCAAAAGGGAAGAACATGCTTGGCATTTCTCAAACTGAAAGAAGTGAAGAAAAAATTTAAGCCTCAAGTTGCAATACTGAAAGATTCTTTGGGTAATATATTGAATGATGTAGGAAACTTCAAAAGAAGATGGAAGGAATACACAGAGTTACTGTACCAAAAAGAACTGGTCAACGTTCATCCATTTCAGGAGGTGGCATATGATCAAGAACCAATGGTATTGAAGGAAGAAGTTGAAGCTGCACTGAAGGAACTGGTGAAGAACAAAGCTTCAGGAACTGACCCACTGAGATGTTTCAACAAATGGATGCTGCGCTGGAGGCACTCACTCGGCTATGCCAAGAAATATGGAAGACAGCTACCTGGCCAACTGACTGGAAGAGATCCATATTTGTACCCATTCCAAAGAAAGGTGATCCCACAGAATGTGGAAATTATTGAACAATATCATTAATATCACATACTAGTAAAACCTTACTGAAGATAATTCAAAAATGGTTGCAGCAATATATTAACAGAGAACTTCCAGAAATACAAGTTGGATTCAGAAGAGGACATGGAATGAAGGATATCACTGATGGTATCAGATGAATCCTGTCTGAAAGCAAAGAACACCAGAAAGATGTTTATTTATGTTTTATTGATTATACAACAGCATTTGATTGTGTGTGGATCATAACAAATTATGGATAACATTGAGAAGAATGGGAATTCCAGAACATTTAATTGTACTTATGAGGAACCTGTACATAGAACAGGAGGCTGGCATTCAAACAGAACAAGGGTATATACTGCATGGTTTAAAATCAGGAAGGGAGTGCGTCAGGGTTGTATCCTTTCACCATACTTATTCAATCTGTATGCTGAGCAAATAATCCAAGAACGCAACATCAGGATTGGAGGAAGACTCATTAACAACCTGTGCTATGCAGATGACACAACCTTGCTTGCTGAAAGTGAAGATGACTTGAAGCACTTACTGATGAAGATTAAAGAAGAGCTCTGGTAACCTAGTGCCTAACGCACTTCACTGCTAACCAGAAGACTGGTGGTTCAAACCCACCAGCCACTCCTCAGAAGGAAGGTTAGGCAATCTACTTCTGTAGTGATACCGCCTCGGAAACCCAAAGAGAGGTCGCTATGAGTCAGGTCCGACTTGATGGCACATAACAACAGCAACAATAACAACAGTCTGCAATATGGATTACATCTCAACATAATGAAAATGAAAATCCTCACAACCAATAAGCGGCATCAGGATAAATGGAGAAAAGATAGAATTTGTCAAAGAGTTCATATTACTTAGTTCCACAATCAACAACATTGGAAGCAACAGTCAAGAAATCAGAGGACCGCATTGCATTGGGCAAATCTGCTGCAAAAGACCTCTTTAAAGTGCTGAAGAGCAAAGATGTCTCTTTGAAGACTAAGGTGCACCTAACCCAAGATGTGTTTTGAATCACCTCATATGCATATGAAAGACAGACAATGAATAAGGAAGACCAAAGAAGAGGTGATGCTTTTGAGCTGTGGTGTTGGCGAAGAATACTGAAAATACCATGGACTGCCAGAAGAATGAACAAATCTGTCCTGGAGGAAGTGCAGCCGGAATGCTCCTTGGAAGCAAGAATGGCCAGACTTCGTCTCACCTACTTCGGTATGTTGTCAGAAGGGACCAGTCCCTGGAAAAAGATATCATGCTTGGTAAGGTGGAGGGTCAGCAAAAAAGGGGAAGACCCTCAACAAGATGGACTGACACTGACTGCAACGATGGGCTCAGGTATAGCAAGGATTGTGAGGCTGGCACAGGCCTGGGTTGTGTTTCATTCTGTTGTACATAGGGTCACTATGAGTTGGCACAGACTTGATGGCAGCTAACAACAACAACAACATCAAGAAAGTGAAAAGACAACCCACAGAATGGGAGAAAATATTTGCAAACAATATATCTGATACAGAACTTGTATCCAGAATATATAAAGCACACAACTCAATAATAAAAACAAAAATAATCCAATTTTTAAATGGACAAAGGATCTGAATAGACCATTCTCTAAAGAAGATGTACAAATAGCCAATAAGCACATGAAAAGATGCTCAGTGTCATCAGGGAAACACAAATCAAAACCACAGCAAGATACTGCTTCTTATCCAGTAGGATGAGTGGGATCAAAAAGTCAGATAATAAGTGTTTGTGACAATGCTTGTGGGAATCAGAACCCTCACGCACTGCTGGTGGGAATGTGAAATGCTGTAGGCACTTAGGAAAACAGCCTGGCAGCTTTTCAAACAGTTAAACATTAGAGTCACTCTAAGACCCAGCAATTCTATTCCTAGCTATATACCCAAGAGAAAGGAAAACATGTTTACATGAGAACTTGTACACAAGTGCTCACAGCAGCATTATTCATAATAACCAAAAGGTGGAAACAACCCAAATGTCCATCAACAGACAAATGAATGAGACAAAATGTGGTATATCAATAGAATGTAATATTATTCAGCCATAAAGAGAAATGAAGTCCTAAATACGTGCTGTAACATGGATGGACCTTGAAAACATGATGCCGAGTGAAAGATGCCAGGCACGAAAGTTCACCTATGATACCATGTATGTGAAATGTTCAGAAGATCCAAATCCACAGAGACAGATTTCTTGGTTGCTCAGGGCTGTGGGGATTGGGAGGGTTGGGGTTGATGGCTAACAGGTACAGGTTTCTCTTTGAGGTGATGAAAATGTTCTAAAATTGACTGTGATGATAGTGTGTAAAACTGTGACTATACTAAAAACCACTGAATTCGACACTTTAATGGGTGGATTTTATCATATGAATTGATATCTGAATAAAGCTGTTATCAAAAAGAAAAGAAAAAAAAAGCCAAATCCTACAATTAAACATAAACAGAAGCAAATCAGCCGCACTGTACATTGCAGTGATAACATCCCCAACAAGTCAAACTCATTGCTGTTGAGTCGATTCTGATCCATAGAGACCCCACAGGATATAAAAATACCCCATAGGGTTTCTTAGGCTATAAACTGTACAGAAGCAGACAGCCACATCTTTCTCCCACAGATCATCTGGTGGGTTTGAACCACAGATCTTTTGGTTAGCAGCTGAGCGCTTAACTACTGTGTCACCAGA
This sequence comes from Orycteropus afer afer, assembly GCF_000298275.1. Classification (NCBI taxonomy): domain Eukaryota; kingdom Metazoa; phylum Chordata; class Mammalia; order Tubulidentata; family Orycteropodidae; genus Orycteropus; species Orycteropus afer. Next base: position 1,651,304 of record NW_006922019.1, read on the forward strand.
GCTCCCTTAGTGATAAAACAGGCACATAGGCATGCTGAAAAAAGATCTGAAAGATGCTTTTGACCACAGTACTCTTATATCTTAATTGGGATCTATTCTAAGGATAAAAAGTAGTGTAAAAAATCTTAAATTTCACTTAATTGGCTATAATGATACCTGAAGATTTTATGTATTGGGTAGGATGAAATAAAGGCATAAAAACATTAAGGTTAATAATCAAGATTTTCAGTATTAACAGGAAAGTGATAGAAATATAATATGAAAGATGCTGGGGAGAAGAAACGTTGTAATGTCAAATTAGGAAATATCAACATGAATTCATTGCTTTGAAAGATGCTTGCTCCTGGCTCTGCCACTGTCGGAGCCTGGGAGCACAGGGCCTGGTGCAGCCCTCACTAGATTTTGATTTCTGAGGACCATTCCCGTTAAAGAAAATCAAGCTTCCTTGAAGGAATGGCAGTTTCTGGCTCTGGGTCCAGACATGGGCATCCTGTGGCACAAAACCTGGAGGAAGGTGTTAAAAAAAAAAAGGTCAGTTCACTGGGCCTCCCAATGGCAGGATTTTGGGCAATCTGAGGATCAAAAAGAATAATGACTGGTAGTAATTATAACACGTTGAATTTTTAAAAAGTTCATGAGCCCATAATGATGAGCAAGAGGGAGGAATAGAGAGAAAGGGGAAAAGGAGAACTCTTTTCAGAAGAATACCAAAAACCAAAAAAAAAAAACAACCAAATCACTGCTGTCGAGTCGATCCCGACTGATAGCCACCCCTCCTTGGGTTTCCAAGACGGTATCACTATGGAAATAGATTGCCCAATCCTCCTTCTGAGAAGTGGCTTGTGGGTTTGAACCACCAGCCTTCTGGTTAGCAGTCAAATGCCTTAGGCACTACACCACCAGAGCTCCCAGGAGAATACCAGTTTTTAAAAAAATGTGGAAAGAGAACAATACATTCAGAAAATCATTAATGCAGGCGACACTCATCAAGGGCAACTCAAACTGTCAGGTGAAAGGATAATGGGGACAGGGTAACCACACTGTGCCAAAGTGCCACGTCACAGACCACTTAATCATAAAGGGAAAAGGCACCCTGTATGGTGGAGAGACCCAGGGACCAAATTCAGCATCCCTGAGGGAGGGACAATGTGATATTATGCATCTCTGGAGACACACAATAGGAAATAGCCAACTTGACTATGAAGGTTTCTGGCCCGAAGTGTTTAATTTGAATCATGATCTAACTTGCAAGCTACAGGAAATAAAAGACATGGGAGAGAGAAACAAGTCAGATGATATACAAGGAAACAGAGAAATCTAAAAAGTCAGTGTCATTTTAAAAAAAGAAAGGAGAGGATGAGGAGACACAGTGGCCAAATGCATTGCATAGAACTAGAAAACAAAAGACAAAAAACAGATATAAAAAGCATTTGGGGAACCTCAGGAAATCTGAAGATGGACCAGATTTTAGATAAAATTATAAAATTAATGTTACTTTGCTTAGGTGGGATGTGATGGTTGCAATTGTGTGTCAACTTGGCTGGGCCATGATTCTTAGGAGTTTTGCAGTTATGATATATAGCCCCATAATGAGATATGGTATAACATAATCACCTCCATAATATACATAATGAGATCTGCTATGAGCAGCCAATCAGTTGAAAGGGAGTTTCCTCTGGGGTGTGGCCTGCTTTTAATATATATGGATGTTCTGGCAAAGCTCTGTGGCTTTGTGCTCCACCTGGATCCTGCATCTGGTTCATCATCATCTGACCTCTGGTTCTTGGACTTGAACCAGTGGCCTGCTGTATAACCTGCCAATCTTGGGATTACTGACTTTCCAGCCTATGAGCTAGTAGTCTGGCAATCTTGGGTTCATCAGTCCCTGCAGCTACAAGAGTCAGGAGATGCCTCCAGCCTGATATCTGGCCCACGGACTTGGGTCCTGCTGTCATATGAGTCATTTCCTTGAGAGAGACAGACTCTCTCTCCATATATACATAAAACAACAACAACAACAACCCACAAAAACCAAACTCACTGCCATCGAATTGATTCCAACTCACAGTGACCCCCCACTGGGTTTCCAAGGCTATAAACCTTTATAGAAGTATATTGCCCATCTTCCTTCCACGAAGCAGCTGGTGGTTCAAACTGCTGACCTGCTTAGCAGCCAAATGCCTTACCCACTATGCTACCAAAGCTCACTCTCTCTCTCTCTCTCTCGAAGCAGCTGGTGGTTCAAACTGCTGACCTGCTTAGCAGCCAAATGCCTTACCCACTATGCTACCAAAGCTCACTCTCTCTCTCTCTCTCCATATATATATATATATATATATATATATATGAAGCTTCACTGGTTTTGGTGCTCTAGACAACCTAACCTAAGACATGTGATGATAGCATTATTATTGTTTTATAGAAGAAAGTATTCTTAGAAGGTACATGTTACCATTTTTAGGGTGATATGTCATCTGAGATGGACTTTCTAGTGGTTCAGCCAAAAAATATGTGTGTGTGTGTGTGTGTGTTTACATATTATATAATATATATTAAACCAAACAAAAAAACAAACACACTGCCATCAAGTCAGGTCCAAATCACAGAGATCCCTCCTTGGGTTTCTGAGGTGGTATCACTGCGGAAGTAGATTGCCCAACCTTCCTTCTGAGGAGAGTGGCTTGTGGGTTTGAAACACCAGCCTTTTGGTTAGCAGTCAAATGCCTTAGGCACTATGCCACCAGAGCTACTAAAATAATATATATTACATTTCCATATCCACACATACATACATCTATATATACACAGACATGATCATATGAGAGAGAAGATGTAAATATGACAAAATGTTAACAACTGTTGGAACTTGGTAGAAGGTACAGGATGTTCACTGTAGTGTTTGAAAAGTTTCACAATAAAGTATGGGGGAAAATAGTTAGTCTCTAGGCTCACAATCTCATTTCCAGGACTTCATCCTGAAGAAATTATCAAGAGGTGAGGACAAAGATGTATCTATGTAAAAAGGATGTGGGGGTAGCATCTGACCTCTAATTTCACAAGGGGGAAGAAAGATCTAGAACAATATCAACAGCCCAAGGCTGATTCCTATGAGGCAGGGGTCAGACATGCTGCCTCCCTCCAACCTTGTTACCAATTCTGACACCAACCGTCCCTCCCAACAGCACTCTCTACTTCTCTGCTGGGTTCAATAATTTGTTGCAATGGCCACAGAGAACTCACAAACAATATTCACGATTATGGGGTTTATTAGGGAAGTAACAGGTTACAATTCAGGATCAGAAACAGTTTAATATCTTCAATCAGGACAGCCACTACTGCGCTCTGCCACATGTACACTTCTCTCTGGCCTCAGCCTTGTGGCCTCTGCCGTGCTTGGGCAAGTGTTACAAAGCTTTCTCAGCTCTGCTGATAAACGCCCAGAGGGGCGCCCCACTGCACCAGCAGCACTCCTGCTTAAAGGCACTCAGCTTTCTCACTCCATGGGAGGGGAAGGCCATTGCTTTGTCATGTGCTGGTCTCTTGGTTCTGCTGCCTCTGCCACGTCTCTGCCACTGGCTCTCAAAGTGTCTTAGCAAAGTGTTACAGTTCCCTCTCTGTCTCCTGGATCAAGGACATTCAGCACAGGGACCTCGGTCCAAAGGATGCATTCCACTCCCTTCTCTTCTTTCTTGCTGGGAGTGATGGCCTCTGGGATGGCTCATTTTAAGGCTAGCAGAATGGTAAAACTGACTGATCTCCACGTTAGGGTTCCATATACCTTATTTCTATGGTCCTTTCTATGGTCCCACCAACACAAGAGTGCCATGTACCTTACTTACATTGTTTACAAGCTATCCAATCCCTTGATAGGCCATAAGTGCCTCACATTTGCATAGTCCTACCCAGTCATCCGGTGGAGTCACAAAAACCATGGGTAGAAGAGCCATACTAAGTAATCCACTGCACTGCAATCAGTAAGGATGTGTGTCAGAACCTTCATTTTAAAAGGGAAAAACTGCAAATATGTTTGCAAAATATATTTTGTGATACAAGAGAGAATGTTCATGATTATTGCTGAAATTGAAAAGGAAGCAAAACTGTTGATACATTGTCATTCTAGCAATATAATCTATATAAATTAATATTGAAAATAAAACTAAATTAACTGCCATTAAGTCAATTCAACTCATAGTGACTCCTACTTGGGTTTCTGAGGTGGTATCTCTATGGAAGTAGATTGCCTAGTCTTCCTTCTGAGGAGTGGCTGGTGGGTTTGAACTGCCAGCCTTCTGGTTAGCAGTCAAAATGGCCTTAGGCACTATACCAGCAGAACTCCCATAAAATTAAAATTAGAAAACCCTCGAAGTGTTGCCACCAAAGACTCTCTGTCTCCTATTCCCACAGGGTTTCCTGACAAGGAGAAATGCCTACCACCCTCCACACCAGCCCTGCCATGGCCCTTGTCTCTGTTGACTTCATTATCCCTAAAAGGCAATGCTTGTCTGGTCTGAGAAGGGGGAGCCACTCAGGTATAAGGAGCTCAGTGTTGGATGAGTTTCTCAGACACTCCTCTCCTGTCTTACCAGGGGACTAAGATTGTCTGGGGATTATACCCTGTCCCCTGGAAGGGACAGGAGGGACAGTGGGGAGCTAGGGAGACCTGGCAGTCACACACAGCTCTGGTCCATATGGGCCTCCATACCATTTTCTCAGCAGCTCCTAGGCACTCGTATGACTGCCCTCATTTTACAAAGTGCGAAACTGAGGCTCAGAGTAGATTATTTAACTTGCCAGTGAGACCTAGCTAATAAGGATGGGGTAAAGCAGAGGATTCTTCCAGTTTATCTCAGCCCCTCCTTATTATTAAAAATAACCCGTCTTTCTAGAGCATTAAGGACAGTGTCTGGAGTCTGCTTCTGGACTCCAGCCCTCTTGCTCCACTTGACCCTAAAGGCCTACAGCACACATAGGGATCACAAGTAAACCCAGGTTCTGGGAAAGGCAAGCCCCGTTTCCAACTTATTCTCATCCTCAGGATCACCTATCTCTGTGCTCTGACCCCTCAGGACCCCTGCCCAGCAGCTCAGGTTGCTGGCCCCACTAGGGAGAGGCTTGGCATCAGCCTTGCTGCTCTTGGGACTGTGGTGGGCTTGCTCCCTGGTCAAAGCTTGCCCTGAGTCTTCCCCACATCCTCTCTTCCCACCCAGTCTCTGAGCCACTTGGGCTGCTACTCTGAATTAGGAGCTAGGGACTTTCCATAAGGCCTACCACAGGGGCCAGGGAGAATATTCAGCTAGATCGCACACATGCAAAGGGCCTCCAGGTTTAATTTTCAGCTCTCCAAATGAGAAGGGTAAGTTTGGAAGGAACCATTCATCATCTATTTCAAACTCATGTCCTATTGCTGGACCACAATGCCTGGAGCACACCATGAACTAAGGTTTCTCTTTTATAAACACTGTAATTACCCTGTGAATGGCACAATTATGTGTGTGTGTATGTTAAAGTGCCCATCTGTTAAATGTAAACATTTAAAAGATGCCACAATTTCTGTAACCCTGTTTTGGCATTTCTTTATTTTTTAAGATGGGTTAGAAGTGTTGAGACCTTGCTGGGCCTTGAGAGGCCCTGTTTCCCACCTCATTGGTGTGTCTCCCTATGGGAAGAAGAGAGAACAGAGAGGCCCGAGTGTGGCATTTGCTGAGGATCAGGTACAGACTTTGGACTGCACGTTGGACGTGCAGACTTACTAACCAGGGTTCAGTCCACTTGGGGAAGGAATGAAGGCCCCATCCAACAACAGCCATTCATTCATTCACTCATGTGCATTCATTCACTTAAAAAAAAAAAGCACAACATTGATGGAATCATGTCTGCTGCATACCAGGATCAGCACTAGGCACTGTCCAGGTTGTCAGTACCTCCCTCCCAACAAGCGGTGGGGCCTGTAACCCCCATTTCTTGCATGGGAAGTGGAGATTCTGGTAGGGAGATCTTACTGAGTCCTTTCAGGGGCCGGTTGCTGGGACCAGAGAAGGAAGAGGATAGGAAACAACCAGAGAATTATTCCAAATAAGATTTGGGAGGCAAACAACATAAAGACAAACCAGCCAAACAACCCAATCAAAGAATAGGCAAAAGACTTGAAAAGACATATTATCAAAGAAGACATTCATATGACCACTAAACACATGAAAAGCTGTTTAACATCATTAGCCATTAGGTATGAAATACCACCTCTCCTTCACAAGAATGGCAATGATAAAAAACAAAACAAACAAACAAAAACAGGTGTTAGTGAGGAGTGGAGAAACTAGAAACTTCATCCATTCCTGGTGGGACTGGTGGGATTAGAAAATGGTACAGCTGCTATGGGAAAGAGTTTGGTGGTTCTTCAAAAAGTTGAACATAGAACCATCTGAAGACACAGCAATCCCTATACTAGGTATATACCCAGAAAAAGTGAAAGCAAAAACACAAACAGAAACCTATACACCAATGTTCATTGCAGCACTTTCCACAATAGCCCAAAGATAGAAACAACTCAAGTGTCCACCAACAGATGTGTGAATAAACAAAATGTGGTATACACATAGGAGCTCTGGTGGCATAGGCCTAAGGCATTTGACTGCTAACCAGAAGGTTAGTGGTCCAAACCCACCAGCCACTCCTCAGAAGGAAGACTGGGCAATCTATTTCCGTAAAGATTTACCACACCTGAGAAACCCAAAGGGGGTCGCTATGAGTTGGAATCGACTCAATGACAGTGACTTTGGTTTTTTTGGTTTGGTATAATACCCAAAGGATACTACTCAGCTAGTGTTGTTGTTGTTGTTGTTATGTGCCATCAAGTCAGACCTGACTCATAGTGACCCCTCCTTGGGTTGCTGTGTGTGATAGTTGGAGCTGTGTGTGAACCCAGTCTAACACACTGAGGCAGTATCACTACGGAAGTAGATTGCCCAACCTTCCTTCAGAGGAGTGGCTGTTCGGTTTGAACCGCCAGCCTTCTGGTTAGCAGTCAAGTGCCTTAGGCATTATGCTATCAGAGCTCCCACTCAGCCAATAGGAGAAATGTAGTCCTGCTGCATGCCACAACATGGATGAACCCTGAAAGCATCATGCTGAATGAAATAAATTACTTGCCAAAGGACTAATATTATATGATCTTACTTACATGAAATAAGCAAATATATAGAACTTATTAGCGGTTACCAAGGATGGGAGGGAAGGGAGAGAACTGCTTAGAGAGAACTGAGTTTCTGTTAATAGTGGCAGAATAAGTCAGAAAAAGATGGTGGCAGTGGTTGCCAACATGAGGAATGTAATCAATGTCAGTGAACTGTACAGGTGAAAATTGTTGAACTGACAAATATTTTGTTATGTATACTTGTACCACACACACAAATATTCCAAAGGCATCCAGCAAGTGAGAAACATTCCCCCACCCCACCCCAGCACCAGAAGAGTCAGACCAGGCAGGGCTGCTCAGAGTGAGGAGCCCTCAAGTAGGCATCCTCCCACCTACCCATGCAAAGTCCTGAGGCCCAGGGAAAGGACCAGGTTTGTGGGGTCATATGGCCAGGGAACCATGGTCATGTGCTTGGTCCAGGACACCCAAAATTAGGTTTATGAAAAGGAAGAGGGGAGGAGTCTGACTGCCAGGAGGAGGGAAGAGTGGAGAGGAGGGAGGAATGGGCTGCAGGTCAGGGAGGCTGGGCAGACTGGAAGAAGCTCCCTGTCCCACCTCACACCCAGCAGGCCTTAGCCTGGATCTCAAGGAGGAGGAGGCAAGGCTGTTTTAGGGCCCTCTCTTAGGCCATTCGTGGCCACTCAGGAGAACAAGACCCCAGTGAATATGCATGGCTCCTGCCTATTCTTCTTGGGTTTCCATGTTCCATTCCACCCACTCCTCACAAAACATCAGGCTAGTTTCCTCCACACAATATCCCATTGGGTCTTCCTCCAGTCTTACAGTCTTCAAGGGTCTTCCCTAGCACAGAAGGAGAGTGAAACCCAAATTCCTCTCTGGCCATAGGCCTACATCCTGATCCAGTGACCTCTCCAAGCTCACATCCTACCACACTCTCTCCCACCCACTACTTTCAGCAACACCATCTTCTTCCCAGCCACCATCTTGGGAGCTCCCCGCTGCCTCAGGGCTCTTGTGTGCCCTCCTGTGGCCAAGGAAACTCTGTCCTCCTCTCCCTCCCCATGACTTTCTAGGGTCAGCTCCTTCTTGGTCTGCAGCTCTTGGTATCTTCCCTGACCACCCAGAATGGGGAAGCTTTGGTGTCAATGTAATACCCAAGAATCAAACAGTAAAGGAAAGATCCTGCAGTCGAGCTGATCTGCTGGGACGAGCAAATCAAGCCCATGGCCTGTAAGCCTCAGAAGGATGGTGGGAGGCCTGTGGATACCTCTGGGTGGGAATGGCATGGAAGCAAGAGGGCAGCAGGTTTCTTTCTGTGGGATACCTGACTCTAGACCACTCTGACACCCTCATTTATTCCTGAGCACACCTACTACGGGTTGGGCCAAGTCAGGCCCCAGGGCATGGTAGACTCTAAGAGTCCCAGTCCAGGATTCATGACAGTTAGAAAGAGTGCTCTGTATTTAGCAGCTGTGGACACCTTCTTAGTTGGGGGGGGGGGGGTTGCCTCGAGGGATACACTATGATCATGCCAGACATAGGTTGACTCATGCAACATATGCGTCTGAACAGAAGCCTCAGGGAGGTGCCACTGGGGAAGGGCCAGGTTCTGACTACCTAGAGCTCCTGTCATGCCATGTGGGCCTGAGCCAGCTTGGAAATAAAATCAAGAAAACAGTTGCTTTTGAATCAACTCTGACTCAGAGTGACCCCATGTGTGTCAGAGTAGAACTGTGCTCCACAGGGTTTTTAATGGCTATGATTTTGGAAATAGGTTGCCAGGCCTTACTTCCAAGATGATTCTGAGTGGACTAAAACTTTTTTCTCTCTCTATCTCTCTCCCTATATATATAAATTTTAACCATAATAAAAAATAAAAGGAAAAACCCTGCCTACTCTCAGAATTGAGGCTAGAGAAGCCTTGTCCTTGACCTCCTGTGCTAACCCCTGAAGTGCCCAGGGAGCAAGGCAGGCCCTGGACTGGTGAGAAAGGACAGGGGCACAGGGGGCCTGAAGTCCTGCAGCTGCAGAGTCAGTCCAGAATGAGCGGATTGGCTGTGTGACCCAGTGCCCACATCTGCATTATGGGTCTCGAGGCTTTGGATCCTTCAAGATCCTTTTGCCCTAAGGGTGGCTGATGTGAACTGCCCAGGCCTGCTGGTGCCAGCAAGCAGCTGGCCTTAAGGAACAAAGAAGAGGGCAGGGACAGTGGAGAAAGGTGGCCACAAGTCGACCTCAAAGGCTGCCTCCTCACATGCTGTCCGGAGATACTCAGGTACCTGTCTGCCACCAGCAGCCCCTCCCACCCAGGTACCACGACTTCACTGTACTTCAGAGGAGACTGAATGAAGCCTCCTACCCCATTGGATCTATTGCAACCCTTTCTCACACAACCATACTCGGTACCTCACTTTTGAAAGATGCCTGCCTGCCTGTGCACCCCAGGGCCCTAGATGCTGCCTGTCATGTCTATCTAATTTGGCCTAATGCTGAATATCAGGTTTGAGAGGGGAATTAAGACACAGCCCCAAACCCAGCTTTGGTCCAGACCGAAGGCTGCTGAAGGCTGCAGGGTGAGTAAGCTAGAACTTTTGGTAGCAACTGCTGCTCCAGAGTCTTCTAGTGGAGAAGTTTTCAGCAGCCTTCAAGCATCCCACTCCCCAGGTGCCAATTCAGAACCATGTGCACTGCCCATGAGATCCACTGCTCCAGGGGTTCTAGGAAGAAGGCTAGGGTTTTACTAGAAAGACACAGTCCTGGCCAAGGCAACTGGTGAGAGGCAAATAATGACTTAGACAAAGAACACTGGGCAGCCAAAGATGAGGCGAGGAGAAAGGAAAGTAGAAAGCAAAATAGAACCAAAACCTCCAAGTGGTAGGGTTATGGGCAGAAATTTTATTCTTTTGAGTTAGCTTACAGTGCTCACATATATCCCCTCATGATCAGAGAAAAACACGGGTGGTGAAGGCACACCAACGCTTGCAGGGACGCAAGGAGGAGCCTGCGCACCGCACAGCATACGGCCATGACACAGCACACACCGCCTCAGTACCTGAGAGTTTCTTTGTTTTTCCCTCCCAGGAAGTTCCAAAAAGCAAAATAAAAACCCTCCTGCCAAGGGGGAAGATTCTGCCTTTTTCTTTTAAAAAAAAAAAAATTGGTAAAAATGTACATATAACAAAGTATTGGCCAATGCAACATTTTTTTACGTGTATAATTCAGTAGCACTGATTACATTCACCACGTTGGGCCACCATCACCACAATTCATTTCTAAATGACCCTACCACCATTAACAAGCTCAGTGCCCTCAAGCAGTGACTTTTCCTTCCCCATTCCCTCTCACCCCCGGAAACCACAAAGCAACTCTAGCCTCTATGCATCTGCCTATTTCATAAAAGTGGGATCATACGCCATCCTGGCTTCTTTCACTCAGCTAATATTTTCTAGGTTCATCCATGTTGTGGCATGTGTCAGGACTCCATTGCATGTTACTCATTCATCCAATGATGTAGATGCTGCCATTTTAACCATGATTCCTTAGTAGGGTTTTACACGGAACACCCTGGAATTCCCAGCCCACAGTGGCAGGCTGCTGAATGTCTCTACTCCCCCATTTTACTAGTCTGGAAAATGGGCCCAAGGGCCCAACGATGTTTAACACCTTTGCTCCTGGGAATGCCAATAAGCATCAATATCCATAAGCTCTAATGTGAGCATTTAGTGCCTAAAAACAAGAATATGGCTGAGTTCTGAGATGGAGGTTGAGACAAGTCCAAGGTCTGGTGAGCAGCAGACTGTTTTTGGGTTCTGAACTCCTAATTACCAAGTAACATTAAAAGGATTGAGGTTTCAAAATAGCAGCAGCAGTGAATGACTAACCACAGGCTGTGCTATTCAGTGCTTCCACTGCTCTCCCTTACCAGGGAGGAGCGGGGATTTATTTCGGGACCCGCTGCAGGAAGGGGAGGTGTGGGAGAAGGCGGTTAGGCCCCAGGCTTGTTTGCTTTCTTCTAAGCTTCAAAACACATTTTTTAAATTAGGTGGTAAGAATACAGGGTAATTTTTGTGGCACCAACATACTTTCTTTCAATATATGATTAATATGTTTGGCCCACATTTTAAATGAAATGGTTATTGAGATAAATGGCCATACGGAGGCTACAAAATGGATTCCATTATGTAGTTCTCATTTTCAGTCCCTTAGAAAACTTTTTGAAAAATACCTCTTTAAAAAGGCAGACACTTTGCATTTTTGTTCTCTATCTCAAAGGGCTTTTGGGGTTAACATCAGAAGGAAGGAGAAGAGAAGGGGAAAAAAAAAGCTTGAGCTTAGCGCTCTGCACTGACATGAATGCAGAATATGAACATACACAGACTTCGTTTGGTAAGAAGAGCTCATTTTGAAACTTCAAGTCATGAAAATTGCAGGTGACCTGGAATCTCAGGAGGGGACATGAGTCAATCCTAGGAAGGCATGTGCAAAAGGGTTTTGTCTCCCTTACATGGGGTCCTGAGGGCCTGTCACTGGGCCTGATTGTCAGAGACAAAGTAATTAGGTAGATGCTGACCCCTGGGTTTCTATAACGTTACTGTAACCAAATGGTTAATGTGCTCAGCTGCTAACTGAAAAGTTCTGGTTCAAGTGCATTGAAAGGCACCTTGGAAGAAAGGCCTGATGATCTGCTTCTGAACAACCAGCCACCAAACACTCTATGGAGCACAGCTCTACTCTGACACACATGGGGTCACCATGAGTTGGAGTCAGCTTGATGGCAGCTGGTGGTAGTGACCAGACAGTGTGGTTTTGAGACAAGTAGTCAGAAAAAGACTCATACATTAATGGATCAACTGACTCTCAACAAAGGTGCCAGGTCCATTCAATGGGGAAAGGACAGTCTTTTTAATGGATGGTGCCAGAATAATTAAATAAATATCCACCTGGAGAAAAATGAACCTCAACTCTTACCTGACATCATACACACAGACATTAACCTGAAATGGATCATGGACTTATGTGTAAAAGCTGAAACTATAAAATTCCTACCAAAGAAGTTAGAAGAAAATCATTGAGACTTTGGGGTAGACAAACATTTTTTAGGAGACCAGAAGCATGAACATAAATGAAATATTGCTACATGGGACTACATCATAACTGAAACCTTTTTATCTCTTAAATAGAACATTAAGGAGATGATAAAGCAAGCTGTGGTAGTTATGTTTGTGTGTCAACTTGGCTGGGCCTGGTTGAGTGGCTGGATAGCTGGTGGTAGTTATTCCCCATGATGAGACTGGCAGTCAACTCCATGGTGGGATCTACCACAAGCAGCTGAGTAGCTGTCTTTGGGTATGTAGTCTGCTTCCTATATATAAGCAGAAGCCTAGGGAATGGTCTCCAGCTTATGGCACGCTTGGACTCTGCATGTAGCCATGTTGTTGCTCAGCAGCCTGCTATGCTCTTCCAACCTTGGAACTTACAACGGACTTAAGTTAGTGGCCTGCCATGTGGTTTGGTAACATCGGGACTGTGCCTTTTTACTTGTCAACCTCGAGGCTCCTCAGCCTCAGTAGCCAGCAGTTGTCAGAGTGAAGAAACGCCTCTAGCTTCAGTGGGCCAGGAGCAGGAGGCAGAGCTGGACCCCAAGGTTGAGG
>NW_006922019.1:1664207-1684241 GCF_000298275.1 Orycteropus afer afer
CAGTGGGCCAGGAGCAGGAGGCAGAGCTGGACCCCAAGATTGAGGGGCTTTCACCCAGCCCCTAGAGCCTGGCACTTTGAACTTGGACTTAAAGCCTCCAAACTTTAAGAATAAACTCCTGTTTGTTAAGGCCATTCCATTTGTGGTATATTCTTGTCAGAGCAGCACCAGGTAACCAGAACATAAGCCAAGGGCAAAGAGAAAATATATGCAATACATACATCTAACAAAAATTTACATCTAGAAAATACAAAGAACTCTTGCCATTCAATGTTAAGATAAATAATAACCTAATGAAGACATGGGGAAAAGATTTGAAAGAAATGTCACAAAAGAAGATATACATATGGAAAATAAGTGCATGTAAAGATGTTCAAACATTCACTAACATCAAAGAAATGCAATTAAAACGACAATGAAATTCCACTATATTACCACTCAAATGGCTAAAATTACAATGACTGGCAATTCCAAGTGTTAGTGAGGATGTGGAGCAACCAAAACTCTCACACACTGCTGGTTGAAATACAAAATGGTACAATCACTTTGGAAAACAGTTTGACAGCTTCTTAAAAAGTTAAACATATACCATATGACCTATCAATTCCAGTTCTAGGCATTCACCCAAGAGAAATGAAAACAATATGTCCTTACACATTCATTGGTGATTTATTCATTATAGCCCAAACAGGAAACAACCCAAATGTTCATCAACACATGAGTGCATAGACAAATTATGGTATATTCAAACAATGAGATACTACCTGATGAACTGATACGTGCAAGAATATGAATGAATCTCAGAAATATTATGCTGCGCAAGAGAGGCCAGACAAAAGAGGGAGTACTATACGATTCCATTTATATGAAACTCTAGGAAAGAGAAATCTTATCTATAATGGCAGAAAGCGAATACGTGTTTGCCTGTGGCTGGGCGGTAGGGGAATTGACTGGAAAGGGCTACAAGGTAGCCTTTACCTTTAGGGTGATGGAAATCTCCTATATTTTTATTATGGTGGTGGTTACACAAGTGTATCAGTTTGTCAAAACTCAGAAATGTACATTTAAAATGAATGGATTTTATTGTATGTATACCTCAATAAATAAAACAAAAACCAAATTGCTAGTAAGTTAATTCCGACTCATGGCAACCCCTTTTGTTACACAGTAGAACTGAGTTCCATAAGGTTTTCTTGGCATAATCTTTATGGAAGCAGACTGCCAGATCTTTCTTCTGCAGCCCCACTGGGTGAATTCAAACCACCAATCTTAGGTGAGTGTTGTTGTTATGAGCCCTCAAGTCGGGCCCGATTCATAGCGACCCCTCCTTGGGTTTCCTAGGCAGTATCACTACGGAAGTAGATTGCCCCATCTTCCTTCCGAGGAGTGGCTGGTGGGTTTGAACCACCAGCCTTCTGGTTAGCAGTCAAGTGCCTTAGGCACTATGCTACCAGAGCTCCCTGAATTGAAGACTCCAAGCCATGGCATTTTCAATCACCTCATATGCATGTGAAAGCTGAACAATGAATAAGGAAGACCGCAGAAGAAATGCTGCCTTTGAATTGTGGTGTTGGCAAAGGATATTGAAAATACCATGGACTGCCAGAAGAACAAACAAATCTGTCCTGTAAGAAGTGCAGCTAGAATATTCCTTAGAAGTCAGAGTGGCCAGCAGAGCCAACCACCCTAAGATAGAAAGCAATTGGACCTGTGGGCTCAGGACCATGGTCATAGAGAACATCAAGCTCAATTGACTTAACAGATGACACAAAAACATTGTTCTACATCTTACTTGGGTGAGTAGCAACTGGGGTCTTAAAAGCTTGCAAGTGGCCCCCTATATGCAACGATGGGTCTCTCCTCATCCAGACCAAAGAAGAATGAAGAAAACCAAAGATGCATGGAAATAATTAGTCCAAGAGACTAGTAGACCATGTGAACCTCAGCCTATATGACCATGAGACCAGAAAAACTAGATGGTGCCCAGCTACCACTGTCAACCACTTGGAAAGAGATCAGGGCAGGAGATCCTGGATAGAGGGAAGAACAATGTGGAACAAAACTCAAAATCATAAAAAAAAATAAAATAAAAAAGACCAGGTTTACTAGTCCTATAGAGACTATGGTCCCTAGTTACCCTTCAGGTCTGGAATTGAACTCACTCCTGTGGCTTCCAGCCAAACAATAGATAGGCATATAAGGTAAAGATTTATATCAAGTAGATAAGGGTCCTCAGAACGATCAATCATGGGAGAACAGAATGGCATAGGCAGATAGCTCAGGAGGCAGAAATGCATAAGAAAGAAGGACACAGGGAAGAGTTAACTACAGGGAGGAAGTGGAAAGAGAGCTGTTACATTGTGGGGAATTGCAGTCAGTCATGAAAAAAATGGGTAGGAACTGCTGTATGGAAAATGAATTTACTCTGTAAACTTTCACCCAAATCACAATAAAATGTTTTTTTTTTTAAAAAAAGTGAGCATGGTCAGACTTTGTCTCACCTACTCTGGTCCTATTGTCAGAAGGGACCAGTCCCTGGAGAAGGATATCATGGTTGGTAAAGTAAAGGGTCAGTGAAAAAGGGGAAGACCCTCAACAAGATGGATTGACACAGTGACTGCAACAATGGGCTCAAGCATAGCAACAATTGTGAGGGTGGCATTGGACTGGGCAGTGTTTCATTGTGTTGTACACAGGGTTGTTATGATGGCATCTAACAACAAAAACAATGACGTTTCTGTACTTCCTCACTACATGGCATGTTTTCTCTTACCCTAGATATGATATCCTCTTTGGTCACCAATCAGCACCAGGTGCTCTAGCCTGGGAGCCAAGAATTGAGCCTCTGGAGCCTCCCACTCCCAGGACTGCACCCTGCCTCTGCCACTATGTCACCTGGGAAAATGTATTTAATTTCTGTATCCTCATTTTCAAAATGAAGACAAAAGTAGTATTTCTCTCACAGGGTTGTTGTGACAATTGAATGAGTTAATGGATAAAAGGTACTTAGAATAGTGCCCAAAAGAAGGTCAACCCTATATAAGTATGTGCTGTTACTCATTTATAATTATTGAGAACACAACTTTAAAGCCTGAAAAACAAAATCCTTGCTTATATCATTAATGCTTTTAGTCAGGTCTTGGAAGTTGTGGGTAATCAACCTCATATAAGAGCCTAATTCAAGCTTTTCATGATGAGAATCACATGAAGTCTGTCTGCTATCTTCCAGAAGGAAGCACCTTAGATGTCATTTCTTCACTCCTTCACTCACAAGAATCATAAAGTACCTATTCCATGTCAGAAGCTGTCATTCAAATATGACTCTCTTTAATCTCTACTCTTGGGATCTCTGGTAGCATAGTGCCTAAGGCACTTGACTACTAACCAGAAGGCTGGTGGTTCAAACCCACCAGCCACTCCTTGGAAGGAAGATGGGGCAATCTACTTCCATAGAGATACAGCCTTGGAAACTCAGGGAGGGGTCACTATGAGAGATGACTTGATGGCAGTGAGTTTGGTTGTTTTCGGTTTAATCTCTACTTTTATGCAAGGGAGAGTTGAAAAATGAAAAAGGAAGATGGAAGGAGAATCAATGTGTTCAAACTGTAATATTGGTGAAAAATACTGAATATACTGTGGACTAGCAAAAAATGAACATATCAGTCTTAGAAGAAATACAATCAGAATGTTTCACAGAAGTAAGGATGGCAAGACTTTGGCTCACTTACTTTGGACACATTATCAGGAAAGACCATCACTAGAAAAGGACATACCATGTTTGGTGAAGCAGAGGCTCAGCAAAAATGAGGGAAACCCTCAGTGAGATGAACGGGCACAACAAGCTGCTACAGTGGTTTCAAACACACCAATGATGAAGATGGTACAGAACTGAGCACCGTTTTGTTCTGTTATATACAAGGTTGCCATGAGTCAGCTGAATCGAGAACAACTACCAACAACAATCTCTACCATACAGATATATAGCTACTATTTCATAGACAAAGAACTTAAGGCTCAGAGAAGGCAAATGGCCTGCACAGAGTCACACAGCTGTAGAATGGCAGAGGTGAGATTCAAATCCCATGTCCTGTGTTTTCTTTTCCACCATGGCTTCTGGCAGCTAGGTACATTTCTGGCAACTAGGTCACATTCTAATGGGCATCTTGCTTAGAGAACTATCCCTTGAAGGGCAACTGTATGACGGAGTCCGAGAAAAGCCTTCCCAAAGCAGCTGACAGTCACTATTGAGAGGGCTGCATTACACAGCCCATTTCCTGGGCCCTCAACTGTTACCAACTCTAACTAAACCACCATGCTGTGTATGACACAGGCTCTCTAAGAATGCCCGAAACCTCACATCAAGTTCCCATGACCCCCAGGACATTAGTCAATCCTGGGATCTATGTATCTCCTGCTATTGTTGTTGTTGTTATGTACCACTGAGTTGGACCCGACTCATAGTGACCCCTCCTTGGGTTTCCGAGGCAATATCACTACAGAAGTAGGTTGCCCAACCTTCCTTCCGAGGAGTGGCTGCTGCTAGATGGGCAATAAAAGGAATCTGAAATGACACACATGGACCTGCCAGGGCATTCCCCTGCTCCATTTTATACCCATGGACACTGCTCTGCCAGGGCCCTTCAGCTTGGTAGCCTTGGATATAAAGGAAACAGCACTGGACTTAAGCAAGATAGACCCAAGTTCAGATATGGGCTCTACTACTCACAAGCTCTGTGATCTCTGGCAAAGTCCCTTAATTTCTCTGAGACTCAGTTTCTTCCTCTGTAAAATGAATGTGTCCATTTTACCATCACCCTCATGAAGTTTGCCAAAGGTTAAATAAAATAATGATTGGAAAGCACTAACCCCTACCAACACATTGGTCTTTAGTAAGTGTTAAATGAATCTGAGTCTTAATCTCATCTAACTGCACTTGAGGCCACAGGTACAAATAGTGGGGAAGGGGCCATTTCAGCTATTGACTGAGGACTTCATACCGGACATTTGGTTTGTTTGATAATCCTTCTCATCGCTACACAACTTAGAACCTTAAGGGAAAATGTAGTCTGAGACAGAATTTGCTGTTATTGGGTGTCGTTGTGTAGAGTTGATTTTGACTCGAGTTGATTTTGATTCATAGTAACTCCATGTGACAGAGTAGAACTGCCCTATAGGGTTTCCTTAGGAGCTCTGGTGGTGTAGTGCCTAAGACACTTGACTGCTAACCAGAAGGCCGGCGGTTTAAACCCACCAGCCACTCTTCAGAAGGAAGGTTGGGGAATCTACGTCCCCTGTGATACCGCCTTGGAAACCCAAGGAGGCGTTGCTGTGAGTCAGGTCTGACTCAATGGCACACAACAACAACAACAACAACAGCAACAGGTTTCCTTAGCTGTAGTATTTACGGAAGCAGATTGCCAGGTTTTTCTCTCATAGAGCTGCTGGGTAGATTTGAACTGCCAAACTTTTGGTTAGGAGCAGAGTGCTTAACTGCTGTGCCACCAGAGCTCCTTGGGGCAGAGGTACCAGGAAAAAAAGTGAAGCTCTTTATGGAGGGAGCACATTCATCCATCCAACCATTATTTATTGAACATGTGCAGCACTATGCTAGGTGATGAGTGTTCAACAGTGATCTAGACAGATACACCTCCTGCCCTCAGGGGTTCCCCATATGTGTGAAACTCATATTTTAGTGGAGGTAACAAGAGGCTCACATACAACCAGACACAAGAAAATAGCTCCAACATGTCTAAATGCCATGAAAGAAAATAAGCAAGGGGTGAGACGTGGAATCATGGAGAACCACTTTTAGAAGGGGACTTTGGGTAAGGTCTCTCTGTGGAGGTGACATGCAAGCTGAGATCTGAATAACTGGAAGGACCAGTCAGTCAGAGTGGAGGGAAGGTGGCTATAGGTAAAGGGAAGAGCACATACAAAGGTCCTGAGGCAGGAAAGGGCTTCGTATATTTCAGGGCTGACAGAAGAGCACTGTGGGTGAAGTAAGAAGGGCCTGAAGCAGTATGATTGGAGGTGTGTGAGCAGTGGATCCATGGCAAGAAGTTGGGGTTCATTCTAAACCACTGAATGTAAGAGGAATGGTGAGAAATAGACATACATGAATTATCTTTTGGAGATAAAATCTGCAGGCTGAGCTTAAATATTTAAGGTCAGAGTCCTATAATGTCAGAGCTTGAGAAGATCTTTAGCATCAAGTTCACCCTCCACTGTTACAGAGAAACTGAGGCCCAGTTTCTACATGGCTTCAGGAAGGTCACCAGAAGCACTAGGCCTAGAACCACAGGCTAGCAGGGTGGTCCCAGGCCATCCTATCCTGGGTCAGAATAGGCTCAGGCCATGCTTGTGGACACAAAGGTGACAGGGTCAGCTCTCCGTGGACTGCCCCAACTGGCTGCGTCCACACAAATGTTGACTCTAAAAACAGACATGTGTAGGCCTCTGTGGAACACAAACATCCTCCCTAGGTGTGCGTGAAATTTTGCACTTTTCTTGGGAAACAGAAGTGTTGGCTTTCTTCCCTGAAGCTCCAGCGAAAGAGCCTGGGAAATCACAGATCTAATTTGAAATCAAACTCCACCACTGGGGAAAAAACAAAGGGGTTCGGTAGGGAGGTGGTCGGTTGTTCATGGAACGGGGTGTTGGGAAGGGGCTCCCATCCACCTGGGCTCTCAGCTATCGTTCAGCTGCTGGTGAGGATGTAGCCTTGTACTCACATCAGGAGAACGGTTAAATGGATGGCCCAGGATTTCTAAGGGGATGCCTATACTCACTAACACAGTCCTTACTACTACTACCCATTGGCATCAAGTTAATTCCCACTCATAAAACCAAACCCATTGTTGTCGAGTTGATTCTGACTCACAGCAACTCGCAGAACAGAGTAGAACTGCCCCATATGGTTTCTAGGTCTGTAATCTTTATGAGAGCAGACTGTCTTATCTTTCTCCCATGGAGGAGCTGGTTGGTTTGAATCGCTGACCTTTTGGTTAACAGCTGAGCACTTAACCACTGTGCCACCAGGGCTTCCTAATTCATTCCTAATGAATTATTTCAAACCCAGATAGAGCTTTCAGGTTTCTCTCCAGCCTGGTCCCCTTGCCCTGGGGCAGTATTTCAAACTCCTCCCACTCAGGTACCAGCTGCCTGAGAGGCCCCAAGAAATCAGGAACTGGCTCGACAGGCCCCAAATCAACCAGTTAGAAAGGCGGTCTTGGCATCCCCCTTGCCAGCTGTGAGGCCCCTTTCCCCTGAAACCACGGAGACAGGCTCAGCGCTGTGAGGCTCTGGGGCTCTGCAGGCTGGCTGGGCCCCTGGGGCCTGAGAGCCTGCTTAGCAGGGAGCTCCCCCAGCTTCCATATGGAATCAACCCCCCCCACACACACACACACACACACAACTGAGGACAAGCTACAGAACTAATTTTTTTATGAGATCAGCAGAAATTCTGAGAAAAAGACTGCCATGACAGTCAGGGTGCAAGGCTAGTAGGAAGCCTAGGGATGAGGGGGTTTTCAAAGTGCTAGTGGAGGGTCTTTGGAGGTGGGATTGGGAATGACTCCCACAGCTCACCTAAGAGTCAGAACCTAGGGCGTCTCACCCTTGTCTCTGCCCTGCACCTTTACCAGAGTCTCAACCTGCACATTAGAGCACAGGGAGGGCTGAGGTGGGATCCTCAGAGGGGTGGACCCCTCCAAATGTCAAAACCAGCCCACACAGTGTTTACAGCTGTCCCCCTGGGTAGCTGGTTCAACACCCCTAGTCAGGGACAACTCACTCTAAGACCTGCTCTGTCCCTATTCCTGTCCAGGAAAATATTCCCCTGCCTGTTCTGGGGGAGGCAATGCTGGAGACTTTTGGAATCACAGAAGAAATGGTTCTACTTAGGGACTTAGGCATCATGTTACATGTCATTGAGGACCCAAAGAAGACTAAGATGGGCTGCCCTTTCCCTCTCAAGTATTCAGCCCAGCTGGGAGGAAGATGCCCAGGTCAGATCACATCAGGCAGGGGATGGCTGATGGGCACAGAGGAGCACTGTGTGCTGGGGGCTGAGGGCTGGGCCAGCTCAGGCTCTGCAGGGCAGGGCCTGGGTCCAGGCCTCGAAGGATGGAATGAAAGAATTACACAGGGGGGAAGTCAGATGTGGACACTGTAGACGGAAGGGGAGCATGCCTCCAGGGAGACCCCCAGTGAGGCATCCTGGGAGGAGAGGATCTGCCAGGAGGCTGTAGACAAGAGAACAGAAGGTGAGGAGGGAAACCACAGGTGGGGGTGATAGAGGGAGTAAAGGCATTTGAGCAAGAGTATGCAGGAGGGAACTGAGCGCCAGCTGAAGAGATGAAGGAAAAGGCTGGAGGGCATCTGGTCTGAGGGTGACACCTATTTTGGCTTGAGACAGGGAGTCATGTGTGGGGCTGTTGGCGGGGTTTAGGCCCGTTGAGCTTAGAGAGCCAAGCTGCCCTTCCCAGGGTAGGAGGGATGCTCCATAGGTCACAAGGTGACAGGTACACAATTAAAGACAGTGAGTGGGGATCTGTCTCCACGTGGCCAGCAGGCCCAGGAGGCTGCACCAGGAGAGAGATAGGTTAAGCTCGTGGACACAACTAGCTCATTCAAGACTAAACAAGTGCTGACAATAAGCAGGACAGCAACTATAAAAACCCAGTGTCCAGTCCCTGCCTGGCAGCACGTAGCCACCTGACATGAAGGACAGGCATTCAGTGGGCTCTGAATCCTTCCAAATGGCTTTGGGGAGCCTGCCTAACACAGGCCACACAGCCCTGCCTGTGAGCAGAAGATCGGAGGATAGATGCAGAAACTTCTGTTCCAAAACAAACAGCCTGCTGGGGAAACACTGATCATGTCTGTCTTTACCTTGGCACTCATGTGTCTCACACCTAAATATAGACGCTTTTGCAGTGTAGGCATTTGCCTCCTGCCACGGCATTGCTCCATCCAACTTACACTAGAAGGGCACCATGCTAAGCCTCTAAATCTTTGCACTATGTGTCAAAGACTCCCTGGTTCCTTTCTTATTTGTATTGAACATCCTTAGCTGCAGGTAAAGCTAATGGACAATCCCAGAGAAGGGCCCAACAACATCAAGGAGGTAGACAGCTGCCCACTGGGGAGGACCCCCTGGGTGATGCACAGGGTTAACACACACAGCTGCTAAACAAAAGGTTGGTGATTCTAGTCTACCCAGAGGCACCTCAGAAGATAGGCCTGACAATCTACTTCTGAAAAAAGGCAGCCATTGAAAATCCCATGGTGCACAGTTCTACTCTGACACATGGGGTTGCATGAGTCAGAGTTGAACTGATGGCTACTTGTTTACTGGTTTTATTGAGAATGAAGAAAAGCAGAGCCGCAAGGCCTCAAGGTGAGACTCTCTTCAGGATTTTTCCAGCCCAGGCAGCTGGGGCTCAGAAGTGCTGTTATTGACTTTTCCTTCCCATCTGCAGATTTTTGATGGTGGGAAACCCCTCAAGACAAACCCCAAGTCTTTCATAACTTGAAAGAGCTTAATTTTTAGGAGCAAAAAAGAATGAGTAATTCATTTTGTGCCCCCCTATATATTTATTGTTATTAAAACTCACTTTGTCAACAATTCAAAGTTGTTGATAAACAATAGGCACTACGTTCAGAAAGCTGTATTCTGGGTAACAGAAAAGACAGAAAAATTGTGGTTTCAAAAATGTCTTTAAATGGGAAGGTGAATGGGTCTATATCAATGACTATATAAAGTTTTGACAGGATATTTCTACATATGTATTTATATGTGCTGCAAATATATCCATGAATATAGTAAAGCTTACAGGGAGCAAAGTTATGAAAATTTCTTAGCCATAACCAAACACCTTGAGGGATTTGGGGACTCAGGACATTAAGGTCAATTGGCACAACACAGTCTGCAAAGACAATAAATATTCTACATCCTATTTTGGTTAGTAGCGACCAGGGTCTTAAAAGCCTATGAGCAGCCATTTAAGGTGCAACTACTGGTGTCTCCCCATCCAGAGCAAAGAAGAGTGAAGAAAATTAGAGAGACAGGAAACAATTAGTCCAAAGGACTAATGGAGCATGTGACCCGAGCTACCATGACCCTGAGACCAGAAGAACTGGATGGTGTCCGGCTACCACTGCTGACCACTTTGAAAGGGATCACAAAGGTGGTCCCAGATAGAATGGGAGAGAAATGTAGAACAAAACTGAAAATAATAAAAGAATGACCAGGCTTACTGTCTCATAGAGACTGATGGAACCCCTGAGACCTATGGCCCTTAGACACTCTTCAGGCCTGGAATTGAACTCACCCCCTGTGGCCCAACTTTCAGCCAAACAATAGACAGGCCTATAATACCTTGTGAACAATAACACCAGGCAGGAATGCACCTCTTAGAACAACCAACTTTACAAGACAAAAAGGGTGGCATTCACCCGGGGATAAACCTCAAACCTCGGAAGCTCAGGAAGGAATATGAAAGAAGGAGGAAAGGAAATGGCAACCACAGGGAGGAAGTGGGAAGAGTGATGCTACATTGTGGGGATTGCAATCAATGTTACAAAACAAAATGTGTATGAATTGTTGAATGGAAAACCAATTTGCTTGGTAAACTTTCACCCAAATCACTTTTTTTTTTTTTTTTAAAAGAGGTCTTTAAAGAATTGGCTGTGGATATTCCATGTTATCTACTCTACCTTAGTAGAAAGGAGTTTTTAGTGACAGTTCTGAGTCCTTTCGAAAGAGAATTTATGCTCCTATGTATTTACGCAGTGACCAAAGATGGGCACAGAATGGGGATTTTTCTCTGTAGTCCCAAATTATCCTGAGAAGAAGGTAAATGAAAGTCCATGTTGGGAGCACCACCAAACCCAAACAGTAGAATAACAGAACACCAGGTAATGGGTAATGTATGGGTCTATTCTTTAAAATCACATTCAAAAATCACTTTATCTTTCTTAATAAATTATTGTATGCTGGACTGAAAAAAAAAGTCACTCCACAGGAGGTTTACAATATAAACAACCATTAAGAGCTCAATTTTTCTGTTTTCATTGGCATGAGTCTTGCTAAGTTTCAATGAACACACACACACACACACACATACACACAGAGTGATGATGAAAGGGAGCCAGAGAGGGGGCTGGGGGTAAACAGCTCCCAACAGTCCTGAGAAAGCCGCCAGACAAACAGGCCCCGAAGCCCTTGAAGCCACAGTTCCAGGGTACCGATCCAGGGTGAGGAGTCAAACCCAGCACATCCTCTGCCCTCTGCTCTGGCCAGAAGTGTCACTGCAGGCTGGCCTTATCTCTCGTCTTTCCCCTAGTCTTTCCCTCCTGATTGGGGCCTGCTCCTCTTCTGCACCACAGAGTCCTAACCAGTTGGTTCAGGTCTCACCCACTCTGTGAAACCCTTCAGCTTGGCAACAGAGAACCTATGAGGTATACATACCATTGCTGACACTAAGGGAAGAGGATGGTGTAAAGAAAAATGAAAAAAATTCAGGACTTCTAATTCATCAACAACAACAAAAGCCCACAGAAAATGGGCAAAGGGCTTGAACACTCATTTCTTCAAAGAGATATAACAATGGCTGAGACATATGTGAAGAAATGCTCACAATCATTAGCCATCAGGGAGATAAAAATTAAAACCATAATTAGATACCTCTTCATACCCACTAGGATGGCTATTACCAGAAAAAAAGTAGAAAATAACAAGTGTTAGGGAGGATGTGGAGAAATTGGAACCTTCATCCACTGCTAGTGGGAATGTAACATGGTGTAGCCACTGTGGAAAACAGTTTGGTGATTCCTCAAAAAGTTAAACAGAGAACTGCCAAGTGACCCAACAATTCTATTCTAGGTATGTACCTAAAAAACTGCAAAGCAGTGATACAAACAGATACTTTTACACAAAGGTTCACTGTAGCACTATTCACAACAGCCAAAACGTAGAAACGATCCAAGTATCCATCAACAGATGAAAAAAGAAAATGGGGTGTATCTATACAATGGCATAATATTCATATATGAGGAGAAATGAAGTCCTGATACATATCACAACATGGATGAACCACGAAAACTTTATGCTGAATGACATAAATCGATATAAAAGGAAAAATATTGTATGATCTCACTTATATGAAATTTCTAGAATAGATAAATGCACAGAGACAAAAGTTTATCATCTATTAACAGGGGTTGGGGATGGGAGAAATGGGGAGATTTTGCTGATGGGGTGCAGAGTTTACAGGGTGATAAAAAGATTTTGGAAATAGATGGTAGTGATGTTAGCACAATATGATGAAAGTAATTAATGTCATGAACTGTACATTTAAAGGGGTTACAATAGCAAAATTCTGTCATATGTATTTCACTATAATAAAATTATTAAAAAATAAAAAAACAACAACCCCTCCTCCCAAACTCTTTTACTATAAATACAAAATCACTTTTTTTCAATAGTCTGCTTATTGTATGTTAGACACTGTGCCAAGCACATCTGATAGGTTATATAGCCCACCAGAAATGGGAGACAGGGGCTTTCATTACCCTCATTGCTCAGGGGAGGGAGCAGCCTGGGTTCTTAACCTCTGATTCTACTCTGCTTTCTGAACCTTCACCTCACCCTTTTAGACTCATCTGTCTCTTCCTCTTCTGTTTTGGGTGTGTCTCTGTCACTGTCACAGCATGCAGATAATGTGCTGTGTGAGAGCAGAGTGCCTAAGGCATTTGACTGGTAAGCAGAAGGTTGGCAGTTCAAACCCACCAGCCACTCCTCAGAAGGAAGACTAGGCAGTCTACTTCCGTACAGATATCACTGCAGAAGCCCAAGGAGGAGGGGGTGGTTATGAGTCAGAGATTGGGTGTCCATGTTCTGAGTCTACAGCATCACACCCAGTGCTTATTAGCACCAAGCTTAGGCTTGATAATGCTCACTGAGTGAGTACATGACAGAAAGGGTGTACTCACTCAGCATGGCATCAGCCTGTGTAAGCGCTCTTCTTACAGTCCAATCACAAGCACCCTGTGGGCACTGTAGCCCTCACAGGGCCTGGACAACCCAAATACCAAATCTTGCCATCAAGTCCTTTCTGACTCATGGCCACCTCACGTGTGCAGAGTAGAACTGCTCCATAGGGTTTTAGAGGGCTGTGCCTTTTCAGAAGCAGATTGTCAGGCCTTTCTTCTGCAGTGCCTCTGGGTGGGTTCAAAACGCCAACCTTTGGCTAAGTAGTCAAGCACAAACCATTTGTGCCATTCAGGGATTACTTCAGTGCCTAGTGGGGGAGGTTTTGTTGCTGGATTGCTTTGTCTGCTGATATAAAACTCAATATCTCAATTTCCAAATCCTAATAAGTGATGATTCTTGGGAAGATTAAATAAAGTGATGTCAATAAAGTGTTTAAAACAGGACTTGGCACACAGTAAGCACTCAATAAATGTTAGCTGTCACTGTTACTATTGTTTAGCTATTTAATAAACTTCAAAATGCTACATCTTCAGGGTAGTAACCAATGAAAATCAATGCACAAAACTTTGGCCAGTTGAATGTTCCTTGGGGCTTAAGGGCTTTTACAGATGGGTGAGCTTCTATTGTACCTTCTGTTATTGCAAAAGATTGGCTCACAATGTTCCTCTGTGAAGAAAGGGCTTGGCCTCACCCAGGGGATTGGGACCCAGCTTGGTTGACAAACAGGCACAGAGGCAAGTGCCAACCATGGAGTGTGATTAAGGTCCTTCTTGTTCCTGAAACCTCACCCCCAACACACATACCTCTCAGGACAGGGGTCCCAATCCTCCTTGTTCTCTTCTTTTCGCCTCCTCTGGAGGCCTGTATTGGCTGATTCCTGTCATAGCCCCCTTCTCCCAGAGTGCCAGGCCTAGGTCAGGTCAGCTGGGCTTTTGTCTTGACCCTAAAACCAATTAGTTGAGGGCATGGACAGGACAGTGTCTGAAGTCCTTTTCCAAGAGCCCTGAGGTGATGACACACCCAACCAGAACCTTGGAGAGGAAGGCACAACTCATTTTAAAGAGTAAAATGATGTGACATATTCATTAGTAAGAAGAGCTGGAGAGAGACAGGAAGATCATAGCTAAATGAGGTCACTGGGCCAGCTGAGGTGTGGGTGATTAATCAGAGGATTGCATGATAAGGCCCAAGGTGTATGTTGGCTTGAAAAAATTTAGGTATTTCTTGCATTTCTGTTTTCAAGTAAACAAATCACTATTTCACAATTCCGCATCCAAATTTCCCAGAAAACTGATGAAAGGTGGCCTGGAAACTACTTCTCAGCTAAGTAGAAGACATAGCTCAGGTCACTATGGCTCTTCAAAAGAGGGGCACTTACTAAAAAGTTTATCCTAGATGTTCAGCACATGGATGGGCAATGCTAAACAGGATTAGGATGGCAAGCACACCCGGGACTTTTGTACTGAGAGCGTGCTACTGCTTGTGGGCCTATACCCCCCCATGACTGCTCTGACAAATGTATAATTGTTCAAAGCAGACAGAGTTTAGTCATGTCTGCTGAGGTGGGAAAACTATTACGCCACACCTGTGTTGGCTCTTTCTGCGTAGGTCATCCAGTTCTCATGCCTGTCTTTCACCCACCACCCTCCATCAGCTGGGAGGCAGAGAGATTTAGGTACATCACACAGGCCAATGGCACAGGGGTTGCAAGTGCAAACACCTCCTTTCCCTTTCAAATTAAAAAGGAGTAAGCTAAGGAGGAAGGAGCCCTAGTGGTACAAAGGTTAAGTACTGGGCTGCTTACCAAAAGGTTACCAGTTTGAACCCACCCAGCAGCTTCATGGGAGAAAGACCTGCCAATTTGCTTCCATAAGATTATAGTTTAAAAAACCCTATGGGGCAGTTCTACTCTGTCACATGGGGGCACTAGGAGTCAGAATCAACTCGACAGCAACTAACAACAAAGCAAAAGAGAGGGGGCAGTGGTAGAATTGTTGTCTTCCATGTAGAAGACCTGCATTCGAGGCTCAGCCAATGTACCTCATGCATAGCCACCACCTGTGTGTTGGTGGAATCTTAGGTGTGGCTATAATGGGGAGCAGGTTTCAGCACAGCTGTCAGACTACAATGGACTAGGAACAAAGGCCTGGGGATCTACTTCCTAAAATAAGTCTGTGAAAACTATGGATCACAGTGGTCCCATCCTTTTGTGCATGGGGTTGCCATGAGTTGGCAGCAGACTTTATGGCACCTCGAGGGCACATAACAACAACAACAACAAAAGAAAGAAAAGTCTGTTGGCTCCTCCCCTCTCACCACCAAAGGATGGGGAAGCTTGGTCACTGTGTAAGTGATTAAGCAAAAGGAGAGCAAGCCCAAGTCTGAAGTTCACCTTCCCAGCCTTGTCAGTGCCCCAGGGCTGAAATACAAATTCCTCACTCGTCTGGCTTTTGAGGTGTCCCAGAATATGACATCTTTAGTCCTGCCTTCTACCCCTCCCCTCTTCCATGCCTTGTTGTCCAGCTATACAGGATATTCCCCACTGTCCAGGCCCTGTTTTTGACAGTGCCAACACCCAATATTTCTCTTACTTGAAATGTCCCCTCAGGGCCGCTGGCACCTTTGCAGTTCCTACTCATTCTTCAGAAAGTCCTCTCCCAGGGACAGTCTGACTGGTTATATAACTGTATGAGTACAGCAACAGTTTATTTATGACCTCTCTTCTGTTGAATTGTGACTTGATTCTTGTAATGCTGTTTTTCACTTTCCATCTGTGCTTGGTATTGTCTCACTGGGCTGTACTTCAGACTGTGATATCAGAGACAAGTCCTTTTTACTGTTGTGTTCTAAAGGTCTCTGATGGTGGCCTTCATGCAGAAAGTATACAGCCATCTGACTTATGAGATACTGGTGATGATAAATGACTGACTTGACTCTTAAGATAAATAAACAAACAAACAAAAAACCAAACTCACTGCCGTCTAGTCAAGCCTGACTCATAGTGACCCCTCCTTGGGTTTCCGAGGTGGTAACCCTACAGAAGTGGATTGCCCAATCTTCCTTCCGAGGAGTGTCTGGTGGGTTTCAACCACTAGCCTTCTGGTTAGCAGTCACATGGCTTAGGCACTACGCCACCAGAGCTCCTTCTCTTAGGTAAGAGACCTGTTTTAGGTGTTTGCAAGTTACATCTCACTGTAACTTCAATAATAACTTGGGAACATTAGCAGGGTTTAATGTGACCCAAGTAGCAGGGTCTACTTGCTGATTTAATAACAGCAACTCAATAAATATTTGCTGAGTGAAGCTGATACTCTTGAATTAGTACTGAAAACAGTTCAGAAATCCTTGCTCTGTGAAATGCTTATCTTTCAAATGAGAACAGCAAACAGAACCTTACTTCATTAGTTCATTTTCTTTCTTATGCATATTCCAATAGTCACAAAGATGAGAAAACAACAGAAAGTCCAAAAGTGGAAAAAAAAAGTGACTGCAATGGATGATCTTCAAGCAACACACAGAGTAGGAAAGGTTTAATGGTTCCAGCCAGTAAGCAAAAAAAACAAAAAACAAAAAACAGGATGCCTCACAACACAGCTCACAGACATATTTCTGCACAGATAATGGCCATAAACTCTTTTGTTTGTAGTCACAAAGAAAGAAATGAAAATATCTTCTTAGGAACAAAATCTTACATATATTGAATGTTGCAACATCTGAAATAGAAAAGGCATCTGAAAGCTCTTATATATCTATGACCTGTGAGACTTATATAAAGACTAAGAGCATTAACTAATCTCTTTAAACCCTAATCTGTTCTTAACATGTAGATCTTTAAGCAGGAAGACAGTATACTGTTTCTCAGGCAGTTGAAGTTTGTTCTCGGCTAGAGGTTTCTCAAACATTAACCTATTCTGCTTTCTGTATAAACTCTATGGGGTCATACATGTGACTATTAGGCCTAAGACTACAAATCCAAGTGTTTCCTCCCATGTACTCCTGATACATACTGATAAATGTTTTGAAGCATTTGAATAACCTGAAAAATAGTCCACTGTCATTGATAGCACATGAATTTCCAGGAATGCAAATTCTTAACTATAAGAAACAGCTGCTCTGAGACAGGTAGAAGAAAATGACATTATCTCAGGAATGCAAGGATGGTTCAACATAAAAAAGAATCTAATGATCTTATATCACACTAGTAGATAACAGATAAAAATATGAACATCTTAATGAATGTAAGAAATGTTTTGAACATTCACTCAAAATTTTAATAAGATAGCAAAACTATAACAAAGAGTCCCTTCTTTATCCTAATAAAATCCTACAGCAAGCATCATAGAAATGGTAAAACCTTAGAAGCTTTTTCAGGAAAGTTGGAAATAGTTCAAGGAATCTGTTTGCTATCAATGCTCTTACTCAACACTGTTATGGTGGCCCTTGTCAACATAATAAGACAAGAAAAAGAAATAAGAGGTATAAGAATTAGAAAAGAAGAGTCCAAACTATTGTTATTCTGTCTATGATTGTCTATGTGAAAAAGCTGAGAGAATTTTCAAAGTATTAGAATGAACAGCCAACAATGTTGTTGGATATATAATCAACATACAAAAATCATTAGACTTTTGGATCAGCAACAATAATCAATTTGAAAAATGTAATACAAAGAATCGGCGACATTATTAACAATTCCATTGTTTATAAGTTAGAAACTTAAAAACATATACAAAATTCTACCATGGCAGGATTTCCTGAGCAAAGGTTATGGTCCACGCTTACAGTGTCTGATACTCTGCCTGTGAATTTGGGAAACAGGAACCAGTAATCACATTTATATCTGCATAGCACTTAAAGTTTACTGAGTCTGATCAACTATCATAGCACTTTAGAGCCTCAAATTCACCTTGAGAGAGGTAGAATCTCCATTTTTTTATATGAGGCTACAAATTTTTTTTCTGTCTCCACTGATGGTTCTGGTTCAAAATGGCTATAACTACATACTAGCACTGGATGCGTAAAAGATGTCAAAGAGGTCAACAAACAAGGGAGGATCAAATACAAGGCCAAAAGAATTTTTTTTTTTAATTAATAAATGATTTATTGTGTCCCTGTTAAGAGTAAAGTTTATCACTCAGGCTAAAGAAGAGGAGGGGTATGTTGTTTCTACTTTTTAAGAACTGTGTGATTTGAGCAGGCAGTGAAATACATGTCCCTAAATTCTATACCAAATCAGCTAGGGAAAATACAGACTATATGAGGCTGGCTTCCATGCTGTTTAAAGCATGTGCTCTTTGATAAAGAAATCATGTTCTTAATGATGTATAAGATACAAAGCCACACCTGGAAGATGCTAGGACAATGGAGGATCGGCTATAGACACATGATAGTTACTAGTTACATCAAAACCAGAGAGCACAACCATCTCACCCCAGCACTAATAGTTAAGTTCAAAAACACAGGAAATAACAAATGCTAGCAAGAATGTGGAGAGATTGGGGCTCTCATACATTGCTGGTGGGACTGTAAAGTTACACAACCACTGTGGCTCTGGTGGTGTAGTGCCTAAGGCATTTAACCGCTAACCAGAAGGCTGGGGGTTCAAACCCATCAGCCACTCCTTGGAAGGAAGACTAGGCAATGTACTTTCATAGAGATACCACCTTAGAAACCCAAAGAGGAGTCGCTATGAGTCGCAGTCAACTGGACAGCAGTGAGATGTTTTTTGTTTTTTGTATTATTTTGTGGAAAATGGTATGGAAATTCCTTAAAAAGTTGGAAATAGAAATACCATTTGATCCAGCAATCCCATTACTAGGCATATATCCTAAAGAAGTGAGAGCTAGGACACGAATAGGTATATGCACACCCATGTTCATCGCAGCACTATTCACAATAGCAAAGAGATGGAAACAACCTAAGTGCCCATCAATTGAGGAATGGATAATCAAACTATGGTGCATATACATAAAGGAATACTATGCAATACTAAAGAATAATACAGAATCCACAAAACACCTTATAGCATGGATAAACTTGGAGGACATTATGCTGAGTGAAATAAGTCAATCACAGGAGGACAAATATTGTATTAGTCCATTATTGTAAAAAGTCAAGGAAAAGTTTATATATGGAAGGAAACTTTCTTTATTGGTTACCCGGAATGGGAGGGAAGAGGAGAGAAATATACTACATAAGGAAGAAACTGGTATTGAATTTGATGAAAGGAAAGGCAATATACCAAATCAGGTGACCAATACAATAACATTAAGGAAAAGGAATGTACACAAGCGGTACAGACAACCAAGATAATCATTTTACATACACAATACTTCATTATCAATAGTAACAAACATTAATCTACAGGTAAATACCTATGTAGACAGGGTGAATGATCAGGTATATCTAGGCAAAAGGGAACATACCCATGACCGTATATGTTTGGCAGATGCTATTTCCACATACATATTTGTATGTGCTATAAGAATGCCCATATACAAAATAGAGTTAATGGGGCAAAGTAAGGATAACATCTTAGCCACAGCGAAACACCCCAAGGGAATGAATCACTGAACCAATGGGCTTAGGACCATGACCATGGGGGACATCAAGCTCAATTGGCATAACATACCACAGAAAAACATTGTTCTATATCCTACTTTGGCAAGTAGTGAGTGGGGGCTTAAAAGCTTAAAAGCAGTCATCTAACAATTGGTCTCCCCTCACCTAAAGCAAAGAGGAATGAAGAAAATCAAAGATACATGGAATCATGGAAACAATCCCACTAGTGGACCATGGGAAACTCAGCCTACAGGACCCTGAGACTAGAAGAACCAGATGGTGCCTGGCTACCACTGTCAATCACTTGGAAAGGGATTAGTGTAGGACATCCTGGATAGAGTGGGAGAACAAGTTGAAACAAAATTCAAAATCTTAAAAAAAAAGACCGAGGAGGCGGGGCAAGATGGCGGACTAGGCAGAAGGATTGCACAGACCCTCTTCAACAAAGAAAAGGGAAACCAATTAACACAGACACAGAA
>NW_006922019.1:1691907-1692969 GCF_000298275.1 Orycteropus afer afer
AGAGACTGGTGAAATCTCTTGAGACTATGCCCACTAGTCACTCTTCTGGAATTGAACTCACTCCTGTGGCTTCCAGCCAAACAATAGTCAGGCACATAAGATGAACTTTTATACCAGGTAGGTACATTCCTTAGAACAATCTGCTATGGCAGATCAGAAGGGCAGTATTTGCACAGGGAGCTAGCCCAGAAGGCATGAATGCATAGGAAAGAAGGACACAGAGAAGAGGTATCTACAAGGAGGAAATGGCAAGAGAGCTGTTACATTATGGGGCTTGCAATCAATGTTTTGAAACAAAATGTGTATGAACTGTTGAAAGGAAAATGAATTTGCTCTATAAACTTTCACCCAAATCACAAGAAAACAAAAACAAAAAAGTAGCACAGTGAAGAGATAACCTACAGAGTGGGAAAAAATATTTGGAAATCGTATATCTGACAATGGTTTAATATCCAACATATATAAAGAACTCCTAAAACTAAACAACAAGACAAACAACCCAACTATAAAGTAGGCAAAGGACTTGTACAGATATTTCTCCAAAGAAGATATACAAATGGGTAATAAGCAGATGAAAAGATGCTCAAAATTATTAGTCGTTAGAGAAACACAAATCAAAACCATAATGAAATACCACCACACACTCACTGGAATGGCTACTATTAGAAAAAAGTAAACTGCAAGTGTTGGCAATGATGTGGAAAATTGGAACCCACATCTATTGCTGGTGGGGATGTGAATGGTGCAGCCACTATGGAAAAACTGGGGTGGTTTCTGAAAAAGTTAAACACAGGACATCAAGACCATCATCCATGAAGAAAGCAAGAGATCATTAAAAAGACAAAAAAGGAAGAAAAGACAAAGATGGATGTCAGAAGAGACTCTGAAATTTGCCCTTGAGCAAAGAGTAGCTAAAGCAAGTAGAAGAAATGACAAGATAAAAGAGCTGAACAGAAGATTTCAAAGAGCACTTGGAGCAGACAAAGCCAATTATTATAATGAAATGTGCAAAGACCTGGAGTTAGAAAACCAAAAGGGAAGAACACACTCAGCATTTCTCAA
>NW_006922019.1:1694279-1710589 GCF_000298275.1 Orycteropus afer afer
CTGGACAATGAATAAGGAAGAATGAAGAAGAATTGATGCTTTTGAGTTGTGGTGCTGGCGAAGAATGCTGAAAGTACCATGGACTGCTGAAAGAACAAATAAATCTGTCCTGGAGGAAGTGCAGCTGGAATGCTCCTTGGAAGCAAGAATGGCCAGACTTTGTCTCACCTACTTTGTTCATGTTGTCATGAGGAACCATTCCCTGGAGAAGGATGTCATGCTTGGTAAGGTGGAGGGTGGACAAAAGAGGGGAAGGCCTTTAACAAGATGGATTGACACAGTGGCTGCGGTGATGGGCTGAAGTACAGCAAGGATCATGGAGCTGGTACAGGACTGGGCAGTGTTTCGTTCTACTGTGCATAGGGTTGCTGTAAGTCAGAAACAACTCAACAGCATCTAAAAGCAACAACAACGAGCAATCCACACCTAACTATATACTCAAAAGAATGGAAAAAACAAACTCAGACATGTGTACACAAATTATTTATTGTAGTACTGCACACAACTTATATGTTCATCAACAAATTAATGGACAGAAGATGGAGGAATAGGCAGACAAGTGACACAGATCCTCTTTAACAAAGAAAAGAAAAACCAGTTGACAAAGATACAGAAGATAATCCTGGTGCCCTGAGCTTTGAAAGAAACTATACAGAAGTGGATCAGGTACTAACTAGTGGAAAAACCTGAACGAAAACAGTGAGTACAGAGATGATCAGAGCTGCAGACTGTCAGCTACTCTGATGGGACCAACAGTCTGAATATTTCCAAGTGGTGTTGGGACCTGAGAATTGATCTGAAGATCAGCCCTGGTCACCAAGGGCCGCAGGGACGACTGCGCTGGTGGCCTATGACTAAGAAGGGAAACAGCAAGGAGGGAGACAACCTGAGTTGCTGACTTTCTACTGTCCAGAGGGTGTGGCCATTTTGACTGTTTACACGTGGCAGCCATTTTGAATGTTACAAGTGGTGGCCATTTTGGATATTTAAAGTGACAGCATTCTCATTCAGATTCCAGGGACCTAAGAATAGGCTCTGTCTGCCAAGGTTGGCAGGGACACACAAGAGGTTGCCAACAGGAAAGGAGACAGGTGGTGAGTGTATTAGTGCTGTCAACTAGTGAATAGAGGAGCACAGCACCGTACCCTGCTTGCATAGATAACATACAGACAAAACAAATAAAATGAAAGTTGTGGGCAAGTCACTCCAACATACAATCACCAATTAAATATAAACACAAAAACATCACAATGCCTCAGAGAAAACAGAGTATCACAGTCTACACAAAGAAGCAAGATAAAGCAGCAGAAACAAGGAGCCAGGATACAGACCCAAAACACTTCCCTTAGGAAGATGCAGCATTGGAACTCCCTGATAAGGAATTCAAAAGAATTATATTTAGGTACCTTCAACAAAGGAGCTCTGGTAGTGTAGTGCTTAAGGCACCTGACTGCTAACCAGAAGGCTGGCGGTTCAAACCTACCAGCCACTCCTCGGAAGGAAGGTTGAGCAATGTACTTCCGTAGTGAGCCACCTCAGAAATCCAAGGAGGGGTCGCTATGAGTCAGGTCTGACTCTATGGCCATAACCACAACCTTCAACAAATTGAGACAGATCAAAGAAAACACTGACAAAACTGAGGAAACACAGAGAAAACCCTACAACAATTTCAAAAGACAATGCAAGAACAAAATGACAAAATAAATGAAAATCTAGAAATGATACAAAATCTACACACAGAAATCCAGAAGATTAATACTAAATTTTCAGAAATAGATAAGATGTTGAATGGGCAAAGGAGCAGAATTGAGCAAATGGAAGACAGAATTAGTGAGATTGAAGGCAAAAACCTGAACACTTCTTTGGAAACGGATCAATCAGAAAAAAGATAAAAACAAAATGAAGAAAGCCTTAGGTTTATGTGGGATACCATCAAAAGGAATAACCTACGTGTAATTGGAATTCCACAACAGGAAGAGAAAAATAAAACCACTGAGAAAATTGTCCAAGATTTGTTTGAAGAGAATTTTCCTGGTATGATGAAAGATGATAATATATCCATTCAGGAAGTCCAACAAACCCCAAACAAGATAGATCTCAAGAGAAAATCACCAAGACATATCATCATCAAATGCACCAAAACCAAAGACAAACAAAGAACCATGAGAGCAGCACTGGAAAAATGAAAAGTTACCTACAAGGAGTAACCAATTAGACTAAACTCAGATTTCTCACCAGAAACCACGCAGGTGAGAAGACAATGGAATGATATATATAAAACCCTGCAAGAGAAAAATTTCCAACCAAGAATTATGTACCAAACAAAACTGTCCCTCAATATAATGGTGAAATTAGGACATTTCCAGATAAGAAATTAAGGGAATTTGTTAAAACCAGACCAACCTTACAAGAGATCCTAAAGGGAGCCCTTTGAATAGAGAACCAACAATAGCACACCACAACTGACCATTAACATACATGATGACATAACGCAGAAACCAACCCAGCTATGGAAGTACCCAAAGTAAATAAGCCTACAAGATTGTAAACATGGAACCAGAGACATCAACTGACAAATGAAGACAACTACAAACCAAAAAGAGGGAAAAAACTCTGTGTCGTTACAGAACTTCTAGATGGTAGGGAAGTCAAGACAAGTACAAGATAGAACGGAATGTTCTAAACTTGGGAAGAAAATTATGAACCACAGGGTAACCTCAAAGAAAAAAGGTAAACCTTCACATCAAAATAAATAAAAAGACCAGCACAAATAGTCAGCAAATACTAAAACAATAGCAATGAAGGAAGTGATAACATGATTCATATACAAAATGAACTCAGCAGAGAAAATTATATGGAACAAAGAAATCGACACCACAAGAAAGAACATAACAAAAATGACAGCAGCAAATTCATATTTGCTGATAATTATATATCTGGGAAGGGACTGACCTCTGAGATTTATAGAAAACTCCAATGCCTCAACACCAAAGGAATTAACAATCCAAGTGAAAAATGGGCAGAAGACAGGAATAGACACTTCACCAAGGAGGATATTCAGGTGGTCAGCTAATACATGAAGAGGTGCTCACAATCATTGGCCATCAGAGAGATGCAAATCAAAACAACAATGAGATACCGCCTCACCCCAGCACTGATGGCAAGGTTCAATGAGACAGAAAATAACAAATGCTGGCAAGGATGGAGAGAGATTGGGACTTTCATACACTGCTGGTGGCACTGTAAAGTGATACAACCACTGTGGAAAGCAGTATGGTGATTCCTTAGAAAGCTGGAATTGGAGATACCATTTGAGCCAGCAATCCCATTACTAGGTATACATCCTAGAGAGGTGAGAGCCAGGACAGGAACAGATACATGCATGCTCATGTTCATCACAGCACTATTTACAATAGCAAAAGATGGAAATAACCTATGTGCTCATCAGTGGAAGAGTGGATGACCAAACTATGGTACATACACATAATGGAATGCTATGCAGCACTAAAGAATAATGTAGAGTCCGCAAAACACCACATAATATGGATGAACTTGGAGGACATTAAGCTGAGTGAAAGAAGTCAATCATAGAAGGACAAATACAGTATTAGTTTGTTGTTTTGGAGGGTCAAAGAAAGGTTTATATATGGAGGGAAACTTTCTTTGTTGGTTGCCAGGAGTGAGAAGGGAGGGGAGGGAACACTGCCAACAAAAATAATAAATAAATAAATAAATAAGTAAAAATGCATTGTCCCATGTCACTTAAAAGAAAAAAATGGATAAACAACATGTGGTATAGCCATGCAATATAGTATTTCAGGTATAAGGAGAAATGAAATTCTGATGCATGCTATAATGTGGATGAATCTTGAAAACATTATGCTGAATGAAATAAGTCAGACACAAAAGACAAATATTATATGATCCCACTTCTATAAAATATTCACAAGAAGCAAATGCTTATGGAGAATATTCAGAATCAGCAAATGCTTACAGGGTAACAAGTTTATTGTGGTTGTCTTAGTTATCTAGTGCTGCTGTAACAGAAGTATCACCAGTGGATGGCTTTAAGAAACAGAAACAAATTCTCTCATAGTGTATCAAAAATCCAAAATAAACTCACTGCCATCCAGTCAATTCTGACTCATACTGACCATACAGAACAGAGCAGAACTGACCCATAGGATTTCCAAGGCTGTAAATCTTTAGTAGTCACAGACTACTTCATCTTTCTCTCACAGAGTGATTGGTGGGTTTGAACCATCATCCATCTTTTAGTTAGCAGTCAGTTTAGTAGGCTAGAAGTCTGAATTCTGGTAGCATAGTGCCTAAGGCACTTGACTGCTAACCAGAAGGCTGGAGGTTCAAACCCACCAGCCACTCCTCGGAAGGAATATGGGGCAATCTACTTCCGTAGTGATACTGCCTCGGAAACCCAAGGAGAGGTCGCTATGAGTCGGGTCCAACTCAAGGGCACACAACAACAGTTCTAAGGGAAGGCTTTCTCTCTGTTGGCTCTGGAGGAAGGTTCTTGTCTCCTTTCAACATTTGTGGGCCCTGTGTTCCTTGGAGATCTCCATGTGTCTTGGCATCAATCTTCCCCTGGGCCTAGGAAGTTCTCAGTGCAGGGACTCCGGGTCCAAAGGATGCTCTCTGCTCCTGGCTCTTTTTTCTTGGTAGTAGTAGCTCCTCTGATCTCTGCTTGCTTGTTTAATCTCCTTTATATGTCTCTAAAAAGATTGACTCAAGATACAACTTAATCCTGTAGATTGTATCCTGCTCCATTAACATAAACTGCCTCTAATCCTGCCTCATTAACATCATAGAGGTTAGGATTTATAACACATCGCAAAATGGAGGATAATCACACAATAATGGGCCAAGTTGACATTTATTTTGGGGTGGGCATAATTTGATCCATGACAGTGGTTACCAGGGCTTGGGAGGAGAGGAAAATGGGGAGTTACTTCTAAAGAGGTACAGTTTCTATTTGGGGTGATGAAAAACTCTGGAAATAGACAATAATGATGGTAGCATAACATGGTGAAAGTAATTCATTTCACTTAACTATATATATAGTTTAAAATGGCAAACTTTTGGTTATATATATATTTACCACAATAAAATAAAATTTAAAAAAAAACTAAAGCAGGCTATATTTTCTTTATTAGAATTCTGCTTTTCTGAGAAAAATTTAGAAGGTGCCACCATGTTGTATGGCATTCTTCTATTTCTATAACATGCTATGCTTGAAGGGAAACCCAGAACTCAACTTGGGTTTCCCATGGTGATGGCAGTGGAATAGGCTTTGCAGTTAGTGGCTGGAGAGAAAAGCCTTTATTTTATGTGTTTCAAATCCAGATGAACTTGGTGACAGCTTTGTTAAGCAAGAGGAGCCTACTAGGTAGACAACCAGAGAAAGGGGGTCCTGAACAGAGGAGAGATTTGGGGTTTCTTTTGATGGAGATAATCAGGAGGGGGAAATAGAATGTTTTAAACTGCTTTTGAACTGAGACTGTTAAAAACTGTTTGTCTGTTTTGGCCTGTGGCTGCATAGTTAAAATGATAAAAGCAGTTCTTTCAACTCTCTTTAAATCACAGAGTTCCCACAGCTAGTGTCAACATGAAGGGTGCTTGTGGCTACAGAAAAGAAAGGGGGTGGTGCTGCCCTGCCCCCACCTCAATCCCCCACCCCCGACGCTGCAGCTAGGACCAGACAAGTGGGAACACAAGACATGGTGGCCAACTGAAGCCCCTTTTACTCATCCCTGGCCATGGGTTGGGCGGACTTTTCCTTCTTTTCTGGTTTTTCCATGTTAGCTGGATTTAGCAACTGTTGTTTTGGCTGTAATCAGAGATCAAGTGCGGTATAATTATTCTAACATCACAAGGTGAAGTTCTGTTTCCAGAGCTGACATTTTAAAACCTTTGTTGCTTGCTTGGTGCCAATATCACCAGAGCACTTCCTTTATAGGATGTGAAAGGAAATCAGCACCAGGGCAATACCGTAAATCAGGTTTCAGTGAAACTCTCGCCCTCCCAAAGGCAAATCAAAGTTTAGGGCTCCCTGAGGGATGGCAAGAGCAGATTTTCCCATTACTCTAAATCAAACACTTCAGTGTAATTCACCTCTGCCTTAAGGTAGAATGGGCTGTCCAGGGAACAAGTCATACATATGGTAAAAATTAAAAATAATCCTCCCCCTTCCTCTCCTTGGGCTTAGAGACAGGCTTGATGGCTGTGCCTCATATGTGGTGGGTCACCAGGACAGAGGGAAGATAATCTTCACCCATGAATGTCATGAAGATCATTTTAACAGAACTGAACATTCTCGCCTCCCCACCCCAACCCTAGAATGAAGAGCGATGGAAAGGTACTAATTTTAATTGATAGGCCAAACACTTAAAATAATGATCCTGACTTTTTTTGATCTTTACAACTTGGGAGTGTTCTCAGAATGTATCAGTGAGTTGGGCTGGGCATTATAAGAAGAAGCATTTCTTATGCAACACAAAATTAAGCTGCCAACATTTACAGAGTGCCTTCTAGTGGTGCAGTGCCTAAGGCGTTTGACTGCTAACCAGAAGGTTGGCAGTTCAAACTCACAAGCTGCTCTGTAAAAGGAAGATGAGGCAGTCTATTTCCATAAAGATTTACAGCCTCGGCAACCCAAAGGGGGTCACTATGAGTCAGAATCGACTTGATGGCAGTGAGTTTTTTTTTTTTTTTTTCTGGTACGAAGTGTGATCACACACATTATTCCACTAAAACCAGTTGTCGAGTCAACTCCAACTCAAAGCAACTCTACGTGTGTCAGAGTAGAACTGTGCTCCATAGAATTTTCAATGGCTGATATTTTCGAAAGTAGATCATCAGGCCTTTCTTCCAAGGTGCCTCTCTCTGGTTGTACTCCAGGTTCAACTCCAATCTTTTGGTTAGCACCATATGTTAACCATTGGCCACCCAGGGACTCCATTATTCTGTCAACCCCTCAGAAAAGCTCTTCAAAGGATCAGCATGCCCATTTTACAGATGAGGAAACAAGGCTGAAGGGGAAATCTGAGTGCTTTGAGGCCACACAACTGGTAGGTGGTAGGCTGGGACTTGACATCAGGTCTGGTTGATTCTAGATACAGGGCTCTCCACTAATTCACAAAAAGGTGCCTTGGAACCTGAACCAGAGCAGCTTGCGTGTTGAGTCAGCGTGCACCTCCTGGCAGCCAGTGCCAGGTGCAGTAGAGGACACAGTGCACATTCAATCAGCTGGCTTGAAGCTGTGGTTTGCTTACACTGATTATTCATAGTCATATGGAAGTGCCCAGCAAAAGCATTTAAAGTTGGGCACACTGTTTTGATATAAAGGAATACTAGGATGTAGTCTAAATTCCATGAACACTTATGCTTGTTGCCTTGGGGCATGGCTCTGCCTCCCCCAAACCCTGGTGAGTCCTTCGCCAACCTGCACAAAGATGCATATCATGAGGGTCATCCTCTTGTCTGACAGATCAGTAAATCATGAGGTTATTCAGGAATTCCCCAGTATCTTCTTGCACATAGTCATCCTTGAAATCCCTGTAAACTCACCTTGAGTTGGGAGAAAGGAGTAGAGGGATAAAAGAGGGGAAGCTCCAAAAATACATGCTTCTGAGCTTTAGGCTATCAAGGGTTCCCTGATACCTCAGCACAGAGATTTATGAATTTCTGCTGTGTTGGATTAACTCTTCAGCAGGAGTGTTTGCAAATAGAAGATAAACAGAGAAATAAGCTGAATGGACTTGGGAGGCATAAAAATTATCCTCTTCTGAAGAATTACCTCATACCACTGGGCTAAAAGCTTGGGTTCTGGGGATGGGTGGATCTGAAATTTCTGGAAACACAAGACCTGCCTAAACTAAGACAGACTCGGGTAGAAGACTTGAACAGACCCATAAGAAAAGAAGAAATTGAGCAGGTCATAAAAAAAAAAAGCAAAAACCCACACAAATAAGTCCTCAGAGAGCTTCACTGGAGAATTCTATCAAATGTTCAGAGTAGAGCTGACACCTACCCTCCTCAAAGTATGGAATATTCCAAAATTTATTCTATGCAGCAACCATAACCCTGATTGCAAAACTAGGTAAAGACACCACTAAAAAGGAAAACTACAGAGCATTATCTCTCATAAATATAGATGCAAAAATCTTCAACAAAATCCTAGCCAAATAGAATCCAACACCCTACCAAAATAAATAAATAAATAAATAACACACCATAACTGAGTGGGATTCATACAAGGTATGCAAAAATTGTTCAAAATTAGAAAAACAATCAATATAATTCATCAAATGAATAAAACAAAGGAAAAGAATCACACAATCATATCAGTCAATGCAGAAAAGGCATTTGATGAAATCCAACACCCACTCCTGACTAAAAACTCTCAGAAAAACAGGAATAGAAGGGAAATTTCTCAAGGATATATATGCAAAAGCAACATCCAACATTATTCTCAATGGAGAGGGACTCAAAGCATTCCCCTTGCAAATGGGAACAAGACAAGGATGTCCTCTACCATCACTTTTATTCAGGATTGTATTGAATGTCCAACCCAGGGCAATAAGGCAAGAAAGAGAAATAAAAGGCATTCAAATTAGCAAAGAAGTAAAACTATCTCTATTTGCAGATGACATGATCCTATACACAGAAAACTCAAGAGACTCAGTAAGAAAACTACTGGGCTAATTGAAAGATTCTACAAAGTGGCAGGATACAAGACCAATACGCAAAAATCAGTTGGATTCCTCTATATCAACAAAGAGATCCCTGAAAAGGCAATAAGGAAAGTAATGTCATTTACAATAGTTACCAAAAAGATAAAGTACTTAGAAATAAATGTAACCATGGACACAAAAGAACTATACAAAGAAAATTACAAAACACTACATAAGAAACAATTAGAGCATTACATAAATGGATGAACATGCCATGCTCATGGATAGATAGACTGAATATTGTAAAAATGTCAATACTACCCAAAGCAATCTATATACTCAATGCAATACCAATCCAGATTTAATCAACATTCTTCAAGGACATGGAAAAACCAATCATTAATTTTACAGGGAAAGGAAAGAGACCTCAGATAAGCAAAGCACTACTGAAGAAGAAAACAAATTAGGAGGTCTCACACTCCCTGATCTCAAAGCCTACTACACAGCCATGGGAGTCAAAACAGCATGGAACTGGTACAATGATAGACACATAGACCAGTGAAACAGAACTGAGAACCCAGAAACAGATCCATCCACCTATGGACAGGTGATCTTTGGCAAATAACTGAAAAGCATAGAGTGGGGTAGGAATAGCCGCTTTAACAAATGCTGCTGGCAAAACTGGATATCCATTTGCAGAAAAACAAAACAAGATCCAGACCCCACAACATA
Organism: Orycteropus afer afer; assembly: GCF_000298275.1. Taxonomy (NCBI): domain Eukaryota; kingdom Metazoa; phylum Chordata; class Mammalia; order Tubulidentata; family Orycteropodidae; genus Orycteropus; species Orycteropus afer. The sequence goes on from NW_006922019.1 coordinate 1,703,702, forward strand.
CACAAAAACAGACACAAGATGGATCAACGACCTAAATGTAAAACCCAAGACTATAAAGTTTATCAAAAATAAAATAAGGGCAAACTTAGGGGACCTAATATGTGGCATAAATAGACTATCAAACATAACCCAAAATGTACATACAAATTGATAATCAAAAGCCTTCTCCAAAATAGTGAAAGTAGAACCTACAGATTGGTAAAGAATATTTGGCAACAATATATAGGACAAGGGACTTAACTCTAAAATTCAGAGAAAACTTCAACACCTCAACATAAAAAAGACAAACAATCCAATTAAAAATGGACAAAGGAGTTCTGGTAAGATGGTGGAATAGGCAGAAAGACTGCATAGACCCTCTTCAAAAAAGAAAAAGGGGAACCAATTAACACAGATACAGAAGATAATCCTGGACCCCTGAGGTTTGAAGGGAAGGATATAGAAGTGGACTGAACTCCAACTAGCAGAATTTGCATGAAAACAACAAAAAAAGGAGACATACGGAGCTGCGGTGTGGCAGCAATCCTGATGGTACAGACAGCCTGGATATTGCTGAGTGGTGGTAGGACCTAAGAATTAGCCTAAAAATCAACCCTGCTAGCCAGGAACTGCACAGAGGACTGCTCTGGTGGCTGGGGAACAAAAGAAGAAGCAGTGAAGAGGAAGGCGAGATGAGCTGTGGACTTTTGCCAGTCTGGAGGGTGCAGCCATTTTGAATGTTTACAAGCGGCGTAACCATTTTGGATATTCAAAGTGACAGCGTTTTCCCAGATTCCAGGGACTTAAGAACAGGCTCCACTTGCTGGGAACTGCAAGGACATTCCAGACGTGGACTACTGGAAAGGTGCAACATTCCCTTTGTTACGCTTATATCCCACATAGTCTTGGTGAACGGAGGTGTGGCCATCCCTCACTCCCACCCACCTTCTAGGCCAGCAGGAATTCCATCCCAGTCTGTGTGCTTAGACAGAGCTTGGGTGCCCTGCCCCGTCCTGCCCCGATTTTTTCTTTTTTTTTTAGTTTGTTTGTTATTATCTGTTTTAAAACTACTACTACTATTATTACTTTTGTCCTTTTTTATTATTACTCTTTATTCTTTCCTTTCCAGGTTTTACTTTTCAGCTTTTTTTCTTTTCCCTGTTCCTGGTTCCAATTTTTTTTTTTTTCTTTCTTTCTCATGGTTAACCCTGTTCCTTGTTTTTCTTTTTTATGTTTTTCTCATTTTTTTCTTCATTATTCTCCTTCTCTACTTTTTTTCCCTTATTGCCCTCTCCCCACATATTGCGGTGTTTTTTGTTTTGCTTTGTTTTTTTCCCTTTTCTCTTTTTTTTGGTTACTGATCCTGTGTGATTACATTGTGTGTTTTTTGTCCATTTGCTTTTAATTTTTTGATGGTTATTCAATTGTTATTTTTGTATAACTGAGTGGGAGACAGCAACAGTCCCCATAAGACACAACTACATGCACACCTCCTACAGCTTCACTTACTGAGTCAGAGTCACCACCTCCTTCTCCACCAATGGACCAACGATAAACAACCACCAAGAAGAGCCTGACTCACCCTTAGCTGCTCTTCACAAACAGTTAACAGAGATCTAAATACAACCATGCCACAATGTCTCAGAGACAACAGACCATTATAGTCCACAAAAAGAAGCAAGAGAAAGTGGTAGAAACAAGGGAGCAAGATACAGACCCAGAACACACCTTTGAGGAAGAAGCAGCATTGGAACTCTGGGATAAGGGATTCAAAAGAATGATATTTAGGTATCTTCAAAGGATTGAGAGACAGACCAAAGAAAACACAGAAAAAACCCTAGAAGAATTTTGGAAGAAAATACAAGAACAAAATGACAAAATAAATGAAAAATTAGAAATGATTCTAAATCTACAGATAGAAATCCAGAAGACTAATACTAAATTGTCAGAAATAGATAACACATTAGAAGGGCAAAGGAGTAGAATTGATGCAATGGAAGACAGAATTAATGAGATTGAAGACAAATACCTGAATACTTCTTTGGAAAGGGATCAATCAGAAAAAAAGATAAAACAAAATAAAGAAAGTTTGAGGATCATGTGGGATACCATGAAAAGGAATAACCTACGTGCTATTGGAATCCCAGAACAGGAAGAGAACAATAAAACCACTGAGAAAATTGTCCAAGATTTGTTGGACGAGAACTTCCCTGATATGATGAAAGATGAGAATATATCCATTCAAGAAGTCAAATGAACCCCAAATAGGATAGACCCCAAAAGAAAATCACCAAGACATATCATCATCAAACTCATCAAAACCAAAGACAAAGAAAGAATTCTAAAAAATGGACAAAGATATGAACAGACACTTCACCAAAGGAGATATTCAAGCAGCCAACAAACACGTGAAAAAATGTTCACGATCACTAATCATTCCAAAACCACCAGACTCACTGCTGTCAAGTTGGTCCCAACTCATAGCCACCCCTCTTTGTGTTTCCAAGGTGGTATCTCTACGGAAAACACTGATTTGGAAACCCAAGGAGGGGTCACTATGAGTCAAATCCAAGACAGCAGTGGGTATCTCTATGGAAGTAGATTGCCCAACCTTCCTTTCAAAGAGTGGCTGGTGGGTATGATCTGCCAGCCTTCTGGTTAGCAGTGAAATGACTTAGGCACGATGCTACCAGATCTCCCCATTAGCCATTAGAGAGATGCAAATCTAAACAACAATGAGATATCATCTCATTCTAACAATAATAGCAAAGTTTAACAAGACAGAAAACAACAAATGCTTGTGAGGTGTAGAGAGATTGGAACTCTCATGCACTGCTGGTGGAACTCTAAAACGATGGTACAACCACTGTGGAAAACAGTATAGTGCTTCCTTAAGAAGTTGGAAATAGAAATACCATTTGATCCAGCAATCGCACTTTTAGTAATATATCTTAAAGAGGTGAGATCTGGGACATGAATAGATACATGCGCACCCATGTTTACTGTAGCAAAGATTAGCAAAAAGATGGAAACAACCTATTTTGCCATCAAAAGATGAATGGATTACCAAACTATGGTACATATATACAATGGAATACTATGCAACTTTAAAGAATAATGAAGAATCCATGAATCACCTCATAATGTGGATGAACTAGGAGGACTTTATGCTTAATGAAATAAGAATCACAGAAGGACAAATAATATATGAGCCCGTTTTTATAAAAAGTTAAAGAAAGCAAAAACAAAAGTATAAAAAGTAAAAAAAAAGTCAAAGAAAGGTTTATACAGGGAATGAAATTTTCTTTGTTGATTATCAAACCAAAAAAGAAACCTAACTCACTGCTGTCAAGTCAGATCTGACTCACTGCAATCCCTCCTTGGGTTTCCAAGGCAGTATCTCTGTGGAAGTAGATTGCCCAGTCTTCGTTCCGAGGAGTGGCTGGTGGGTTTGATCCACCAGCCTTCTGGTTAGCAGTCAAATGCCTCAGGCACTAGGCCACCAGAGCTCCCCAGGGGAGGGAAATTTATGATTAGTTAAGAAACGTGTTGATTTGGGTGAAGAGAAAGACTATATAACAAAAATGAGTGACCAGCACAATATAAAAAAAAGAATAACTTTATAACATTAGGCTAAAAGCCTGGGTCCTGGGGATGGACAGATCTGAAATAGAACCCTAGCTTGGCCACTTAGTAGCTGATGACATTGGGGCAAATACTTTAACCTCTTTGTCCCTCAGTATCCTTTTCTATAAAATGAAGCTAACAATATCTACCTCTTAGGGTAGTGGGAAAGATAAATGACATAAAGGGTGTAGTACAATACCAGTAAGGAGCTCTGGTGATGCAATGGTTAAAGTGCTGGGTTGCTAACCCAATTCAGTGGTTTGCCACCAGTGGCTCTGTGGGAGAAAAGACCTGGCTATCTGCTCCAATAAAGACTACACTCCAGGAAACCCTATGGGGTTCTACGATAGTTCTGCTCTGTCACACAAAATTGCTGAGTCAAAACAAACCCGACAACACAAAACCAAACAATAGCAATATGACACAACAATACAATACCAGTAGGCACTCAAACATTTAATCTATTTTGTTGTGTTTTTGTGAACAAGTCTATGAATTTCAATACAACTATATACATACGTGTAAGCATCTCACTCACTTTAAATTTTCTCATTGCCCCTGGGAAAGTGTCTTGTAAATATACAGTTAAGACATGTTAAATAGAATTGCCAGCATTATTTCTCAGTTAAGACATGAACCTTCTGTAAAGTGGCAAGTTTTATCATGTGTCTTTTCTCGAATTAAAACTAAAATTCAAAATAAATCAAATTTTCTTAGGAAGAAAGCATTTCAGAAGTTGACAAGATATACTTGGCTGTTTCTTTTGCATGGAATATTCTGTCTTCTCTCAGTTCTACCCACATATGCCAGTGCCCATACCAAATTCTTCTCTAAATGCATTTCCTATGAAAGTTGCCTGGATGAGCATACCAAGTTGCTTTTTTGGCAGACCCTGGCAGCAGATTAGAAAGAGGCCTTTTGGGTACAGAGTCTTCCCTTAGAGGGGGTTTAGTGTTCCTTATTCCACTGCTCCTTCCCAGCCCGCTGCCATTTTGCCTACCTGGAATGCCCACCTAGTCATCTCCACCACATGCCCATAATCTTTGCATTTATGATTAACCCCTGTGTAACATTTATCTAAACCACCCCTTCCCCAGGCTGATCCCAGCCCCCTTCCCATTTCCTTTAGTGTTCTGGCAATATCTAGCCATGTATAGCTGGTGTTATTAGACATTTAGGTTGCTTCAGGTGTTGCTGGTTTTCCCAACTCATTACTACTAATGGCAACTGATGTTTTCTTGGTGCCTCACAGATCTTCAATGCTTTACATCTGTTATCTCATGATCTCCCCCACTGCCCCAACAACACTGTTAGGCAGCCATTGTTACCATCATTCTCATGTTACAGGAAGGGAAACCCAACCAGACAGTATACAGTTTTCTGCTCCACCCAGCTGTTCCACAGAAGGCCTGGCAATCTGCTTCCTTAAAGATTACAGCCAAGACAACCCTACAAAGCACAATTGTACTCTGAAACACATGGGGTCGCCATGAATTGGAATCTATTCAATTGTAATGGGTTTGTTTTCTGTTTTATTCTCCCCTTCTAAGTCCCTTTGTGTGGCCTGAAGCAAACACTACCCCCATTACACATGGCATCCTCAAGTGCTAGAAAACACTCCAGCTGGCAGAATACTAGCCCTCTGGAGTTCTGCTGCAGCTGCAAGCCAAGGAATGCCTAGGGCTCCCAGAAGCTAGAGAGACAAGAAGGGATCTTCCTCTAGAGCCTGTGGAGAGAGCAAGGGCCTACTGATACCCTAAATTCAGATTCCTAGCTTCCAGAACCATGGAGCAATAAATTCTTGCTTTAAGGCACCTACATTGTGGTACTCTGTTATGGCAGCCCCTGTTGTTGTTGTTGTTACATGCTGTCAAGTCAGACCCGACTCATAGCAACCCCTCCTTGGGTTTCCGAGGCAGTATCGCTACAGAAGTAGATTGCCCAACCTTCTTAAGTAGCTAATATACTTCTTTCCCCAATCTATGTAGGGCCGTGCCAGGACTGGCAGCCACTATTAGCAGCCATAAGAGCTACTGTTTAGTGAGTAGTTATTGCCAAGCTGTAAGCCAAAAGCTTTATATGGATTATATCTCTTTTAACCCTCAAAATATCCCATCGAAGGAGATAGATACATCATCTCCACTTGTTTAATGAATGAATAAACAAGAGGAAGACGGTGGCATTTCAGACATTTTAGGTCTCTAATTTTAACCAGGAGTCTCCCAAGAATGTTAGAATAGCTGTAGACTTGAGGAGCACGGGTTTGGGCTCTGACTGAACTAGGTTCAAATCCCAACTCTGCCACTGTTGAGTTGTGTGACTCTGGCAAGTTTACTCAATTTCTGTGAGCCTAAGTCTGTTTGTTTCACAAGATTCTTGTGAAAATTTAATGAATTTATGTGTGAAAGTCTCACGCACACAGATGCCACTGGGGTATCCAGTAGGCTCCTTCCCTCTCTTACTGAACAGCTAGCACAGTCACAGGGCATATAAATCTGACCTCAAAGCTATTTCCCTCTTAAAATGCCAAAAAAAATACAATTAAATAAAATAAAAAAAGTATTATCTGAAAGTGGGGATGGAAAGGAAAAAATTAAGATAATTTGAGTTGAAAGCAAAAAATGTTTAATATAGCATAAACACACCTCTCACTAACAGACTTCAGTGATAACAGCAAATAATGTTTTGACCATGAGTATGAGATAGTTTGTGCCCATTTTATCCCTTTGCACTAAGAGAAAGAGTTGGCTTCAATTGCTTTTCGAGCCAATTCTAAGAATACCATCAGAACAAAATCTCAGAAATATTCTACCAAGGAAGCACAGGCTCTGACATAATTATCTTTATCTATTTGTTTCCTCCTGAGACACTGGTGGTTCAGTGGTAGAATTCTGTCCTCCGTGCAGGAGACCCATGTTAGATTCCTGGACAATGCATTTCCTGCATTGTCATCTGTCAGTGGAGGCGTGTGTGATGCTGAACAGGTTTCAGTGGAGCTTCCAGACCAAGATGGACTAGGAAGAAAGGCCTGGCAATCTACTTTCAAAAATCAGCCAGTGCAAACCCTACGGATCCCAACAGTATGATCTATAACTGATCCTGGGGATGGCACAGGACAGGGCAGCACGTTGTTCCTTCCTGCATGGAGCCATCGTGAGTCTGGAATCCCTGCTGCATGGAGCCATCATGAGTCTGGAATCCCTCCTGCATGGAGCCATCGTGAGTCTGGAATCCCTCCTGCATGGAGCCATCGTGAGTCTGGAATCCCTCCTGCATGGAGCC
>NW_006922019.1:1710689-1742837 GCF_000298275.1 Orycteropus afer afer
TCCTGCATGGAGCCATCGTGAGTCTGGAATCCCTCCTGCATGGAGCCATCGTGAGTCTGGAATCCCTCCTGCATGGAGCCATCGTGAGTCTGGAAGCGACACCACGGCAGCTAACTAACAACAATAATTTGTTTCCTCACCACTAAAATGGGGGTTAGAGTAGTACCTGTGTTCCTTGTATGATACAAGATAAATGCTAGCGTTTGTTAGAATTCAAACGCAAACAAGCAGTTGCTGTCAAGCTCACGCAAGTCAAGGTGACCCCATACATGTCAGAGTAGAAATGTGCTCTATAGGGTTTCCAGTGGCTAATTTTTCAGAAGCAGGTCACTAGGGCTTTCTTCCAAGTTATTTCTGGTGAGTGAACTCAAGCCTCCACTCTTAGGTTACCAGCTGAGTGTGTTGTTTGTACCACTCATTGTTGTAAACCTGGAGCTTTATTGCTTTTTGTTTTGTTTTTTAAAAGGTAAAGTCAGAGTTTCAGAGGATATAGTATCTTCAAATAATAACAGTTCCTGGTCAGGGGTTTTGCATTTGGGAAAATCTTACAAGCTGGAGTTCCACAATTAAAATTTGGGGTATAAAAATGCTTCATATTCAGAAGGAATGGTGCTGTACTCTGCGTGTTTCCTTCAATGTAGTTTAAAAAACATCTTGATGAAAAATTAGTCTAGTCCAGAACATCAGCGCTGTAAGGAAGCTTTGAGATCAACAGGTCTTTTCCCTCGTTTAATAGGAGAAAATTAGGGTCAAGAGAGATGGAGATTGTTCCTGTTGTTTAACTTACCATTTAAATTCAATACTTAGAGAAATAATCATTAAAATCCAATCAAAGCCATTCTCTTTTATTGAACTGCGCTGGCTTTTAGGCTCAAATCAAGTCTTTCTCTATGCGCCAGCAAGCCCTGATTGTCAGTTTGGGTATGGGCCACTTTGGGAATGCGAAGGCTGTCAGATGTTTATTCTAGATTCTAACAATTCACAGATGTCCATCTACACCCCAGGTTCTGGCAAAAGTCTGATGTATTAAAGAAAAGAGCAGTAACAAATAGCAATTGCAGCAAGATTGTAGCTAGTGTTTCTCATACAAAGTCTCAGTGTTGGCATACATTACCCTCATGACAGGGTTCTAATTGACCTTCTAGCTTTATTTCCTCTCTCTCCATTCCCAGCTCCTCCTCCTTTTCCTGAGTCTCTTCTTAGTGAATGGCCCTCCCCCACCAGGCTCTGAACTAGAACCCAGGGAAGCACTCTAGTCCATTCCTCTCCCTCACCTTCATATTCAACCAATCCCTAGGCCCTGTGGAGTCTATCTTATAACTATCTTCTTGATTCATCCCCTTCTTTCTACCCTGTTCTTTGCCAGCCACTGTCCTCTCTGCTAAGGGCTGAAAAGTCTTCACAAGGATATCCTTGAGCCAAACTGATCATTTCATTCCAGTCTCCACACTGGGGCCATCTTCCTGGAGCATGAATCTAAGCATGCTATCCTGCTCAATATTCTGGTTGTCCCATGGGTCTCAGCATGACGTCTAAATGTCCTTGTAGAGCTGCTCAAGCCTCTGTGACCCAGGCATACTGCTCACACTCCTCTCAGCTCCAATGAGCTCCTTTCATTCTCTTCCTCTCATCTCTGGGCCTTATATGCAGTTGCTAGACTTGGAATGTTCTGCCTTCTTTCTTTTTCTTTGTAGCTCTTTCCAGCCATACCTTAGATGTGCTTCTACTTCCAGAAAGCCCTTAGTGAAGCCCCTCAGGACTGGGTTAGTCAGGCTCTCCCTGAGTACCAAACACCAATGTCTCTTCCCTCCAAAAACCAGTTGCCATTGAGTCATTTCTAATTTCTGGTAACCCCATGTGTGTGTCAGACTAGAACTGTGCTCCACAGCGTTTTTAATGACTGATTTTTCAAAAGTAGCCCTTCTTCCAAAACTTACAGTTAGCAGCCTAATACATTAATTGTTTGTACCACCTGGGGACTTCTTCCACCTTAGCAGCTGCCTTTTTCTTTCTTTCTTTTTTTTTTTTTTTCAATTGTACTTTGGGTGCAAATTTACAAAGCAGATTTGTCTTATATTCAACAGTTCATGCACATTTGATTTCATGGCCCTAATTACCAGCCCAACCATAAAAAACTCTCCTCCCCTCCCTGTCACTACCGCCTCCCCTGTGCCCTTCTTATCTATGCATTCCTGTCTGTCCAGCTTTCCCTTTATATGAATGCTGCCCCTCTGATGTCTCATGGCTGATTGCTCTAAGGGGTACATCTCCCTACAGTAGGTGGTGCCATCTCCCTTGGGCAGGTGTTCTGCATGTAGGTCTTTCTACTGTTGGGCTAAGAGCCAATCCACAGAAAGGAGTCCATTTCTAGGCCTGAAGGGTAACCTGGGGCCATGGTCTTCAGGGTTTCACCAGTCCCTATCCAACCAGTAATTCCAGTCATTTAAGTGTTTTTGATTTTTGTTCTACATTTCCTCCCACTGTATCCAGGGTCTCCAGTTTTGATCCATTTCCGAGTGGTTGGTGTTGGTATCCTGGAACCATCTAGTTCTTCTGGTCTTAGAGTCGAGAAGGCTGAGGTCCTTGTGGTCCATCTTATCTTTGGACTAATTGTTTCTAGATGACTTTGATTTTCTTCACTCTTCTTTGCTCTGGATGGGAAGAGACCAACAGTTGCATCTTAGATGGCCACTTGAAAGCTTTTAAGACCCTAGTCACACAGCAGCTGTCTTGTGTGTCAGTCTCTCCACAACTGGGCTGGAACTCCTTAAGGACAGGGATGGAATTTTTCATCTTGGGAGTCCCTAGCACCTAACACAGTGGTTGGCCCAGAGTCAGTGTTCCACAAACATCAGAGTAGGAATTATGTCCTATGTTCCAAACAGAAGGGAATACGAGCTGCTCCCAAAACACACCTCCTTGTTCCCATGCCTTAATTTTGGCTATTCTACCCTGTAAGATCTTGTTGCATATGCTACCCTGCCGGGAAAATGTTTTAGATTTCCTGTAGCCAGCAGTGTTCCATCCTGGCTTCAAGCCTCCATACCTTCTTTTTTATTTCTGTCTTTCTGTGACAGAGGCCATATTTAGCCATGCAAGACAGCACACTGTCCTATCTCCTCATTAAACTATAAGACCTTGCAGGGGAAGGACCCATCTTGCACACTTTAAAAAATATATTATTTTTTAAATTAACATATGGTAAAATTGACTTTGTGTGTGTGTGTGTGTGTGTGTGTGTGAACAGCTCTATTGAGTTTTAACACATCTATAACCACCACCACAATCTCATTCGCTTTCAATTTTCATTGCCCCTGGGAACATGTCTTATAAATATACAGTTAAGACATGTTGAATAGAATTGCCAGCACCGTTTCTTAGTTAAGACATGAACCTTCTGAAAAGTGGCAAGTTTCATCATGTGCCTTTTCTTGAATTAAAATTCACATTCAAAATATATCAAATTCTCTGAGGAAGGAAGCGTTTCTGACCAGATACACTTGGCTGCTTCTCTTGTTTGGAATATTCTCTCTTTCCTAGTTCTACCCACATATGTCAGTGCCCACATCAAAATTCGTCTCTTTCATGACGACTTCCCCCAAGCCCACATTAACCTCTCCATTCTCTGAATTCTCTTCATCGATGCACTTAATCATACACTGCCAAATATACACATCCTAATTAGTCACAATGCTTGCCTTGTCTTCCCCACAGGATCGGGGCTCTGCACAGGACCCATGCCTTTTATTTCTAGCTCTCCTTGTGGCTAGCAGTGGGCTGTGCTGCTAGCTCCATTAACTCATACCTGCCCAGTGACTCTTAGAAGCAGAGCCATTCAATTGCTTTCCTCCCACCAGCCCCCTGTCAACAACAGAAACACAAATACCCATGCCCTTTCTGAGATGTAGGAGTTTTGACAGCTAGCGGCTTCCATGACAGAAGCACCATCCAGTCGGTTAATGTGTAGCTAGTGTATCAGAGTGGTGAGTGTGGGTAACAACAGTGGATGGTGAGTGCTGACAGAGGTGGCCATAACCGTTCCTGGGAATGTCATCAAGTTCCTTCTGTAGAGGGGAGTTAAGCTTTGTGCACAAAATCTGCTGATAGATCTGAAAATGGAAGATCACTGTGGTAGTTCAGTTTGTGTGTCAGCTTGGCTGGGCCTGGTTGAGTGGCTGGGCAGCTGGATGTAGTATTCCCCATGATGAGACTGGTAATCAACTCCATGGTGGAATCTACTGGGAGCAGCTGAGTAGCTGCCTTAGGGATGTGATCTGCTTCCTGTATATAAGGAGAAGCCTTGAGGAATGGTCTCAAGCTTATGGCACGCTTGAACCCTGCATGTAGCCGTGTGTCATTGTTCAGCAGCCTGCTGTGCTCTGCCGACTTTGGGACTTTCAATGGACTTGCATTAATGGCCTACTGTGTGGTTTGGTAACATCGGGACTGTGCCTTTTTACTTGTCAACCTTGGGCTTCTCAGCCTCAGCAGCCAGCAGCTGTCTGAGTGAAGAAAAGCCTCCAGCTTCAGTAAGCCCAGAGCAGGAGGCAGAGCTGATGCTCAAGGTTGAGGGGCTTTCACCCAGCCCCTAGAGCTTGGCACTTTGAATGCAGACTTAAACCCTCCAAACTGTTAGAGAATAAACTCCTGTTTGTGGTATGTTCTTGTCAGAGTGGCACTAGGTAACTAGAATAACCAGAACAGTCATGCAGGTATCCCAAGGAAAAGAATCACAAATATCCACCTTCAAAGTTAAATATTCTGTTACACATTAAGAAGTGGGAAGGAAAACATTCTGCTTAGTAGTTGAGGGCGTGGACCTTAAAGTCACATTGGCTGCACTCAACTTTTGACTCTGCCAATCTCCTAGGCCAGTCACTGCACCTTTTTGAGCTTCATTTTCCTTATCTATAAAATGGGGTTACTAATACTTTTAAAGAGTAATTGTTAGGGTTAGATGAGATAATTGACATAAACACAACACACAATACCTGGTACATATCACATAGCACCAGATCATCAGTTGACTCTGAGTCAGCCTCTGACTCCTGGTGACCCCGTGTATGACAGAGAAAAACTATGCCCCACAGGGTTTTCAATGGCTGGTTTTCTGGTCTAGATCACTAGTACTTTTCTCAGAGGCAACTCTGGGAGGGCTTGAACCTCATACCTCTCAATCACCTGCTGAGTGTGTTAAAAATTTGCTGCTACACAGCAGGTGCTCACAAAATAGTAGCTGATATTTTTATTCTTGCTATTGTTATGTTCTCTACCTTTCACAAAGCACTTCAAATATGACTACATTATCTCATTTGATCTTCACAGTTACTTTGAGAGGGAAGCTTCATTCCACACAGAGAAAGAAGCAAAACTCAGAGCACGGATGTGTATCACTGGTGACCTGGCTTTGTGCTCCACGGCAGCACCAGGCTCTGGAGCCCTTGACCCTGCAGTGGAACTCGGAGATTGAAAACAGTCTCATTTGCTTCTAGCACTTAGTCCAGGAAAGGCGAAAGGGGCTCAACACTTAGGGCTGGTCAAGAGAGATGGGGGACACTCTCAGAGGCAAGCTAGTTAGAAAGTCAAGGAGACATTCAAGGTCACTAGTGAGTGAAGCCACAGACACTGGCAAATCACCCAGGGGAGTTAAGATTCCATATGATATATCCTCACCCAATTTAAACATTTACACTTCAAGCTATCAATTCTATTCCCAAGCCTAGGAGATTGACTGCCAAGAACAACATGGTTAAAAGCACAATGTGAAAAAGAGAGCGGAACCAGTTGTTGTTTCATCTTGAGAATGTGCTGTTTTCAGCATGAAAACCTGGGAAAGGGATGCAAAGAAAGAGTTGTCTTCCAAGGCCAGCCACTCCTGACTGACAGCATACAATATGGTGAGTATAGACAGAGGAAATATCCCACAAAGAAGGAAGAGGCAGCTTTGGGGAAATGGGGGCTGAGGGATCCTCTCGGAAGGCCTGGTCAGGCAACCCAGGGTCTGCATCACTTGTGGGTGGACAGTGGTGACACGAAGACTCTCTTTTCTCTTTTTTTTTTTTTTTGACTATTCATTGAAGGTGGGCTTAGCACAAGTGGGTTGGAGTAGGGAAGGAGAATAAAAACAGCTGCCTTAGAGTTAATTCTAACTCATGGAGATCTGATATGTGTTAGAGCAGAACTGTGCTCATAGGGTTTTCAATGGCTGATTTTTTGGAAGTAGACCACCAGGTCTTTCTTCTGAGGTACCTCTGGGTGGACTTCTAACCTTTTAATTAGCATCTCAGTAAGTTAACTGTTTGTGTGCCCTGGGGCTCCAGGAAAGGAGGCAGTTGGCTCATTAGCAGTAACTTCACATTGGAATTTTTATTTTTTGAAACTTGGGGCAAGGGCAAACCTACAAAGACAAGTAAGAGGTAATATTGTAAAACATACGTTCAAGCATGAATGTAGGGAATTGTTCTGCTTGAAAGCTGGTAGGTATCTATTTCAGACGAGGCAGTTGGCCTCAGAGATCGTGTGGCCTGATGGGCAGGGTAGGTGCCATTCTTGGGCCGGATGAAAGAAAGATGATCCTGAAAGGGGGTGAAGAGATACGATTTCAGGGAACTCTGTTTCAGCCATGTACCCTCCTAATTTCTGCAGATACCAGCTGGCTTGAGGAGAGGGAAAGATAGACAGGAGAAATTAAGAGAGGATCTGCCAGGTGGTAGAGGGAAACAGGAAGCTAGGGGGGATGGAGTCAGTCTGTATTCAAAGAAATCAACTTAGAAAGCTTTGCTTATAAAAATAACCATTGGCAAATCCTAGCCTATTTATATCATCTCTCCAAGATCACTATCAGGATCCTGGGCAGAATCATAAGCCCAATAAATAATCCTCACAAGTATGGGGTGCTGGCTGCTTGATTTATGGGAAGATATCTGAAATACCACTGGAACAACTGAGTCAGGGAAAATTTAAGTGCTGGCACCAAACAGTACACTTAAAAGGGGCTCTCATTTTACAGAAATAGATAGGTTCCTGAAAAGTTGGCTCTAAAGTGATTCAGCAAACAAAATCATATTTTCCTAGTGACTCATATTTTAAAATTAGAGATGTATTGGGGATGGAGATGGCAAAATATCGGGACCCTAAGACTAAATTAAAATCACCTTTAATTCAGCAAACTTTAAAATGTCACCAAAAAGACCAAAATAAATGTGAATAAAATACAAAGGATCTGTCAGCAAACATCCATCTAAGGCCTGGGGTGTTCAAGGAATTACATGAGATTTTGTGGGGGCTAGGGGGACCCCAAAGTCTGCCCCTCAGGAGGTCCCAATCTGGCACTTCAAAGGAAGGGCACTGAACATTCATGATGTATCAGAAAAACATTTCCCTGGACGAAATATGTATGAGAGTGTAAGAGAAGGTCGCCTGGCCCTTTAAGTGCTGTCTGGAGTTGCAATACTTCTGCCCCTCTCCTGCCAGCAGAAGCCAACCAGGTCCCCTCTAAGCAAGTCTTTCAAACCCTGAGTTTATAAGCTCAAAGCTGCTGGCCCTGTGTGCTGCATCATAATTGCTTATTTATTTAACTAACTTAAAAAAAAAAAAAAAAAGGCAGCAAAACCATGACCGAGTGCTTTAATAAAATAAGAAGAGTTAATGTACTTACAGCTGTCTGGAAAGTTAAAGGCCTGTACAACCCAAAGGATTGTTGTCTTAAACTTTAAAGGGCCTTTGCTCAGGGGATCCATTTTCTTGGAAAAAGTCTGCATCCATCTACTTATGCTCCCCTGCACATAGAATATTGGTCATTGGTAAGAGGAGTTTAATTTATTATTAGTTCCATAAGTGCAGATCATGGCATACAGAGTTTGCTTTTAAGCAAGAGACAAACTCTAACACTTCTGACATTTATGAAAACGTTGGCTTTATGCAAATAATTAAATGCTGCCAAGGCAGGAAGCATATGCACAGAATTGGGGGATATTAGCTCAAAATGGACAACATATCCCTTAGACACTGTGTCTCCAGAACTGGGATCATTAAGTGGGCCTGTCCACTGTGAATGAGACTGAGAGTCTTCCTATCAATATCTGTTTTATACCTGAAAGTGCAAGAAATGTCTGAGAGTAAACAGCACATTTTTAAAACAATACTTTTTGTTTTAATTCCATGGTGATGAACCAAGCTATGGTAGAGGCTGTTATTTGTCCTAATATTCATTCTTCCCTTCATTCTTTTACTAGCCCTTTTTTATTAGCAGCAGACATGGCTGCCCAACTGAAGACTGGAAACTACATTTCCCAACCTGCTTTACAGTGCATGTGGCCAAGTGACTACATGTTGGTCAATGGGATATGAGTGACTTCCAGGTCCAGTCTTTAAAAGGAAACTTACCTGTCTTCTACTTCCTCTCTTTTTCCCCCTCTCACATTCTGGAGCATGGAGTTGGGACTGCTGAGCCAGCTTTGGCAATAAAAAAAAAAAAAAAAAAAAAAACTCACTGCCATCGAGTCAGACACAACTCACAGTGACCCCTCCATGGCTTTCTGAGGTGGTATCCCTACGGAAATAGATTGCCCAATCTTCCTGCTGAGGAGTGGCTGGTGGGTTTGAACTGCCAGCTTTCTCATTAACAAGTGGGCCTCTTAACCCTGAGGTCCATAGACCCACAATTAGCAAAAGCAATGCCACTGATCTGACTATGAGTCATGGAAACCCCATGTGTGTCAGAGTAGAACTATATTCCATAGGGTTTTCAATGGCTGATTTCTCAGATGTAGATCACCAGGCCTTTCTTCTGAGGTGCCTCTGGGTGGAGTATAACCTCCCACCTTTGGGTTAGAAGCCAATTATATTAACATTTGTACCACTCAGGGACTCCACAGGGTCGATGACAGAATTCACTGGTTTGTAAACTTGGATGGGTAAAAATTAAAACCTTATTTTCACTTTTATTTAAAATTTAGTATTTCTTTCAGTTATAATGCAGGAAACAAACTGCAGTAGTATTAGAAGCATCCATGACTCTGTCATCAATAGAAATGACAGATATTTTCATATCCTTTATAATTGTTGTGGATATATTGAAATATAAAATATGCCCATCACTACTTCAAAACTACAGTAGCTATTAGACTTGCCACTAGATCATTATTTAATATATTAATAAAGCATATATTACTACTATGTCACAAATTTGTTTTTTTAAAATATTCTGATATGTGTATTTCAATATAATTAACTTCTGTTGTACTTCTATGTAATTTATCTTATACATTAAAAAACATTAGTCTGAGAAGGGGTATGAAAGCTTTGTCACACTACTAACTCTTTAGTATACTCCACAGCACAACAAAAGTATGAATCTTTGCCTAGGGAGTGGCAGAACAATAATATTTAAGAAATTCAGGCCAATGGGTAATCTTGTACAGCACAGCTACTGTTCAGTTCCAGATAATTTCTTCTAGATTAGGTCTGTCCATTGTAACTTTCTGTGACAATGGAAATAGTCTATATGTGCTACAGTAGTCTCTAGCCATAGTGTATTTGCCCATTTTGTACCTGCCCACACTGTATTTACCTAAGAGTTTCTTGTAGGAAGTAATGTGGGAAAAAAAAAAATACTGGGGAAAACTGAGAAAATTAACACCATAAAAAATTCCAATGTCCTAACAAAAAACACACAAGATGTACAAAGAAAAGGAAACAATGGCCCATCCAAATGAAAATGACAAAGGGAGGGAAAGTGCATCTATAGATGACCAAATAATTAAAAAAAAGAACATGGAAGAATATAACACAACATTAAACATATCTAGAGAACTAAGGGAAAACATAAAAGAACTAAAAGAAATGAAGAGAACAATGCAAGAATAAAATGAGGATCTAATAAAATAAAATAAAAATCCAGAAAAGAAAAATTGCAACTGAAAGGGACAATAACTGAAATAAGAAACATAACAGAAGGAATTATCAACAGATTTAACCAGGCAGAAGAAAAAAATCAGTGAATTAGAAGATAAGATAGTTAAAATCACAGATGCTGAAAAGCAACAAGAATGGAGGCTTGGAAAAGCTGAGTATAGTTTAACAGAATTATGGAGCAAGAGACCATGCATCATGAGAATCCCAGAAGGAGATGAGAGAGAGAAAGGGACAGAAACAATATTTGAAAAAAAATATTGACAGAAAATTCTCCCAACATAACAAAGGACGTGAATCTATAAATTCAAGAAGCTCAAAGAATGCCAAACAGGATAAACCCAAAGAGCTCTACACGAAGGCACATCATAGTTGTTGTTGTTGTTGTTGTTATGTGCCGTCGAGTTAGACCAGACTCATAGAGACCCCTCCTTGGGTTTCCGAGGCAGTATCACTATGGAAGTAGATTGCCCAGCCTTCCAAGAAGTGGCTGTTGGGTTTAAACTGCCAGGCTTCTGGTTAGCAGTCAAGTACTTAGGCACTATGTTACCAGAGCTAGGTTTTCAAAAATTAAAGATAGAGTTCTGGTAAGATGGTAAAATAGACAGAGAAACTACACAGACCCTTTTCAACAAAGAAAAGGGGAACCAATTAACAGAGATAGAGAAGATAATTCTGGAGCCCTGAGCTTTGAAAGGAAGGATACAGAAGTGGACTAAACCCCAACCAGCAGAAGAACCTGCATGAAAACACTGAAAAAGGAGACATACGGAGCTGCAGTCTGTCAGCAATCTTGATGTTATGGACAGCTTGTATACTGCTAAGTGGTGTTAGGACTTAAGAATTAGCCTAAAAATTGGCCCTGCTAGCCAGGGGCTGCATGACGGATTGCACTGGTAGCTGGTGAATAAAAGGGGAAGGAGTGAAGAGAGAGATGGGCTGAGCTGTGGACTTTTGGCTGTCCAGAGGGTGCATCCTTTTGAATGTTTACAAGTGGTGTGACCACTTTGGATATTTAAAGTGTAGGCATTCTTTCAGATTCCAGGGATGTAAGAATAGGCTCCACTTGCCGGGGACCACAAGGACACTCTGAACTCGAAGGACTGGAAAGGTGCGATATTCCTTCCTCTTGTTACTCTTATACCCTACACCCTCTTGGTGAATTGAGGTGCGGCCATTCCTCAATCCCACTCACCTTCTGGGCTGGCATGAATTCCATCCCAGTCTGTGTGCTCTGATGGAGCCTGGGTGCTCTGCCCTGCCCAGATCCCCTCCCTTTTTTAGTTTGTTTTTGTCTGTTTTAAAAGTATTACTATTATTATTTTCATCCTTTTATTATTATTATTTATTCCTCCCTTACCAGATTCTAGTTTTCAGCTTTTTTTCTCTTTTCTGTTCTGGTTCCCATTTGTTTCTTTCTCATGGTTTCCCTATTTCTCATTTTTCTTTTGGCATTTTTCCCATTTCTTTCTTCATTATTCTTCTACTCTACCTTTTTTCTCTTATTGCTCCCTCCCCAGATATTGCATTTTTTTTCCCTTTTCTTTTTTTCTTCTTTTGGTGATTGTTCCTGTATGTTTATGCAGTGTGTTTTTTGCTCACTTGCTTTTACCTTTTTGATGTTTTTTTTGGTTGCTGTTTTTGTCTAACTGAGTGGGATTCAGCAACTGTGCCCATACGATGCAACACACCCACACCTCCTGCAACTCCACTTACTGAGTGACAACCACCACCTCCTTCTCCACCAACTGGCCAACGATAAAAGACTACCAAGAAGAGCCTGATTCACCCTTAACTGCTCTTCACAAACAGTTAACAGAGATCTAAATACAACAACAACACACTGTCTTAGAGACAACAGAGCATCACAGTCCACACAAAGAAGCAAGATAAAGTGGTAGAAACAAGGGAGCTGAATACAGACCCAGAACATATTCCTGAGGAAGTAGCAGCATTGGAATTCCCTGAAAAGGAACTCAAAAGAATTATACTTAGGTATCTTCAAAGGAATGAGAGACAAATCAAGGAAAACACTGACAAAATTAAGGGAAACAGAGACAAAACCCAGAAAAATTTTGGGAGAAAATACAAGAACAAAATGACAAAATAAATTAGAAATGATACAAAATCTACAGATAGAAATCCAGAAGATTAATACTAAATTTTCAGAAATACATAGCACATTGAAAGGGCAAAGGAGTAGTGTTTTGGTTACCTGATGCTGCTCTGACAAGAATAACCACAAATGGGATGGCTTGAAGAAATAGGAGTTTATTCTCGTACAGTTTGGAGGCTTTAAGTCCAAGTTCAAAGTGCCAGGCTCTAGGGGCAGGGTAAAAAGCCCCTCAACCTTGGACTTCAGCTCTGCCTCCTGCTCCCAGCCCACTGAAGCTGGAGGCTTTTCTTCACTCAGACAGCTGCTGGCTGTTAAGGCTGACAAGGCCAAGGTTGGAAAGTAATAAGGCACAGTCCCAATATTACCAATCCACATGGCAGGCTATTAATTCAAGTCCATTAAAAATCCCAAGATTAGCAAAGCATGGCAGGCTGCTGAACAACAACTCAGCTATGTGCAGGGTTCAAGTGTGCCATAAGCTAGAGACCATTCCCTGAGGCTTCTCCTTATATATAGGAAGTAAATCACATCCCTAAGGCAGCTACTCAGCTGCTTGTGGTAGATACCACCATGGAGTTGATTACCAGTCTCATCACGGGGAAAACTACATCCAGCTGCCCAGCCACTCAGCCAGGCCCAGCCAAGTTGACACATAAACCTAACTACCACAAGTAGAACTGAATCAATGGAAGACAGAATTAATGAGATTGAAGAAAAATACCTGAATACTTCTTTGAAAAGGGATCAATCAGAAAAAAGATCAAAACAAAATGAAGAAAACAAAACCTAAGGTTCATGTGGGATACCATCAAAAGGAATAACCTACATGTAATTGGAATTCCAGAACAGGAAGAGAAAAAGAAAACCACTGAGAAAATTGTTCAAGATTTGCTGGAAGAGAACTTCCCTGATATGATGAAAGATGAAAATATATCCATTCGAGAAGTCCAATAAATCCCAAACTAGATCACAAAAGAAAATCACCAAGACATATCATCATCATACTCATCAAAACCAAAGACAAAGAAAGAATCCTATAAGCAGCATGGGAAAAATGAAAAGTTACCTGCAAAGGACAACCAATAAGAATAAGCTCTGATTTCTCAGCAGAAACCATGGAAGCAAGAAGGCAAGAAGGTAATGGGATAGTATATATACAACCCTGAAAATTTTCCAACCAATAATTATATACCTAACAAAACTGTCCCTCAAATGTGATGGTGAAATTAGGAGTTTTGCAGATAAACAGAAATTAAGGGAATTTGTTAAAACTAGACTAACCTTACAAGAGATACTAGAAGGAATCCTCTGAATGAAGAACTAATAATAGCAAACAACAACCAACCATTAATATACAAGATGACATAACCCAGAAACCAACACAGCTATGGAAGTATCCAAAGTAAAATAAGCTTACAAGATTGTAAACAGGGAACCAGAGACATCAATTGGCAAATGAGGACAACTACAAACCAAAAAGAGGGAGAAAATAGTGTAGTTACAGAACTTCTAAATGGTGAGGAAGTCAAGAGAGTTGCAAGATAGAATGGACTGTTCTAAACTCAGGGAGAAAATTATAAATCACAGGAGATCTGGTGCTGTAGTGCCTAAGGCATTTGACTGCTAACCAGAAGGCTGGTGGTTCAAACATACCAGCCACTTGTCAGAAGGAACCTTGGGAAATCTCCTTTTGTAGTGATACTGCCTTGGACACCCAAGGAGGGGTCAGTATGAGTTAGATCTAACTCAATGGAAGTGAGTTTTTGCTTTTTTTAGCATCAAATAAAAATGATAAACCTTCACATCACAATAAAAAGAGGACAAGCACATTTAGCAAATACTAAAATAATAGCAACAAAGGAAATGATAACACAATTCATAAACATAATGAGCTCGACACAGAAAAATATATGGAATGAAGAAACCAGGAACACTATGAAAAAACACATAACAAAATGACAGCAACGAATTCATACTTGTTGATAATTTCACTGAATGTCAATGGATTAAATGCACCACTCAAGAGATGAGGAGTTGCAGATTGGATAAGAAAATATAACCTACCAATATGCGGCCTACAAGAGACACACCTTAGAAAGAAAGACAAAACTACACTAAAAATCAAAGGTTGTAAAAAGATATATCAAGAAAATGGCAACCAAAAAAGAGCAGGAGTGGCAATATTAATTTCTCATCAAATTGACTTTAAGACAAAAACCACCATATGAGACAAGGAAGGACATTATATAATGATTAAAGAGTCAATTGAACATGAAGATATAACCATAATAAATATTCATGGACCCATTGAAAGAGCCCTAAAATACATAAATCAGACTTGAGCAGAATTGAAAAGGCAAACAGATGACTCCACAGTCATAGCAGGAGACTTTAATATACCACTTTCAATGAAAGATAGAACAACTGGAAAGAAACTCAACAAAGACGCAGAAGAGCTAAACAATACAATCAACCAACTTGACCTTATAGACATCTACAGAGCACTTCACCCAACAACAGCACAATATACATTCTTTTCCAGCGCACATGGAACATTCTTCATGATTGACCATATGTTAGGCCATAAAACAAGCCTTAATAAATTTAAAAACATTGAAATACTGCAAAGCATCTAATAAAGGGAAATACATAGACAAGTACAAGTCTAGTAATAAGGTATTCATTCTCAGTAAATTCTAAATGTTTTGTCCTTCATATTTTTTAACAACAAATATATAAAAGGCAAGGACAAAATTATGCTATGAAATTTAAAGGCATAATTAGTGATAACAACAAAAGGAGGGACAGGAATGGTATAGATACAGTTGGTACCAAAAACAAGATTTTAAATGTAACATTCATGATGACCACTAAGAAAATACATTAAAAACATATATAAAAGGACAGGAGAAAGGGTTATTACAATAAACCAACAAAACACAAAAGGAAGCAGTACTAATGGACAAAGACAAAGAAGGCTTAAAACACACACACACACACACACACACACAAACCAAGAAAATGGCAGAAGTAAGTCACTTCTTAAAAGTAATTACAGTGAATGTAAACATACTAAATGCTCCAATCAAAAGGCAGAATGGATAAAAAACATGATACAACTATACACTGTTTATAAGAGACACACCTTAAACTCAAGGGCATAAATAGGATGAAAGTGAAAGGATGGAAAAATATAGTCCATGCAAATAATAACCAAAAGAGAGCTGGAGTGGCAATTTTAATATTATCATACACATTGACTTTAATATAAAATCTGTCAGAAGATATAAAGATACACATTATACAAGGATAAAAGGGTCAATTAATCAAAAGGATTTAACAATCATAAATATATATGCACCTAACATCAAGGCACCTAAATATTTAAAGCAAACACTGATAGAATTGAAGAGAGAAATAAACTCTAAACTCACTGCCGTCAAGTCAGATCTGACTCATAGCGACCCCTCCTTGGGTTTCCAAGGTGGTATCACTATAGAAGTAGATTGCCCAACCTTCCTTCTGAGGAGTGGCTGGTGGGTTTGAACCTCCAGCCCTCTGGTTAGCAGTCAAGTGCCTTAGGTACAATGCTACCAGAGCTCCTAGAGAAATAGACAGTATTACAATAATAGTTGGAGACTTCAATACACTACTATCAATACAAATATTCAATACAACATCAAGAAAGATCAACAAAGAAACAGAGGATCTAAATGACACCATGAACCAACTATATTTAACACACACACACACACACACACACACACACATATATATATATATATATATATATATATATATATATACTATATATACACATATACATATACATACATATGGTGGTGTTGTTGTTATGTGCCATCGAGTCAGACCCGACTCATAGAGACCCCTCCTTGGGTTGCCGAGGCAGTATCACTACAGAAGTAGATACATACATATATACACATATACATACACACACACACACACACACACACACAGGTGCTCTGGAAGCGAGTCAATCCCGAATCATAGCAACCTTTCCTTGAGTTTCCGAAGCAGTATCTCTTTGGAAGCATATTGTCCGATCTTCCTTCCAAGGAGTGGTTGGTGGGTTTGAACTGCCGGCCTTCTGGTTAGCAGTCAAATGCCTTAGGTACTATGCCCCCAGAGCTCCCATATCACTTAGATTCAATACTGTATTAGAAGTCCTAGCCAGAGCAATAAGACAAGGGAAAGAAATGAAAGTTATACAGACAGGAATAGAAAAAATAAAATTCTCTCTATTCATGGGTAACATAATCCTATATATAGAAAATATGAAGGAGTCCACAAGAAAACCTCTAGAGCTAACAGAGGAATTTAGCTAAGTTCCAGGGTATAAGCCCAGCAAACAAAATTCAGTTGATTTTCTATACACCAGCAATGAGAAATCTCAAAGGGAAGTTAGGAAAATAATTCTACTTACAACAGCATCTAAGAGCATAAAATACCTAGGAATAAATCTAACCAGGGGTGTGAAGGACATACACAATGAAAACTATGAAACACTTTTTAAAAAGAGATTAAAGAAGACTTGTTGTTGTTGTTAGGTACCGCTGAGTCAGCTCCAACTCACAGAGACCCTATATAGAACAGAATGAAACAACGCCTGGCACTGTGCCAGCCTCACAATCCTCAGCTGAGTCCATCATTGCAGCCACTGTGTCAATCCATCTTGTTAAGGGCCTACCTCTTTTTTTTGACCTTCCACTTTAGCAAGCATGACATCCTTCTCCAGGGAATGGTCCCTTCTGACAACATGACCAAAGTAGGTCAGATAAACTCTGGCCATTCTCACTTCCAGGGAGCATTCCAGTTGCACTTCTTCCAGGACAGATTTTAGTTCTTTTAGCAGTCTATGGTACTTTCAGTATTCTTTGCCAACACCACAACTCAAAAGCATCAACTCTTCTTTGGTCTTCCTTATTCATTGTTCAGCTCTCACATGCATATGAGGCTATTGAAAATACCATGGCTTGGGTTAGGTGCACCTTAATCTTCATAGAGATATCTTTGCTCTTCAGCACTTTAAAGAGGTCTTTTGCAGCACATTTGCCCAGTGCAATATGTCACATGATGTCTTGCTGCTTCCATGGGTGTTGCTTGTGGAATATGAAATCTTCTCTCCATTCATGATGTTGCATATTGGTCTAGTTGTGAAGATTTTCGTTTTCCTCAAGTTGAGATGTAATCCATACTGCAGACTGTAGTCTTTAATCTTCATCAGTAAGTGCTTCAAGTCATCCTCACTTTCAGCAAGCAAAGTTGTGTCGTCTGCATATCACAGGTTGTTAATGAGTCTTCCTCCATTCCTGATGCCACGTTCTTCTTCACACACTCTAGCTTCTTGGGACTATTTGCTAAGCATACAGATTGAATAAGTATGAGGAAAGGACACAACCCTGACACACTCCCTTTTTTATTTTAAACCATGCAGTGTCCCCTTGTTCTATTTGAGCAACAGCCTCCTGATCTATGTACAGGTTCTTCATGAGTACAATTAAGTATTCTCATTCTTCTCAATGTTACCCATAATTTTTTATGATCCACACAATCAAAAGCTTTTGCATAGTCAATAAAACACAAGTAAACATTTTTCTGGTGTTCTTTGCTTTCAACCAAGATCCATCTGACATCAGCAATGATATCCCTCATTCCATGTCCTCTTCTGAATCCATCTTGCATTTCTGGAAGTTCTCTGTCAATATACTGCTGTAACCATTTTTTAATTATCTTCAGTAAGATTTTACTTGCATATGATATTAATGATATTGTTTGATAATTTCCACATTCTGTGGGATCCCCTTTCTTTGGAATGGGTACAAATATGGATCTATTTCAGTCTGTTGGCCAGATAGCTGTCTTCCAATCTCCTGGCATAGCTGAGTGAGTGCCTCCAGTGTGACATCCATTTGTTGAAACTTCTCAATGGGTATTCGTCAATTCCTGGAGCCTTTTTTGCCACTTCCTTCAGTGCAGCTTTGACTTCTTTCTTCAATACCATTGGTTCTTGATCATATGCTACCTCCTGAAATGGATGAAGATCGACCAGTTCTTTTTGGTACAGTGATTGTATGTACTCCTTCCATCTTCTTTTGATGCTTCCTGCATTATTCAGTATTTTGCCCATAGAATCTTTCAATATTGCAATTTGAGGCTTAAATTTTTTCTTCAGTGCTTTCAGCTTGAGAAATGCCAAGCATGTTCTTCCCTTTCGGTTTTCTAACTCCAGGTCTCTGCACATTTTATTATAGTAATTGGCTAAGTGCTCTTTGAAATCTTCTGTTCAGCTCTTTTATCTTGTCATTTATTCCATTTGCTTAGCTATTCTCTGTTCAAAGGCAAGTTTCAGAGTCTCTTCTGACATCCATGTTGGTCTTCCTTTCTTGTCTTTTTAATGACTTTTTGCTTTCTTCATGGATGATGTTCTTGATGTCATTCCACAATTCCTCTGGTTTTTGGTCACTGGTGTTCAATGTATCAAATCTATATTTTTGAAAATAGATGGACCTGGATAATAGTGAAAATATGATATATTTAAAGTTGTGAGGTGTAATTAAAGTGGTGCTGATAGAAGTATTTAGAGTTGTATAAACACGTTTTAGAAAAGAAAAACATGAAAATCTGTGATCTAAACTTCTAACTTAAGAAGCTGGAAAATAACTAAATTAAAAGAAAACAGAAATTAATGAAATTGAACACAGACATAAAGCAAAATCAGTAAAGCCAAAAATAGGTTCTTTTGAAAGATTAAAAGATTGATAATCTACCAGTAAGTCTTCCAAAGATAGAGAGAGAATACAAATTACCAATATCAGGAATGAAAAGTTATGTATTGCTATGTAACAAATTACCTCAAAACTTAGTAGCTTGAATCAAACAATGAACATTTATTATCTCACAGTTTCTATGGGTGAGGAAATTCAGTGCAATTTAGCTAGACAGGTCTGGAATGAGGACTCTCATGAGGTTGTAGTCATGATGTTAGCCAGGGTTACAGGGCTACAGTCTTCTGTGGACTAGAATGGAGCCAGAGGATCTGCTTCCAAGATGGCTCACTCATATGCCTGGCAAGTTGATACTGGCCATGGGCGGGAGGCCTTAGTTCTTCACCATGTGGACCTCTCCATATGGCTGTTTAACTGTCCTCATGACATGGTGGCTGGCTTTCCCCACAATGAGTGATCCAAGAGAGAGCAAGGCAGAAGCCACAATGGCTTTTATGATCTAGTCACACATGGTCAATTCTTCTACACTCTATTCATCAGAGGCAAGTCACTAAGTCTTGCCTGTTCTCAATAAACCAGAAATTAGGAGGCATCTTTTGAAAGGAGGTGTTTCAGAGAATTTGTGTACATATTATGAAATCACCCCAGTATCTCACTCAGATGCCACCAGAGCTCCCAGATCCTAGAACTAGTAAAGGACAATAAGATGCTATTGTGAAACTTGATGGAAATAAATTGGAAAATTGACAAAAAAAATGAAAAAAAATCCTTAAATAATTCAACTTCTTTAAATAGACACAGACATAGAAATTAAAGAACTTAGATCTGTAATTTAAATCCTCCCACAAAGAAAACACTAGGCTTAAATGGCTTAACTGGTGAAGGCTTCTAAGAATTTAAGAAAGAAATAATACAAACCCTACAAAACTAACCTGACTCCTTTTTAAGAACACAGAAGAACACTTGAGTCCCAAAAAGACAAGACTATTACAAGAAAGCAAAAGATCAATGTGTTTCATGCACTGAGATGCAAATATCCTAAAAAGGAAACATTAACAAATAGAATCCAGCAACAGATAAAAAGCACAATACATCATGAACCAGTGAGATTTACTCCAGGAATTCAAGAGTGGTTTAAAAGTTGAAAATCAATTGATGTAATTATCCACATTAACAAAATAAAGGAGAAAAGCTTAAGATTATCTCCAGAGATGAAAAAAAAATTGGTATAATTTCAATACCCATTTCTATTAAAAATCTCAGCAAACTAGGAATAAAGGGAAACTTTTATTAAAAGATATTACAAAAAACAAGTACAAGTAACATGATACTCAGAGGTCATATTTTGAATATTTTTCTCACTGAAAGCAAGAAACAAGGGAAGGATGTCACTGTTGTCATTCCTCATTAAAGTGGAAGTCCTAATTAGAGCAATAAGGCAAGAAGAAGTAAAATATACAAAGACAGGAAAAAAAAAAGAAGTAAAACTGTCTTTATTTGCTGATGACATAATTATAAACATAGCAAATCCCAAAGAATCTACCAATGAGTTATTAAACTAAGAAGTGAAATTAGCAAGGTTGCAGAGAACAGAGCTAATATTCAAAAAAATCAATCTCATCTCTATATGCTACCAATGAACTACTAGAAAATGCTTTTGAACAGTTTTTTAGAATAGTATCAAAAATAATTAGAAATAAATTTAACAAAAAATGTATCAGATCTGTACACTAGAAAGAGAAATTAGATTAAAATAAATGGAAAGAGAAACAGAGTTCATGAATTGAGAGGAGACTCAATATTGTTACAAAGGCAACTCTCCTCAATTTGAGCTACAGGTTCAGTGATATCCCAATTAAAACCACAATAAACTTTTGTAGAAATACAAAAGATCTAAGATAGCCAAGGCAGTAGGTTTGGTTTGGTTTGGGGTTTAGGATAGCCAGACAAACCTGGAAAAGAAGAACAACGTTGGAGTATTTATAATACCAGATTTTAAGACATGCTATAAAAGTTACAGCAATCAAGACTCCACACAAATGTGGTATCTCTGTGTGTGTTTTTCAATGAATAGAATGAACAGCAACATTCATTCACATGGTCCAAGTGATTTTCAACAAAGGTGCTAAAGTAATTCAATGGGGGGAAAAGAAAGCCTGTTTAACAAGTGATGCTGAAACATATTCCCAAACATATCTGGGAAAAAACAAACCTAAATCTTTATCATTACACTATAAATAAATAAAAATTAAAATTAACTTGAAATGGATCATAGCCCTAAACACAAGAGCTAAAACTATTAAATGTATGGAATAAAATATGTGGAAAATCTTTTTGACATTGTTGTTGTTGTTGTTAAGTGCCGTTTTTGACATTAGATTAGCCAAAAATTTCTTAACAAGACAACAACAACAAGAAAGCATAATCATAAAATAAAAAAATGAATTAAGTGAGTTTCATCAAAATTTTAAATGTCTTCTTTTCTCATTATGACAATAAAGAGGCAAGTTATAGACTGGGAACATATTTACGAAAGGTCTATCTGACAAAGGGCTTTTATCCAAGATACACAAAGAACACTCAGAAGTCAATAACGAAAAGAACAACAACCCATTTTTAAGGTAGGCAAAAGACTTGAAAGAAGATATTTGAGTGACCAATAGGCATATAGAAAGATGAGCCAGAAGCAGCAGAGGAAGAGGTGACCCAGGAATCTGAGAAGGGAATGGACTGCAGTCTAATTGCCTTGATGAACTACTGTATTTTTCACAAATAACACACATAAATAACATGCACGTGCATATAACACACATAGTGCTTGTAGGAAAGTAATGCATGAGGGAGCTGTGCAGTTTGTAAAAATCATATAACATGCACATTATTATACCACTAATGAATGTTTTGATCAATGTGATAGCTAAGGTTGTGTGTCAACTTGGCTAGGTTATGATTCTCAGTGGTTTAGCAGTTATGATGTAGTTGTCCCCCATAATGAGATCTGATGCAATGTACTCACCTCCATGATAAGATCTGCTATGAGAAACCAATCAGTTGAAAGGGAGTTTCCTTAGGGATATGACCTGCTTCCAATATAAATGGACATCCTAGCAAATATCTCTGGGTTTCTGCTTGATCTGGATCCTGCATCTAGCTCATCACCATTTCTGGTTCTAGACTTGAACCAGTGGGCTGCCAATTTTGGGACTGTTCCCTTCAAAGCCTACAAACACTGACAGGCTACCATTTTACCTGCTCATCTTGGAGTTGTCAGCTTCTGAGGCCAACAGCCTGCTGTATTGCCTGCCAATCTTGGGTTCATTAGTCCCTGCAGCTATGTGAGTCAGGAGAAGCCTTCTGCTTGACTTCTGATCCATGGCCTCTACAACTGCATAAGCCATTCCCTTGAGATAAATTTCCATCTCTATCTCTATCACTTATCATGGTGGGCTCAGGTATAGCAAGGATTGTGAGGCTGGCACAGGACTGGGTAGTGTTTTGTTCTGTTGCACACAGGGTCACTATGAATTGGAGCTGATTTGACGGCACCTAACAACAGCAACATCTCTATCTCTGCTATCTATCCATCCATTCATCCATCCATTCATCCATTATAAGCTTCACTGGTTTTGCTTCTCTAGAGAACCCAGCCTAAGATAATCAAAGACCCAATAGTTGGATCTTGATCAAAAAGAAGAAAAAATATAGAACAAAACTTCAAATTCTTATTGGAAACCAGACTTACTGGATACATTTAGACTAGAGGAATCCCCAAAAATACTGCTTGGAAACAATTTTTAAGCCTTGAACTGAAACTATCCCATGAAGTCATCTTTAACTTCCGCTTAAGCATTATGCTCTTTTAAAGAAATATCTGTATGAGATTAAATGGATAACAGTAATGCTAAAATGCAGATGAGAAAGTTAAGGAGCAGAGATTCAAGTTAAGGGTAGTAAAATAATAAGGGCAGAGACAGAGAGAATGATGACATAATAAAATATGTATCCACTGTCAATGAACTATGTATATAAAAATTGTTGAATGGGTGCCTGTTTTCTTGTGTATATTTTCACCAAAAACAAAATTAAAAAACAGAAAAACACAATGAGATACTGCCACACACCCAACAGAATGACTAAAATAAATAAAAGTAAAAATATCTATAAAACAGTAAGAGATAAATGGCACAATTAAAAAATATGCAGAACACTGAACAGGCATTTCACATAAGACAATATCCAAATGGCCAGTGACATATGAAATGGTGTTTAACATTATTGGTCACTGAGGAAATAAAAATCAAAATCACAATGAGATAGAACTACACACCCATGAGGATGGCTAACGTTTAAAAAACTAGCAATGCCAAATGTTGATAAGGATGTGGAGTAAATGGAAAGCTCATACGTTGCTGGTGGAAATGTAAAATGGAACAACCTTATTGAAAAAGATCTAATAGTTTTTCATAAAAGTGAGCATACATATATTCTATTGATTAAGAAATTCTATATATCTCCACAAAAACTTATATGAGAAAATTCATAATATGTTTATTTGTAACAGAGTAAGACTGTAAACAGCTCAAGTGTTCATCAACAGAACAGAAAAACCAACTGTGGTCTGTTTATACAACAAAACACTACTTAGTCATAAAAAGGAATGAATTACTGATACACGTAATAATATAAATGTCAAGAATATTTTTCTGGAAGAAAAGAAGCCTTATACAGAAGAGTATTTATTGCATGATTCCACCCACATGAAGTTCTAGAACAGGCTAAACTAATCTACGGTGTTAAAAATCAGAACAGTGGTTTCCTTTGGGGGATGGGAATGGGGATTGACTAAGAAAGGGCATGAAGGAATTTTCTGTGGGTGATGATAATGTTCTGTGTCTTGATAGGGGTTTGAGTTACAAAATTATATGCCTTTATCAAAACTCCACAAATGTACATATACTGTGCATTCATGTCATCAAATGTTCATTTTATTGCCAAAGGAAAACTTCTAAAGAAATACTGAATTCTTGGTAATAATATGCATGCTTAATTAGAGAATATTTTACTGGTGTCTAAAATTTACCTTGAAAAGCACAAAAAAATTAGATGGTTAGAGGGAAAGATATATGGATAAAACTCACTACCGTCGAGTCAGATAGCAACCACTCCTTGGGTTTCTGAGGTGGTATCACTACAGAAGTAGATTGCCCAACCTTCCTTCTAAGAAGTAGCTAGTGGGTTTGAACCACCAGCCTTCTGGTTAGCAGTCAAATGCCTTAGGCACTATGCCACCAGAGCTCCCAATATAGATATGTGATAAAGCAAGTATAGTAAATGTTAGCGGAAGAATCTAGGTAGTAGGTATACATTCAGTTTTCTTTTGTTTGCTAAGAAAGAACAAAGTCGAGTGCTTAACAATTTGCACCACCCAGGGCCTCCTATTCCTATTCTATGACCTAACAATTCTACTTTAGATATATGTAAAAGATAGGTGTGTATATGTCCACCAAAGACATGAGCAAGAACATTCATAATTATAAAAATTTGAAGACACTGTCCTTTGCAAATATCCTTCAAATGATGGAAGTAAAATAGGACAATTTTAGATACACAAAAACCAAATTTGTTAACATAAGTCTTTTTCTTTTTTAATTTTTATTGTGCTTTGGGTGAGAGTTTATGGAACAAATTCCTTTTCCATACAGCAGTTCATACACATTTTGTCTCATGACTTTGACTGCTAACAGAAGTCTTGCATTACCTTGCTAAGGGAAATTCTTTAGACTAAAAGGGAATGGTACCAGATGGAAACATGGATCTACTGGAAGGCATGCCAGAAATGGTAAACCAAAAGCCAAACTAACTGCCATCAACTCCATTCTGACTCATAACTCATAATCCATTGGGTTTTCAAGGCTGTAAATCTTTATGGAAACAGATTGCCTCATTCCTTCTATGGAGTGACTGGTAGGATTGAACCACTGACCTTTTGGTTCGCAGCCAAATGCCTTAACCACTGCACCACCAGAGGTCCTCAGAAATGGTAAATATGTGGGGAAATATAAACTAGCACTCTGGCTGCTGTGTGAAGAATGGATTATAGAGGGGAAGAGTGAAAGTAGGGGATCAGTTAGGAGGCCATAGTTCTTAACTAGTTAGAGAAGGTAGCTTGGATAAAGATGTTGTTGCTGTTGTTGTTGTTATGTGCCATCTAGTCGGACCCGACTCATAGCGACTCTTCCTTGGGTTTCCAAGGCAGTATCACTATGTAAGTAGATTGCCCCATCTTCCTTCCGGGAGTGGCTGGTGGGTTTGAACTGCCAGCCTTCTGGTTAGCAGTCCAGTGCCTTAGGCACTACACTACCAGAGGTTCCTATATGTCTACAGATGTCGCCAAAATCACTAAAATGTTAACGGAACTATCTAGGTGGAGGGTATACATTCATTTTTCTCTTGTTTGCCAAAAAGGGAACATCTTCTCTTTACCCTTCTATCCATGAAAGAGAGCGAAAGAGTAAGAGTTGAAAACCAATGAACTAAAGTAAAGCAATTAAAGATGGAAAGAAATGCATAAACTTAAGATGAAGCCAACAGGACTTGGTAACTCACTGGATATACAGGATGAGGGAGAGAGGAAAATCAGGAATGACTGATGTTTCTGGCTTGAGCAAACCATAAATGGTTTGCTATTTACTGAGATGGGGAAGACTAAGAGGGGAAGGAATGAATGCACAGGGGGAAATAGGGGAGGAGGGGATGAAGAATTTTTCTTGGGCATATTAATTTTAGATGGCCATTAAACATTCAAGCCAGTGTTACTCAAAGCGTGATCCTTGGACCTCTGCTGATGAACAACTGGTGTTACTACTAGACTATGTCAAGATAGACACAGAAATTGAGAGCAAACTTTTAGAAACTTCCTGTAAATACAGAAATTGAGAGTAGAGGAATGCTATGCTTATTGAATTTAGGTGATTTCTAAAATTTGGACTTATTGAAAATAAGTAACTGCATAAAAAACAAACAGGCAAAACAAATCGACGGTGACAGAGGTCAGAATACTGGTTACTTCTGGGATATACTCATCCTCAATGTTGTGTATCTTGATTTGAGTGGTGGTTACCCAAGTGTAATCATATGCCAAAATACATCACCAAATTGCACACTTTATATTAAATTATAAAAGAGCAAACAAAGGCAAAACACATACTAACTAAATATACTGTCAAAAAAAAAGCAAAACAGCTTGCCAATTTTCTGCCTCTACCCACGCCTACTTTTTCTCAGCTATACCACATGCCTTCAAAAAGCTGCAAAACTGTGTGAATTGGCTGCCTGTGCCTGTTCCTTTGTAAAATGAGAGGATGTAGAAAAAATTAAAAAAAAAAAAAAAGACCAGGCTTACTGGTCTTACAGAGACTATTAGAAGCTGTGAGACTGTGGTCCTTAGATATACCTCAAGCCTGGAACTGAACCTACCTCTGGGCATCAACTTTCAGCCAAACAACAGACAGATCTATAAAGTGAACATTAATACCAGGGAGGAACACGGGAGATCAAAAGGGCAGCATTTGCCCAAAAACAAAACTCAGAAAGCAGGAAGGGGCAGGAAAGATGGCCGAATGGAAACAGGAAACCAGGGAGGAAGCAGGAAGAGTGTTGTTACAAATTGTTGAATGGGAAACTAATTTGCTCTGTAAACTTTCACCCAAACTACAATAATAACCCCCCTTCCCAACCAACTAAAAAACAAAACAAAAAACCCAGAAAGGATTAGATGCAACGATCTTCAAGCTCCCTTACAGCTTTAAGAGTCTTGATTCTGTTTATGAATGAAAACTTAAACCAGAAAATGTACACTTTAGTTGTTAAGTATGAGAAGAAACAGGAAGGTGAATCCAGGTAGAATTGAGCCACACACATGAGCATCAGGACTTCTTGCTATCACGGGGGATGCAGCACACCTCTCAATCATACAGCCATTTTCTGGGTCATCTTTTTCAGTATCCGTCTGCTTATTACTTTTATTCTAAGCATCTCATTTTCCTTGGATTTACAAAGTACTTTCTAAATGGACCTAGCACAGATACTCAAAAGAGAAATCACTTGAATGAACAGCCACCACCATTCATTTAGCAAGTATTCACTGAATGCCTATTGTCCTGTGTGTAAATCCTGCACTCTGGAAATATCAGCAGGGAGATAGGGAATTCTGCCCTTCAAAAACCATATGCCAATTGTAGAGTGACCATTCATTTCAGTTTGCTTGGGACAGTCCCTGTTGAAATGTTTTTCCCACAAAAATACAAATAGCTTCCTTTTTCATTCTCAATAATGCCCCAGTATGGATGACAATGGATGATGAATTATACAGTTAGCCTATATGTCAGGGATGACAGTACATGAGCACAAAAGTACACACGACAGAAAGCAATTCATTTTTGTAGTAGTAATGTTGTCAGAAGGGACCAGCCCCTGGACAAGGACATCATGCTCTATAAAGCACAGGGTCGGTAAAAAAGGGAAAGACCCTCAACAAGATGGATTGACACAGTGGCTGTGATGATGGGTTCACGCATGGCAACAATTGTGAGGATGGTGCAGGACTGGGCTAGTGTTTCGTTCTTTTGTACACAGGTCACTAGAAGCTGGACCTGACTTGGAGGCATCTAACAACAATTAACAAAATAAACCCATTGCCATTGAGCTGATTCTGACTTATAGTGACACTACAGGGCAGAGTAGAACTGCCCCATAGAGTTTCCAAGGCTGTAAATCTTTATGGCAGCAGACTGCTACATTTCTCTCCTGGCTGATGGGTTTAAATCGACAACTTTTTGGTTAACAGCCAAGTGCTTAACCACTGTGTAACTACAATTCTTTTTGTTGTACTAATAGCAGTTCCCATTTCATGAGCACCTACCATCTTGCCAAGTACTGTAGTGAATGTTTTCCACCTATGGCTTCATTGGACCTTCGAACAACTCTGAGACATGGGCAACATTATCCCCAATTTACAGCTCAGAAAATAAAGGCGTAGAGAGGTGAGGGACTTGCTCAAGATTACACAGTTAATAAGAAGCAGTTCAGACCATGCGAACTTTAGCCTATATGACCATGAGACCAGAAGAACTAGATTGTGGCTACCACTGTCTACCATTGTCAACTACCCAGAAAGGGATCAGTGCAGGAGTTCCTGGATAGAGTGGGAGAAGAATATAGAACAAAACTCAAAATCGTTAAAAAAAAAAAAAGACCAGGTTTACTGGTCTGATAGAGCCTGGTGAGACCCCTGAGACTAGGGCCCCTAGTTACCACTTAGGTCTGGAATTGAATTCACTCCTATGGCTTCCAGCCAAACAACAGACAGGCATATAGGGTAAGCATTTATATCATGTGGATACACTCCTTACAGCAATCAATCATGGGAGAACAGAAGGGCAGTATTTGCACAGGGAGATAGCTCAAGGGGCAGGAATGCATAGGAAAGAAGGACACAGAGAAGAAGTAATCACAGGGAGGAAGTAGGAAGAGAGCTGTTACATTATGGGGAATTGCAGTCAATGTCATGAAACAAAATGTGTATGAACTGCTGTATGAAAAATGAACTTCCTCTGTAAACTTTCACCCAAATCACAATTAAAAAAAAAAAAAAAGGATTGACTCAAGACACACCCCGTAGTAATCCTGCTTCATTAACATATATAATTAACATATAACAAATGGAATTAAAATTACAGGCATAGAGGTTAGGATTTACAACACATACTTTTGGGGACACAATTCATCCATAGCAGAACTCTTCTGTGTCTGTCTTATTTCACTTATAATTGTGAAATTTATCTATATTGTTGCATGTAGTTACAGTCAGGAGCTCTGGTGGCACAGTGCCTAATGCATTTGACTGTTCAGTCTTTATGTTTGAGGCTCTTCATTCTAAACAAAACTTTAGTCACACCAGGAAGCAATAGAGCAGAGTAGGTAAGCCCTGGAGAGAATATGTTTGGATCTAAATAGTGGTTTTACCACTTACTGGATGTGTGACTTCATCTTTCTGAGTCTCATTCTCCTCACTTATAAAAAGGAAATAATGATAGCTCCTAACACATGAGTTGGTGGGAGATTTATGTAAGATGTTGTTGTTAGTTGCCTTTGAGTCAATTCCGACTCATGGTGACCCCATATGTGCAGAGAATTGCTCCATAGGGTTTCCACAGCTGTAACATTTTGGCAGCAGATCACCTGGCCTGTCTTTTAGAGCACCTCTGGGTGGGTTTGAACTGTCAACGTTTCGACTAGATTTCTAGTGCTTTACCATTTGTGCCACCAGATAATCTGCATAAATTACTTAGGACAGTGCCTAGTCCATGGTAAGTTGTTTATAAATGATGGTAATAATTATTATTATTGGGTTGGATTTCAGCTATATTTTTAGTGATGTATCTATTTTGGTCATGTTTTAGACAAAGTGAAAAAAAAGAATTAATAAAAATATTCTCCTTATTCCTAGTTGCACCACCCAAAAATGTACACATACAAGCACACACATATACTCAACACATGCTCCTATACTTAACCCTTTTGTGACCATATATAATAGGACATATATTGTCCACCAAAATTTTTCAGCCTTTCAGGTTTCTTGGGAAGCTGCTATCCCAGTGGTAGTACATGCTCCACCTGTTGGGGACCTGTATAACTGCATGAAGCTGAACAAATGGGCCTCACTCCAACAATCCTACTACCAGAGTCTACTTGGGACATACATGCCATACATAATTGCATCAAAATCCATATTACCTCAAAAAAACTTTTTTTCCCTTGATTTCAGCATGCCTTCCATTACTAAAAACATATGGAATTAACCAAAAATTCAAAGCAGAAAATAATGCATTCATGAAAAGGTTAAAGTGGGAGACTTAAAGTTATCTATAAGAATGAAATTGAGGGAGGCAAGCAGGTGATGAGATTAGTCCATGGTAGAGTAATGCATACTAAGAACCAAATATAATCTATAACTGGGTGGCTGAGCTGAGGATTTTGAGAATAACCAGATGCTAATCAAAGTGATGGAGTGCAACTTTAGGTGTAAATGCTGCATTAACACACCTAGAGTCCAGTGGTCAGAAGGAAGAATGTGTTAATGGAAAGAGATGGTAAAAAAAAAATATGACTTTGGCAACAGATTCCCAATAGTACTGTCTGTGGGAAATAATGTCCTGACCAGAGATTTTCTTTGTTTCTTCTTCTTCCTTTCCCCCCCCCCCCCCAAATTCAATAAATACTTACTGAGCACCTACTCTGTGCTGGTCAATGTTTGACTAACAGGTTATACTTCATCTAGCTTTCATCCTACCAGATAATTCATATAATGTTCAAAAAATACATTAATTGCCCACAAAGTTCAAAAGAGAATTACTTTACATAGTCCACAAGTATTTGTTGAGTGAATGGAGAATCTATTTTTGGCATAGAAAATCAAATAGACACAAATCCCTGCCCTCATGCTAACTAGCAATCCACGTGCAGCTGTGGACATAGTGAGCCCTCAGAAAGATGTTTAGCTGTGTTTTATTGACTATGCAAAGGCAGTTGACGGTGTGGATCATAACAAATTATGGATAACAATATGAAGAACGGGAATTCCAGCACACTTAATTGTACACATTAGGAACCTGTACATAGACCATGAAGCAGTCATGCAAACAGAACAAGGGGATACTGCATTGTTAAAAATCAGGAAAGGTGTGTGTCAGCATTGTATCCCTTCACCATACTTATTCAATCTGTCCAGTGAGTGAATAATCCAAGAAGCTGGGCTATATGAAGAAGAGTGTGGCATCAGGATTGGAGGAAGACTAATTGACAACCTGTAACATGCAGATGACACAGTCTTGCTTGCTGAAAGTGAAGAAGGCTTGAAGCACTTACTGATGAAGATCAAGGACTACAGTCTTCAGTATGGATTATACCTTAACATAAAGAAAACAAACTTCTCACAATTGGACCAATAAGCAACATCATGATAAATGGAGAAAAGACTGAACTTGTCAAGGATTTCATTTTACTTGGATCCATAATCAATAGCCACGGAAAGAACGGTCAAGAAATCACACAACATAGTGCATTGGGCACATCTGCTGCAAAAGATTTTTTCAAAGTGTTTAAGAGCAAAGATATCACTTTGAAGACTAAGATATGCATGATCTAAGCCATTGTCTTTTCAATAGTCCTATATACATAGCTACTCCTCGGAAGGAAGGTTGGGCAATCCTACTTCCGTAGTGATACTGCCTCGAAAACCCAAGGAGGGGTCGCTATGAGTCGGGGCCGACTCGACGGCACATAACAACAACAATATATACATGTGAGAGCTAGATAATGAAGGAAGACCACAGAAGAATTGACACATTTGAACTGTGTTGTCAGCGAAGAACTTTGAATATACCAAGGATGTCCAGAAGAACAAACAAATCTGTCTTGGGAGAAGTATAGCTGGAATGCTCCTTAGAAGTGAGAACCTCCAGACTTCATCTCTCATACTTTGGTCATGTTATCAGGAGGGATCAGCCCCTGGAAAAGGATATCATGCTTGCAAAAGTAGAGGGTCAATGAGATGGATTGACACAGTGGCTGTGACAATGGGCTCAAGCATAGCAAGGACTGTGAGGATGGTGCAGGACTGGGCAGTGTTTTGTTCTGTTGTACATGGGGTCACTATGAGTTGGAACCAACTTGATGACAACTAACAATAACAAGATTTCTTTAATTGAACTCAGTGATCAAATGCAATGTGGTTTGTGTGCTCATTTTACAACAGCAGCAGAAGTGCCTCGAAATATGCAAATTAGGTATTCACAGTATTACCAAATGGGCACTTTTGGACAGGCACTAGGTGGACGCAAGGACCAAAGAGAAGTTTGATGGTTTGAGAAGAACTTAAGTTATGTTAATGCATCTCTAAATTTCACAGAATTAAAAATGCACATATAAAAGATAATAGGAATTGCTTCTATTTCCTATAATCCTAGGCCATGAATTTGTTTTCGGAGTGTGAAAATGTTTTGGGACTAGATACAGGTCATGGCTGTACAACATTGTGAACACCATTACATTGTTTACTTTAGATTGCACACTTAAAAATGATTAATTTTAAGTTATGCAAAATTCAGTCAATTAATAACAAAAAGTATACTTCATAGGTGCTGCTGTCTACTTCCTTTTGTATCACACTCAGAAGGCAATAATGACTGTATCCCAGTGTTAGAGATGCTAAGATTGATCAGTGGGTTTAGATGGTATTGTGTAAAATTTCTCCTTAACTTTTCTTTTTTTTTTTTCTTTTTATTAGGATTTGGGTGAAGATTTACAGAG
>NW_006922019.1:1744537-1760108 GCF_000298275.1 Orycteropus afer afer
CCTTGGGTTTCCAAGGCAGTATCACTATGGAAGTAGATTGCCCAACCTTCCTTCTGAGGAGTGGCTGGTGGGTTTGAACCACCAGCCTTCTGGTTTGCAGTCAAATGCCTTAAGAAAAACCCTATGGAGCAGTTCTACTCTGTAACACATGGCAGCACCGTGAATCTGAATTGACTCAATGGCAATGTATTTTTTTGGTATGCATACACCACATTTTGTTTATCTATTCATTAGCCGATGGACTCTGGGTTGTTTTAAAATATGGAAAACAATGTGATATATGGTCTAGAGAGACACCACATGCAGTAAATGTCTACAGACTTGGACGGTAATGATAAGCATCAAATTCAGGGCGGGCCTTCCCTCTGACGGAAGGAAAGAAGGAGGGTATATGATCAGGAAGGGGTCCACAGGGAGTGTCAATTAAATATTTTCTTTCATTCTTTGGCTGAATGGTAGCAAGCAGGCTTCCATTACCAAATCAAAATGAAACTCATTGCCACTGAGTCGATTCCGACTCACAGCAACCCCCACTGGGTTTCCAAGGTTGTAAATGTTTACAGAAGCAAACTGCTTCATCTTTCTTCCATTGAGTGGCTGGTAAGGACCTTCTGGTTAGCAGCCAAATGCCTTAACTACTATACCACCAGGTTCCCATTATGTTCACTAAATCTTTTTGTGGGAGATCTGGTGGTGTAGTGCCTAAGGCATCTGGCTGCTAACCAGAAGGCTGGTGGTTCAAACTCACCAGCCACTCCTCAGAAGGAAGACTGGAGAATCTATTTCCATAGAGATTGTTGTTGTTGTTGTTAGGTGCCATTGAGTCGTTTCTGACTCATAGTGACCCCATGCACAGAAGGACAAAACACTGCCCGATCCTGCGCCACCTCCATGATCCCTGCTATACTTGAGCCCATCATTGCAGCCACCGTGTTAATCCATCTTGTTGAAGGCTCCCCCTTTTTCGTCGACCCTCCACCCTACCAAGCATGACATCCTTCTCCAGGGAATGGTCCCTTCTCACAACATGACCAAAATAGGTGAGACGAAGTCTGGCCATTCTCGCTTCCAAGGTACATTTTGGGTGCACTTCCTCCAGGACAGATCTGTTAATTCTTTTAGCAGTCCATGGTACTTTCAGCATTCTTCACCAGCACCACAACTCAAAAGCATCAACTCTTCTTTGGTCTTCCTTATTCATTGCCCAGCTCTCACATGTATATGAGGTGACTGGAAATATCATGGCTTGTGTTAGGCACACCTTAGTCCTCAAGACATCCTTGCTCCTCAGCACTTGAAACAGTTCCTTTGTGGTTGACCTTCCCAATGCTACGCGTTGTCTAATGTCCTGACTGCTGCTTCCATTGGCATCGATTGTAGAACCAAGCAACGTGAATTCCGTAGAGATACTGCCTCAGAAACCCAATGATGGGTTGCTATGGGTCAGAATTGACCCATAAAAATCTTTTTGTAGGTATGAATTATTTCACAATAATGCTAGTAGTCAAGAAAAAGTTCTCAAATGTTCTATCTAAAGTCTCCAGTGCACCAGAGATATGAGTGTTCTATCTAAAATCTTAATGCAAAGCATAAAGCCCCTCCCCACAAGTTTACCAGTCTCCTTATGGTAGCAGGTGAACTGGGTCCCTTGCCAGGCCTTGTATGGGCACAACATGGTTGTTAATGAACCTTGCCTCCTTCCTCATCTCCCTCTTCTTTCCTGCCTCCTCATCTTTAACCTGCACTGCATGCCCTTTTCTTCTGAGAGCAAGCAAGCAGATTTGCTTCAACACTACTTGCTCAGTGTCAGTGAGAATAACGCTGGACATGAACCCTAGAGGTTTTCTCAGGCAGCTGCAGGGGTCCCCAAACCTCTCTAGCCCCAGTGTCCTCATTTGTAAGGTGAGACATCTGGATTCCTCAGGTAAGTCCCTCCCAGCTCTGAAAGCTCTGGTACCACAAGCCACATCCAAAGTACTATCAGCTCTGGGTCTCATCACAGAAGAAGCCTCGTGGATCAGGTGTCATTTGTCCTAAATTCCAACTCCAACACTGGTGTCAAAGCAAACAAGTTATTTATTAAGAGTATTCCACAGAAATACTCTCCCACATGTTTGAGTCACAATGAAAACAGGAAACCCACACCTTTTCTCTCCAGAGGTCTATCCCATGTGCTGATCACCTTCAACCAGCTGTAAAAATGTCCTCATGAAATCCCCACAGAGCCAAGGAAGAGGGCTGTTCTGTGGAGGGATGGGACACTGGGGGTGGAAGCACATATGCTGCTCCCCTCAGGAAGAGGCACAGGGGATCAGACAGTCTAAGAAAGGCACTGTAGAAGAACTCTGTCTGTGAGAGGACATTTCCTGACCAGTCCTTCTACTCCCAAAGTCTGAGAATGTGTGCAGTGCCAATGGGAGCAGACAGCTTATTAGTAAATAACTATGGTTATTTCAGAATAAAATAAATATATCTTCCTTCAAATTACAAAATAAACAAACAAATAAATAAATAAACCAAACCAAATGCACTGCTGTCGAGTCGAATCTGACTCATAGCCACCCCTGCTTGGGCTTCCGAGGCAGTATCACTACAGAAGTAGATTGTCCAATCTTCCTTCCGAGGAGTGGCTGGTGGGTTTGAACTGCCAGCCTTCTGGTTAGCAGTCAAACGCTTTAGGCACTATGCCACCAGAAATTTTCTCAAATGGCTACTAAATTGTTAAGACATAAATGCTTTATAAGTTGTATGGTCCTAACTACTTAATAAATGGAACTGGTGAGCATTTCTTTTGGCCTAGGAGCTCTGGGGGAAAAAAAAATTCGTGAGACTCTAAGGACACTCTGAACCAAGAAAGTTTGGGAACCTCTTCTCTAGGGGCTCACGGTTGAGTTTCAGAGACGAGCAGTCTTCACACCGATGTGATCAGGATGTGATCTGGAGTTCTGGGCAGAAGGAGAGGCACTCTGGCGGCACAGTGGTTAAGGCATTTAGCTGCTGACCAGAAGGTCAGCCGTGAGGACCCACTAGCTGCTCCACAGGAGAAAGATGTAGCAGTTTGCTTCTATAAAGATTTATAGCCTTGGAAACCCTATGTGGCAGTTCTTTGCCCTATATAGTCGCTATGAGTTGGAATCGACTCAATGACAGTGAGTTTGGTTTTGTTTCTTTGGCACAGATGGAACCCAATTAGGGTTCAGTTTAACCCCGGATAAGATCAAATGCTTACAACTGACCTGGCTACTGAGAGGTGGGGAGCATCTGGGCCAC
This sequence comes from Orycteropus afer afer, assembly GCF_000298275.1. NCBI lineage: Eukaryota > Metazoa > Chordata > Mammalia > Tubulidentata > Orycteropodidae > Orycteropus > Orycteropus afer. Next base: position 1,747,808 of record NW_006922019.1, read on the forward strand.
AGAAAGGAGAAAGAGCATTCTAAGAGCAGAGAGGACTGGGAGTGACAATGGCTTGTTATGGAGACCACGAGGAGACTGGTCTGCTGTGGGCCTTTCAGATCGGCTGAGGAGTTTGGAGCTTTCATCAGAGGGCAGTGGGAACAACAGGAGGTATTTATTCACAGGAGTGATATGGTAGAGACTAGCCTTTCAGAAAGATTAATACTAATGAGGGAGTGGACAGACTAGAGGGATGAGAAGGCAGAGGCAGGTGGCCAGTTATGTCACATGAAGGAAATTATATCACCTAACAAAACAATTCACCTACATTATTAAAAGCTTCATATGATACAGAGTAAGCGTGGGTCTTGTCTTTCAACAGCATCAATGCACAGGTAAATTTGTCAAATTTTACCACATGGTAAATTTGTCAAAACTATAATCCCCAGCAACAAGAATTGTATCTCTTGATCATGTGCTGGAAATGCGCTATTTTAGAATTCTCTCTAACTGGGCCACACTGGGATCAAATTTTTAGAGATCATAGCCTTGATTCTAGGAAAGATTTTAAAAAGAATAGAATGGAATGGAGGCCCCAAGTGGTACAAAGGGTTAACATATTGCTAAGAGACCATTCCCTGAAGAAGGACATCATGCTTGGTAAAGTGGAGGGTTAGTGGAAAAAGGGGAAGGCCCTTAACGAGATGGACTGACACAGTGGATGCAACGATGGGCTCAGGCATAGCAAGGATTATGAGGCTGGTACAAGACTGGGCAATGTTTTGTTCTGTTGTACATAGGGTCACTATGAGTCAGAGCTGACGTGACAGCACCTAACAACAACACAACAACTGCCTGCTAACTGAAAGGTTGGTGGCTTGAGTTCACCCAAAGGCACCTCAGAAGAAAGGTCTGGTGATCCACCTCTGAAAAACCACTGAATACCTGTCAGAGCACAGTTCTACTCTGACACACAGGAGGTCACCATGAGTCAAAACTGACTCCATGACAACTAGTTAAAAGCACAACACAGGAAAAAAAAAAAAGTACTGGATTGAGAGTTGGAGACCTGGAGTTGAATCCCAATTTGACTACCAATGCCCTAGGGTGAATCTAGGTGTCAGGGTCTTCATTTTTAAAATAAAGGCACTATGATTTCAGACACAAAGGAATACTCAATTGCCAAAGAAGGTGTACCGGCTTGGGTAGGTCCAATCTTTATGTACACTGTTAAGAAAAGCCAGATTTGTGGTTTTAATATTTCATTCCAATTTGTGTGGAATATTTATATCAATAAAGAGCTCTATATTATTAAAATATCATAGTCTAGGCTCCTGTAAACAATTGTTACTATAATAGCAGTGAATGTATGCAACAGCTACGAGCACTGGCAAAGACTTCCGGGAAACACAAGCCATCCTGTGTACCAGAGCTGCTTCACGATGACAGCTCACAAGCCAACATTTAAAATAAAAATTAAGCAACTGATCTACTTCATATCTCAAGGGAATAAACCAGCTCTCTATAACCTGCTTTAAAACAGAGCAAGGACCTCCAAGTACACTGGGGTAAAAGCTATGGAAAGAAAATCAGAGCACAGAATAACACACTCAGAAGCTGAAATACTTATGAACAGAAGAACTACACAATAAATGTTGCATCAGAAATAACATTAGGAAAGTGCTACAATTTTTGTTTATTTCTTTTAAATTCAAGTGTTAATAGCTTTACTATTCCTTTCCAGCTACACTAGGCATGATAACACAGCTCACCAAATTAGCCCTTAAAGCACTTGTGATTCTTTACCCAAACTGGGTATATAATCAAGTGAGACAGTATTGGAGTTGCCTACAGTCTCTGGGTGGCACATACAATTGAGTGCTAAACTACTAACCAAAAGGTTGGTGGTTCAAACCCACCCAGATGCACTCTGGAAGAAAGGCCTGGTTATCTGCTTCCAACAGGTCACAGACTTGAAAACCCTGTGGGGACAGTTCTGTTCTGCACGCATGGGATCACCATAAGTTGGAATCGACTTGACGGCCACTGGTTTGGTTTTCGTTTTACAGTGATGACTTACACTGTATGGGATTATTAAATATCAGGGCTTGGTGAATTCTTTAGTGTTTTGAATGGCTCCTGGCTAATGTAGTCTCTCTTTGGTAGCCCTAAAAGTCATTTCAGAAGTGCTAGTGGGATATGAAGCCCCTCTCTCCCAGCAGCCCCCAGACAAAGTCAGGATAAGCATGACTACATATCTGTCTCTGCATGTGGCTGAGTATGATAGCCTTGGCTATGGTGGGGGGGTGTGGTTGCTTTTCATTGACGGGGAGGAAGAGGTGTGGCAAGGGAGGGGGAAGAAAAAGCATTCTCTCATCCTTGGGAAACTTGCAAGATGACTTCCTTCAATGAGTTTATGCAAGCACAATCTCCAAACTCCCACCTCCTCCTTACAGGTCAGTGAACCCATTCATGGATTAGGAAGTGACCCAAAAGCAGCAGTGTTAAGGAGAGGCGGTGTGGTGGTGGAAATACTCAGAAAGAAGGCTGTATCCTGTTTAACTTGGCCCTGCCAGTGCCAAACCCTTTCTCTGTGAATGTTTTTTTTTTTTTCAGTTAAAGGGTGATAACATCCTCCTTCCTATGGCCTTTCCTCTCATGGAATGGGCTATTCTCCGTACTTATGAAACAACAATCATTGTATCACTTAACCCCTCCATGCATTCATCTCCTTGTCTATGAAAGAGGGTATAAGCCATAATTTACTTACATCATAAGGCCATTGTGTGGAAAATACCTTGAAATAAAAATCTTTAAAAGTACAATTGAACTGAATTAATACCCACTGATATGTCTGTAAGGAGCTCTGGTGACATAGTGGTGAAGGCATTCAGCTGCTAACCAAAAGGTTAGTGCAAACCCACCAGCCGCTCCGTGGGAGAAAGATGAGGCAGTCTGCTTCTGTAAAGATTTACAGCCTTGGAAACCCTACGGGGCAGTTATACTCTGTCCTATATGGTCCCTATGAATCAGAATTGACTTGATAGCAGTGACAGTAGGTTATATATTTGCACATTACTTAACCAGTAGCCCTGGTGGCACAGTGGTTAAGCACTCGGTTGTTAACATAAAGGTCAGCAGTTGGAATCCACCAACTGTTCTATAGGAGAAAGACGAGGCAGTCTGCTTCCTTAAAGATTTATGGCTTTGGAAACCCTATGGGGGCAGTTGCACTTTGTCCTATAGGGTCGCTGTGAGATGGAATAGACTCAATGGCAGTGGGTTTGGTTTTTGTGGTGGGAAATTAAATGAAACTAAATAAAGTATGCTCGCTGTCAGAAATTTGGTATCCATGGCTATTAAACTTAAGTCTTACACAATGACTTAAAGCTTTAAGAGATGTACTCACCTACTCTAGGGAGATGCACCCCTTATAGTAATCAGCCATGAGACACCAGAGGGGCAGCATTCACATAGAAGAATAGCTGGACAGACAGGAGTGCACAGTTAAGAAGGGCAAGGGGCAGGGGGGTCACTGGGTGGGAAGGGGAGGGGAAGAGAGTTTTGTATGGTTGAGGATGGTAATGTTGTTGTTGTTGTTATGTGCCGTCGAGTCGGCCCTGACTCATAGCGACCCCTCCTTGGGTTTCCGAGGCAGTATCACTACAGAAGTAGGATTGCCCAACCTTCCTTCCAAGGAGTGGCTGGTGGGTTTGAACCGCCAGCCGTCTGGTTAGCAGGCAAATGACTTAGCCACTATGCTACCAGAGCTCCCGAGGATGGTAATAGGAGAGTGAAATCAAACGTGCATGAACTGTTGAATGCAAAACAAATCTCCTTTGTAAATTTGCAAAGCACAATAAAATTAAAACAAAAAAAAATTTCTCGAGGGCACTCAAATCACACTGGGGTGGGGATGAAGGGCATCTGTCCCCCTTGAGGAAGTGAAAAAAAATAGTTTAGATAGTTAGCATTAATAAAACACAAAATCTCAAATATTGCTAAAGATAGATAATTAAGCCTAATTTCTCAGATCTTAAAACAGTGCTTTTTCCTCAAAGTTCACATTTTCTTTAGGAAGTTTCCCAGGCCTGACTTCAGGAGGAACAACCACTGAGTGCTTTGGCATGCCCTGTTCTCAAGTGAGCAATAGAACAAGGAGTTAGTGTTGTCACCAAGGGTCTGTCTGGGGTTTGGGCCAGCCTGTCTCCTTTTGTAGGTCCCTGGGTGGCACAAATGGTTTGCACTCAACTACTAACCCACCCAACAATGCCACAGAAGAAAGCCCTGGCACTCTGCTTTCATACAGAACATCACCAAGAAAACCCTACAGAGTAGTTCTACTCTGTAACACCTGGAGTCACCCTCAGTCAGAACCAACTTGAGGACAATGTCTATGGGACTCCTACGAGACTATGTCAGGGCAAGGGTGTCCAAGGACTTCAGCACCTACTCCCCCTCAAGATGATGTGCCTGACCCTTCCCCCATAAAAACCTTCAGTGGCTCACTCCTGCCTACAGTGATAAGCCTACATGTTTCCTACTAGGGCTTCCCACTCTGTTGCCCTATCCTATCTATTCACATTTCTCTCTTACTACTGAACAATCCCCACCCTCTTTCTCTATCTGTTCCCACCTTCAAGTTTTATTCATCTTGAATTCCTTAATTCTGTCCATAACAACTCCTGCCTCCTTCCCTAGGCATTCTCACCTACCTCTACCTCACCCTTCCACCAAACTCAACATCTGCCTCAATCACATGACCATACAAACAATCGTGGAATATCGGTGCTTATAAAGCATCTTTCAAACCTTCACAGCAGGCATTAACCTCTTCACCACATATCTGACAAGTGGTTGCCCAGGTCCTATGCCTGGCACACGGCACATCTTCCATCAAGGTAAGGGAGCCCTTCGCAGCCCATGCCTAGTCAAGGCCACCTTGCCTATTTTGATCTACAGCTCAAAATGTTGCCAAAGTCTCTGTCCCGCTGAGCCAAAGACTCAACTGCAATGTGTACCTAATCTTACCTTTGCTTTCTATAGTCACACATGCTCATCCACAGCTCAGCCCTGCAAGTATCTGGGCTGTTTTTCTCTTCTTCACCTAATGAATCATTCTTTAACGACCAGCTCCTCATGCCATAGTCTCTAGATCCTTGGTGCAAGATTGGCTGGTCCAATCCTGGTCTCAGCACCTCTAAGTGAGTCGATACTCTAGGACTGAGTTCTGGTCATTCAATTTCTGTAAAGTAACTTGTGTTGCAGAAGCTACCTGGGATACCTGTTCACATTGCTGACACTCACTCTATGGCACTCACAAGCATCAGAACCCTTTGCCCAGGTGCTCTAGTCACAGCTCCCCATCCTGGACTCATGGAAACTTTTTTTTTTTTTTAAAGATCTAAAGATGTACACTTGTGCCTGTTATATTTCATCTTGTTAGGTTCAGCCTCTTGTCCAGCATAATCTCTCTGGATATTGTTATTAGTACTTTTTCCAGCTTTGTACCACCCATGAATTTGCTAGATGTGCCAGTTTTGTCCTCATCTGAATGATGGATAAAAATGCTGAAAAGAAGAGTTTTGAGTACTTAACCCTTCTGGCAGGAGCCCTGGTGGCAAACAGTTAAATGCTCAACTGTTAACTGAAAGCAGTTGAAAATCTGAACCCTCCTAATGGCTGTGCAGGAGAAAGACCTGGTAATCTCCTCCTGCAAAGATTACAGCCCAGGAAACCGGGTGGGGAGGTTCTACTCTGTCACATGAGGTCACTTTGAGTCAAAATCCACTCGAGGCACCTAACAACAGTAAGCTTTTGGGTACATCAACTTCCCTTCAGGCTGTAAATTGTGCTTGTATTCTGTATTTAATAAATATGCATACATAATTGTCCGAAAACAACTAAACTAATTACTGTGGAATCAGTTTTGACCCATGATGACCTCATGTGCATCAGAGTAGAACTGCATTCCGCAGGGTTTTCAGTGCTGTGATCTTTCAGACACAGATCACCAGGCCTTTTTTTCTGGGGTGTGTCTGGGTGGATTCAAACCTCTACACTTTCAATTGGCCAAGCACTTAATCATTTGTGCCACCCAGGGTCTCTGTAACTGTTAAATTATGAACCCTACCCCATACCAGGGAGCTCTGGTAGCATAGTGGCTAAGACACTTGCCTGCTAACCAGACAGCTGGCGGTTCAAACCCACCAGCCACTCCTTGGAAGGAAGGAAGAGCAATCCTACTTCCGTAGTGATACTGCCTCGGAAACCCAAGGAGGGGTCGCTATGAGTCGGGTTTGACTCGACGGCACATAACAACAACAACAACAACCCCATACCAAAAGAAGCTCTGGTGGCATAGTGCCTAAGGTATTTGACTGCTAACTAGAAGGTTGGCGGTTCAAACCCACCAGTCACTCTGCAGAAGGAAGACTGGGCAATCTTCTTCTGTAATGATTTACCACCTCACAAACCCAAAGGGGGTCAACTATGAGTCAGAATTGACTAGATGGCAGTAAGTTCATTTTTTTTTTCACCCTATACCAAAGAATGCTATAATTAATATACATTTTCATGATAATGATAGGATTTATTTCAATTCTTTCTTGTTGGGTTCATTTTCTCTCTCTCTGTAAGCCTTCCTCTCTCTCTAGCCCTCAGAACTCTGGGAACACGATGTGTAGCCCACAGAGAACAAGGAATAAACATGTCAGTGAAGCCTATAGTAGAGTCTAGCCTGATAGGCTATGAAGTCAGAGTGTAGAAAACCCATTGCATTAAAGCAGATAACATCTGTGAGTCCTCTGATTTCCTGTTTGGCTTCAACGTCAATATAATAATAGCTTCTTGTAGCTATTTTTACTGTAGGATAAACAGATTAAGCTCCACTTTTAAATAAAAGGTTTTGAGTGTGGCAGTAAAGCCAAAAATGGGGGCTTCTGTGTACTTTATGTAAAAGAACTTTCTCATCATACTACTGAATAGTAACAGTTCAGTGTGTTCAGTGTCAATATGGTGAAAAGGTACTGCAGTGGTAATGTTCCTTCTCAAATATATTCCCCATCCCCAAGAAAATTCAAAACATATTCGGGGAAAACAAAATCCAACTTTGGCAAAAAAAAAAAAAAAAAAGGGACAGCAGGTTATTCTTGCATGCTTGGATCTCAGGGGATGTCTGATAATTCTAAGAACCACATCTTGTTCAACTTAGAAAAGACTTTATGCTGTGTCGTTTAGGCCCTGGGAAAAAAAGGGGGTAAGACCCCCTAGTGTCTATCTGTCTTCTCTTCCAGGTTCTGAGATCAAGCACAAGTGAGCAATAATGATGTGGATACATCATCTCCCTCCCACTACCTGGGGTGGGAGTGCGGGTAGAGGGAGGATGAGAATGCATGCAGAAGGGGAGGACAGAAAAAGCATTTCAAAAATTGCCATGGTTTTGGTTTCATATTGGTCACAATATGTAATAATTAATTTTGAGTCTTTAAATGATATCATGTAGGAGGGTGGGGCATAGGGGTGGGCATTCTTGGAAAAGGAATTCCCGGGTGGTGCAAACGGTTAATGTTATCGGCTGCTAACTAAAAGTTGGAAGTTCAAGTCCACCTCGAGTGCCTCAGAAGAAAGGTCTGGAGATCTACTTCCAAAAAGTCAGCCACTGAAAACCCTATGGAACACAGCTCTACTCTGACACACATGCAGTCATCATGAATTGGAGTCAATTTGATAGTAATGGGAAAAAACTCCAGGGAAAAGGCTGAGGACCCAAACTAATCCAGGGTGACAGAGGTCAGAACAGTGGTTACTTTTGGGAGTATTAACTGGGAAGAGGCTTGAGGGAGACTTCTGGAGGACAAGCAATGTTAATTACCTGGACCTGGGTGGTAGTTGCACAGGTGTATACACAATAAAAATTCACTGTGATGCACAGTTTGGATTTATGTACTTGTATATAATTTATACCTCAATAAAAAGGTTTAGAGAAAAAAGGCTAAGTTCCTCAAATGATTAAACATAGAGCTAGCATAAGATCCAGCAATTCCACTCCTATGTATATACACAAGAGAAATGAAAACATACACCCACTTGTATATGAATGTCTACAGCAGCATCATTCATAATAGCCAAATGATGGAAACAGTCCAAATGCCATCAATGGATGAAACTATAAATTAAATATAGTATGTCCATACAACAGAATATTGTCTGGCCATAAAAAGGAATGAAGTACTGATACATGCTACAACATGGATGAACCTTGAAAATATTATGCTAAGTATTGTATGGGAGCACCAGTAGCCTAGTGCCTAAGGCATTGGACTGCTAACCAGAAGGCTGGTGGTTCAAAGGAAGATGGGGCAATCTACTTCCATAGTGCTACTGCCTCAGAAACCCAAGGAGGGGTCACTATGAGTAGGAATTCAACTCAAAAGCAGTGAGTTTTAAGTGTTGTATGATTCCATTTATAGGAATTATCCAGAATAAGCAAGTGGATATTTGCTTATTCTGGATAAGTGGAAAGTAGATTAGTAGTTGCCTACAGGTGGGATCAGTGTCAAGAGAAGGGGAGGTAGCAGCAAAGGGGTGTGAGATTTATTTTGGGGGTAATGAAAACATTTTAAAATTGCTTGTGGTGATAGCAGCACCCAAACCATTGAATTGTACACTTTAAACAGGTGAATTTTATCGTATGTGTGTTATATCTCAGTAAGGCTGCCCAAAGAACAAAGAAAGGATCCTTTAAGGCTTAGTACAGATAGAGAAAGGGTGCTCAGCTCCACATCACCCAGATGTGTATATACAGAAAAGGATGTGAACCTGGGCAGACCGATGAACAATACCACCAAAGTACTCCTAGTCTTTCAACAAACTGAACTTTAGCTCTTGATGCATCCTAATGCAAGGCCAGACTGTCCCCTGGGAGGCAGGAAGTGCATCATGGATCCAAAAGGGAAGAACAGTGGGTGCTGGGCTTGTCCCACAGCTGCCAGGCACAACTTTCCACCATGTGCTGAAGAAGACCTGCAGGGGCCAACCTACCCACCTAAAAGACACAGGTCTGTGAATATAAAACAGAACAAAAATTACTTTTCTTTGCTGTAGGCTTTAGATTAAGGGACAAGAGGTCAAAGGAAAGAGCTTCTAACCCAAGGGAAAGGTGGTGGGTCTGAGGAGAGAAATGAGGGCTTAGAGTCAAGCATGAGCAATAAGCCAAAGCCCATTAGACCCTGAGCTCTGCTGTGTTTCCACAGCTGCTGCTGGAGCAGGGCCAGGAGCTCAGGGGCAGGCCATTTCCCCTGCACACAACATCAATATATTCATATCGTGAACTTTCCAGTTCAAAGGAGGGCAAAGCAGGAGAACAAAGTGAGAGGCAAGTGACAGAGAGGGGACCTGAGTGTTAAGAGAGGATTCTCAGGAGACAGCACAAGAGACCCCACATTCCTTGGAAAAAGTCTCAGACACAAGACACCAACTCTGTTACTATCCCTTGGTTGTCACAGAAAGTATGAGGGGAAGGAAAATGACATATATTTGTCACCTACCATGATGGATACCAGAAGAGACTCTGAAACATGCTCTTGAATAGAGAGGAGCTAAAGTGAATGAACAAATGAGGAAATAAAAGAGGTGAACAGAAGATTTCCAAGGGCAGCTTTAGAGGACAAAGTAAACTATTATAATGACACGTGAAAAGACCTGGAGTTAGAAAATCAAAAGGGAAGAACATTTTTGGCATTTCTCCAGTTGAAACAACTGAAGGAAAAATCCAAACCTCAAGTTGCAATACTGAAGGATTCTATGGCAAAATATTGAACAATGTAGAAAGCATCAAAAAAGACAGACAGAATACACAGAGTCAGTGTACCAAAAAGAATCTGTCAATGTTCAACCATTTCAGCAGGTAGCATATGATCAAAAACGAATGGAACAGAAGGAAGAAGTCCAAGATGCACTGAAGGTACTGGGGAACAATAAGGCTCCAGGAATTGACAGAATACTCAATGAGATTTTCAACAAATGGATGTAGCTCTAGATGCATTCACTCATCTATGCCAAGAAATTTGGAATACAGTTACCTTGCCAACTGATTGGAAGAGATCCATATTTATGCCCATTCCAAAAAACGGTGATCCAAAAGAATGAAGAAATTATTGAACAATACTATTAATATCACATGCAACTAAAATTTTGCTTCAGATAACTAAAAAACAATTGCAGTATATTGACAGGAAATTGCCAGAAATTCAGGCCTGTTTCAGAGGAGGAAGTGGAACAAGGGCTGTCATTGCTACTGTCAGATGGATCTTGGCTGAAAGCAAAGAATACCAGAAAGATGTTTACTTGCATTTTATTGACTATGCAAAGGCATTCAACTATGTGAATCATTTCAAATTATGGCTAATATTGTAAAAAATGGGAATTCTAGAACACTTAATTGTGCTCATGAGGAACCTGTACAACCAAGAGGCAATTGTTCTAAGACTACAAGGGGATACTGTGTGGTTTTAAATCAGGAAAGGTGTGCATTCCTTCACCATACTTATTCAATCTGTATGCTGAACAAGTAATCCAAGAAGCCGGACTAGCTGAAGAACAGTCATGAGGACTGGAGCAAGACTCATGAATAATCTGTGACATGCAGATGACACAATCTTACTTGCTGAAAGTGAAGAAGACTTGAAACAGTGACTGACAAAGATTAAAGACAACAGCCTTCAGTAAGGATTACACCTCAAGATAAAACAAAACTCGTCACAACTGGATCAATAAACAACATCACGACAAATGGAGAAAAGATTGAAGCTCTCAAGGATCTCATTTTTTTGGATCCACAACCAACACCCAGGAAAGCAGCAGTCAAAAAATCAAACAACATATTGCATTGGGCAAATTTGCTGAAAAAGACCTCTTTAAAGTGTTTAAGAGCAAAGATGTCACTTTGGAGATTAAGGTGCGCATGACCCAAGCCATTGTCTTTTCCATAGTCTCATATGCATGGGAGAGCTGGATAACAAATAAAGAAGAGTGAAGAAGAATTGATACATTTGAATTGTGGCGTTGGCGAAGAACAATGAATATACCAAGGATTGTCAGAAAACAAACAAATCTGTTTTGGGAGAAATATAGGCAGAATGCTCCTTCGAAGCGAGCATGGCCAGACATTGTCTCCTACACTTTGGTCACGTTGTCAGAAGGGACCAGTCACTGGAGAAAGCTAACACAGTAGGGAAAGTAGAGGGTCAGCCAAAGAGGAGAAGACCCTCAATGAAAGGGATTAACACAGCTGTGACGATGGGCTCAAGCATGGCAACAATTGTGAGGATGGCACAGGACTGGGCATTGTTTCGTTTTTCGTTCTGCTGTACATAGGGTTGCTAGGTCAGAACTGACTCAATGGTGCCCATCAACAACAACATGTCCCCAGTGAGTGCTAGTGTCCTCACAACTGTTAGCACACTCGGGCCTAACCACCCTGCAGGTCTATGTCAGCACTGCCATTATACGAATACTGAAACTGCAGGCCACAAACATGAAATGATGCGGCCAAAGGCAGAGGCTGGAACTAGAACCAGAAGCCAGTGCTTTGTGCACTTTACCAGCCTCGAGTTAGGATCTCTCAGCTCCACAAAGCTCTTGAGCTACTGACATTAAGACTAATACCTCACTCAGGAAACAGCTATACAATTCTTTTATTGAGATTCTGTTTTTACTCTGTTGCAAAGAATAATCATTTTTTAACTTAAACAGACAATATATAATACTCTGATACTAGAAGTAATCCACAAAATAAGGACAGCTCCTGCTAGGTGAAGTGAAAGGTAAGAAATGAGGAATTCTAGGTTCTTATGGTAAGTCAAATGCAATTACATTTTGTTATACACCCTACCCCCACATATACATACTCACACATGGACTCCCTGGCTGGTGCAAATGTTTAACATGCTTGGCTGCTAACCCAAAAGTTAGAGGTTCGAGTCTTCCCAGAGGTATCTCCAAAGAAAGGTCTGGCAATCTACTTTCAAAAATTAGCCATCAAAAACCCAGTCACAATCAGAATCTGACACACACAGGGTTGCCAAGAGTCAGAGAATCAACTTGACAGCAGCTGATTTTTACTGGTATATATATGTGTATAACACACAACAAAAAAGAAATAATTACAACAAACTATAATAATCATAGTAACTAGAACAAATAAATAATTAACCTTGACTTGAAAAAGGACAAACACCCTAATTTTCAAACTTGCTTATTGGTGGGATGTTTGTTTAGACAAAATGTTTACAGACACTGTACCTGTCTTTTTTTTTTTTTT
>NW_006922019.1:1763418-1783165 GCF_000298275.1 Orycteropus afer afer
CTTCTGCTAGTTGGGGTTTAGTCTACTTCTGTATTCTTCCCTTCAAGGCTCAGGGGTCCAAGATTATCTTCTGTGTCTGTGTCAATTGGTTTCCCCTGTCTTTGTTGAAGAGGGTCTGAGCAGTCCTTCTGCCTAGTCTGCCATCTTGCTAGAACTCCTATCTGTACCTGTTTTTAAGAGTAGCATCTTACACAGCACTTTGCAAAAGCACATGCGTAGAAAATGCTTGTTGAAGAAATGCTTGTTCAACCAGAAGACCAACTATCATATTACATAAATAAAAGTGATTAAAGAGTCTGTTTTCCATAACTAAAGATTAATAGTATCCATAACCTAGAAGAATTATGAGTAATGTATGACTTATTTACACTTGTGGCATCACCTTGACTCATGTGTGATGATCAAGGCCTCCTCACTCTCTCTCAATGTGTTAGCAGGTGGTGGTCAAGTACAGAGCTGGGAGCAGGAAGGAGAAGCCTGGCCAAGCAAGTAAGCACTCTGGTCAGTGTTGAGCCATCACCTCGTAGACAATGACTGGCTCTACTAGGAAAGCCTCCCTTTACAGATTTGTGTAACTTGGTGGGGACCTTGCAATGGAAATTCAGTGAGAAGCCTGATTTAAAGTCCTGGTGAGTAAAGCTTTCAAAGGTCTTCTGTGTTTACTTGCAGCCTAGAGAGAAGGCAAGGGCTTTCCCAGAATCCTTTAGGTAAAGTTGGGCAATCTGAGAAGCAAGAATTGCAGGGTGTTTTACTGATTCCAGGGCACAACAGAATCATGGGAAAAGTACACCCCAATGAACAAACAGCCTGTCCCCTTCAGTATTTTGTTATCTGGTTGAGGCAAATAGGAGTCCCTGGGTGTTGCAAATGGTTAACATGCTCGGCTGGTAGCCTAAAGGTTGGAAGTTCGAGTCCACTCAGAGGTGCCTGAGAAGAAAGCCCTGGAGATCAACTTCCAAAATATCAACCACTGAAAACCCAGTGAACCACAGTTCTCAACACACGTGAGGTCTCCATTAGTCAGAACTGACTCCTTGGCAACTGCTTGGTTAAAGGCACACAGGCCTAAGTGGAGAGGGTTAGACATAGGTGATTTGTGGAAAGGTGTTTGGCTGCACTTTCAAAAACTGACTAAGTGACATACACAACCCCCAGTAATGGCCAAGAAGGTCACTGCTTGGTCTCCCTTGACCTTCTTCTCCTATGCTCTTCCACAGAGGAAACTGTCGCTGTCCTTATTTTTTGACACATTTGTCCAATGGTTTTCCCTTCCCTTTCCTTTCCTCTTCTGGGCTGCATCGTGAAAACCCATAGCTAGAAAGGTGATGTGGAGCTGGCTCATTTGGACTTAGCTGAGGGATGCTTTGTTCCAAGAGAAGGGATTGGTAAATAGCTAGGCTTTGCAATAATTTTACTACAATGTTTGGGTTTTGTGCTGGCACTGGGCTCTGGGTTTTAAGCTCTTTGCTGTCATATGGTGTTCAACCTTTCCAAGAAAAACTCCATAAAAGCAAATACTTTATTGCCATGGCCTTTGACTTCTCGAAATTCACACAAATATTGTAATCTCTTGCAACATTTAATTTAATGTAAACTCAGTTCACCTACAGAAAAGATTAGTTCTGAAGCTGCCCCATTTCACTCTTTTAAAAGCACCAGTCTTCTCTGTGGTGCCATTGTTGTGTTTGCTATGTGCCAAACTGTTATTTCATATATGTGAAGTGAAAATTGGCATCGAGTCCACATGAACTAAACTACTGGCAAAGGCACTGCTGTAGCTTGCCATTGAGAAGATTAGATTCCCAAGAAACTCCTTTAGCGATGTCCAATGTCCACAAACTAAAAAAGTGTGTGTGCAAATACACACATATGTGTTTGAAGAAGCTGATTCCCCTGCCCTTACCCACCCCATGTTCAGGTAGGATCCTATTAGTCATTTAAGTTACCCAGGACTTAAACATCTCAGTTGTACACATACATACCAGTTGCCATCAAGTCAACTTTAACTCATGATGATACCCTGTATGTCAGAGGAGATTGCTTCACAGAAGTTTCAATGGCTGATTTTTTGGAAGTAGATCACCAGGCCTTTCTTGTGAGGCACACCCAGGGGAACTTGAACCTCTAACCTTTTGTACCACTCAAGGACATATACATGGATACTTATCAAATAATAAATGTGCTTTGGTTAATAAGAGGAGTAAGAAATTGGGAATTATTTAATTTTTATTTAAGTCTGAGTTTGTACATTTCAATTGTCTTCCTTATTTGCTTAAATAATTGGATGATTCATAATTTTCTCATAAATAAGACTGATTAGATCATGTTCAATACAGTGTGTATATGTGTCTTTTCTTTTACATTTTCTAATAATGTTTTCTTTTAAGGCTTTTTGCTACTTAAGGCAGGCTGTTTTACCTTTGTATTCACAGATTTAGATGTGGAACCAAACCAAGAGAGAAGTGGAGACTTTTATTATCTAAAACTATGATAAGTGCTTTGATACAATGAGTTAGTTAGTAGTTGAAAGCTATGCTCCTTGGAGTCCCGGAGTCTACATCCCTTGATGAGAATGCAGCTACGGTAGCCTCACTGTCAGAGCAGACACCTCTAACCTGTGCTTGCCTCACCTCTCAGGACCCTGTCTCTTAAACCATACTTACTAAGAGGTCTTTGGGTTCAAGACTGGCTACAGGTAAAATTAGGCAATCATTAAAACTCAGATGGGCACTCAGATGGACAAAGATGGCATATCTCCAGAAGAAAGATGGAGATCCAGTTGGGAAAACATTTAGAGAATATTTCCTAAGACCAAATACTTCAGATTTTCACATTCATTTTCTGAAATAATCATGGTATTTTCTCAGTCACCGGGGTACCACCTTTTCCCCACGTCATTGGCTCTAGAAGGATTTTCAGTCACAATATTCCCTCTTCCCTGTCCTGCCCCACAGGGAATAACATGTAATCTAGGTGTAGCCAATCATACTACGCCATTTCCTTGGCAACAGGGGATTGGTATATGATGGAAGTATGGCAATCAGAGTCCTTTCCATTACTCAATGTATCTATTGATGTAACAGTTTGAAGCATAAACTCTTTTATAAATCAGAGGCTTTTATAAATCAGAGGCTGATTTATAAAAGGTGGAAGACAGATGCTCAGTTTCCACTGGAGTTGCTAAGCTAGGAAGATGGAAATCAGAGGCTCCTAGTGGCTATTTTTCTTGCTTCAGGGAGAAGCTTGGAAGCCTGTCCCCAGAATGTAGCCAAGCACAGGCAAGCTCAGCTAAGAGATGGTCAAGAAGGGACTGAATCCCAGTTCCCAGTTCTGAGCCTGGGTTCCTGTGGCTCTTCCTTTAATCCTATAATAAGCAGTTCCAATAACACTCTAGCACCACAGGCCAAGAAATTCTCTTTTGGCTCAGGGTGGTTGGAGTTGGGTCTCTGTCACTTACATTTACAACTGAAAGAGTTCTGTACAAAGTATGAGCCTGTCTTAACTTGGGAATCACATCGTTACTAACTTCTTTATTGACTAATGGTTCTCTAGCTGGGTGCTAATTCACGTCACTTACCTTTCATACCACCTTTATGGTAGTGGCATCCCATGTCAGTTTATATGCCAAGAATAAAATGTGAAACTTATAAACCAGAGTGGAGAAAAACACTCCCATGCTTGTGTCAACAACAGCAGGATTATATAAATATAACCAGTTGCCATCAAGTCGATTCTGACTCATGGTGACCCTTTGTGTGTCAAGCAGAACTGCACTCATAGGGTTGCTCAGTCACTGATTTTTCATAAGTAGATTGCCACGTCTTTCTTGCAAGGTGCTTCTGGGTGGCCTCGAACCCCTAACTTTTGGTTATCAGCCGAGCATATTAACCATTTGCTCCACCCAGGGACTTTAACATAAATGTACTTCTACTCATTTAACATTTCTGAGCGCATGGAGAATTTCCATTAATTACTCAATGTATCTATTGATGCAACAGTTTGAAGCATAAAAATTCTGATCCACATCTTAGTTTATCATCATGGTGCATAAAGAGGCCAAGGACCAGACTGGGGAAGAATCAAAGGAAAGCTTCCATTCACAGGCGTGCTTGAGTCTTCCTGCCCATATGTTTATGCTCTGCTTCTTCCCCTTCAGCCAGAGCTGAACATCTCAAAGAAACTGGCAGGTACAAACAGGCTCCCTTTTAATTACGTGACCAAATTGTTGCAATAACTGATTGCCAGTTAAATGATTATAATCAAGTGCCCATTGTGCATAACAATCATTTAATGACTGCTATCCGAAAACATGGTAATAAAGAGAGCTTTAATGAAGAAAACTGGAGGCAGGCCAAGGTTTTATGGTGGTTTGCTTAAAGGAAAAGAGAGCCATAATCTGTATTTAAGATTAAAAGAAGTCTTTAATCCAGATGCTCAACATTAAACAAAGGAATGGAGTCATGTTTTGATCAAAAGTTACTGCATGCATAAAAGAAAGTAACATAAATGTTCTTCTGGAGAAAAGCTCAAGTAAATTATATTAAGTAAGTATTTGTAACCATTTGCTTTGGGGAAAAAAATGAAAAAGAAGAAAAACATCTGATTTTCATTTTGTACGAGAATATTCGGCTAAAACAAAATATAAAGGAATAGCATATACATTTGATTTGTATAATATCATTGAAAATAGATCTCAGTCTACCACTCAACCTCCCTTGGACCCTTATCGGTCATTCTCCTTTTATGGACTATTTATTTTTGTCCTTCACTTTGCTAAGCCAGGCCTGTATCTCTGGACGGTGTAGTTATATTCTTAGACAAAGTCCTAATTGAAATGCTTTTGATGATCTCAGTTCTAGCAAACAGTAGTTCTCATCTGAGGGAGAGAGAGAGAGGGAAAAAAAAACCAAAACACTCACCACATAAAACTCAGAACAACTGGCAGCTCCTGCCACTGCTGATGCATGGGGTATTTGGCTAACAAATGAAGACTGTACGATTCCTAGAATTGCAGCCATTTTCTAGGAACTGATATGTAGCCTGACCAAAGATAAACACCAAGTCCTCCAAATTTTACTAGTGAATGCTGGGAGAAAACTAAAAGCACCACAGTTAAGTCTGCTCAAGGAAGAAGAAGGAAAAACAAAAACAAAACCCAAAACTGTTCTAGATATGGGTTCCCAATAGTTTTTCTTGTATCTTCAGGTACAAAGGAGCAGGACGTGACTCTCATTAGGGCCAAAGGAAATTGCAGTGTGTTTCTGTGTCCACTGAGCACCCTAATCCTTGGGAAGTCATGATGATGCCACAGTGAAAAGACCCAAGGAACTGAAATCCCACTGGGGATTCATTTTTCTCCAAGATGACCATTCAGGATAGCACAAACTGCCCTGGAACTCTTGAGGTGTCCAGGGCTTGTCATAAACACACACACTCACACTTGAATGAACTGGGGTTAGAAAAAAAGTATCTCCTGCCTAACTGGGATAAAAGACATAGGCAAGAACAGATTTTCTCAGACCATTTCATCTTAAAAAACTTAGTTTGAACTAAGAGAGGATACAGGAATTCAACAGCTACTCTGATACTAGCATGCTGCCCTGAGTTAAAGGCATCAACACATTTTCCCCCAGGAAGATCCCACTTTCTATTTTGTGTTAGAGGTAGATCAAATCACCCCCTAGCCTATAAATTGCTGAGGTGTATATGTGCAGGATCAGCACCTGACTTAACGAAGTCTCCCCAACAATATGTACAGCCACATTCATACACAGCAGAGGCTACTGTTGAACATGAGCTCCTAACTACACCTCCTGCCCAGGCACCAGACTGGCTCTTCTCCTTTTCACCTGAGTGTCACTGCCAAACTCCAGTGCTCCTTAACTCTGTCCTGGCAACCCCTTGGATCCACCACACAAGTAACTATGTTCCCATTACCTTTCTTCACTAGAGGGCAGGGAGGACCTGGGGAAATGGCTTAGTCTTTCTTGCTCTTCTGTTTCCTCCTCTATAGAAAGTAACATTAACAAGAGCCCCAGCTTGTATCTTTTGATGCAGATTCGATGAGAGGATGCTCATAAAGCCCTATGTTTGGCACATAGTATGGGTAGATGGTAAATGGCAGCGAGTATTGTTGCATTTAGAAGAAAATCCAAAGTCTTTGGGCAGGCATATGATAATGTCAATAATAACAATATAGCCTACTGTGCTCAGCCACTCAGCCCAAACATTCTTGTTTCTAGCCTTTTATATCCCAATCCATTCTTCACGAAGCAGCCAGAACTTTTTAACCACATAGATCACTCCATGTTATTTTCCTGTTTGAAACACAGCACATACTTAATTTCAGGGCCTGTGAGAATCCATGTCATTTGCTGTCTACCTCTGCTATCTCATTCCTCCCACTCACCCCCTTATTCATTAGGCTTTTAGCTATACTAGCTATGCATTCCCCTATTCCTTAAACTGGCCAGGCTTGCTCCCTCCTCAGGGTCTTTGCACAGGATGTCCCCATAGTCTAGCTCTTCCCCCAAATTCTCATATAGCTACTCCTTTTTCTGCATTCAGGTCTCAACTCAGAGGCCACCTTCTCAGAAAGACCTGACCATCTAAATGATCTAACTCCTGACTTCTATTCTGGACCTTTTCTCCACATCAATTAATTTTGTCCCATCACTCTGTTTCATATGCATCATAAGAACTCATCAAGTGTCATCTACCTCTTGTTCATGGAACTAGAATGTAAGTTCCATGAAAATAGAGATGTTGCCTTGTCTTATCTGTCTACCAGTGCTTAGAAGCATGCCTAGCATATAGTTTATTGTCGTCAATTGCTGTTGAGTCAATGAGCTCAGACTCATGGTGAGCCTATCTATAACTGAACAAAATGCTGCCTGGTCCTCTGCCATCTTTGTGATAATTGGTATGCTTAGTGCCTTCCAACCTAAGGGGCCCAACTTCTAGTACTATATTGGACTATATTCTATTGTGATCCACAGGGTTTTCATTGGCTAATTTTCGGAAGTAAAATGCCAGGCCTTTCTTCCTAGTCTGTCTTAGTTGGGAGTCTTCATTGAAACCTGTCCATACATGACCCTAATAGTACTGAAAATATTGGTGGCATAGCTTCCAGCATCACAGCAACATGCAAGCCACACAAGTCAGTATGACAAATGGGTGGTGGAGCATCCAATGAATATGTTGTATCTTCCTCACTGAGTCTCGCACATTGTCTGCCACTGTAAAGGCTCTCAGTAAGTCACACATGAATTGAATTCAATTCAACCATGTGGAATGTATCTAGGATGCAGATAAAAAACATCTTTCCCTGGCCAATGTCTTGTCAAATTAGATGTATAATGAAGTGTTCACAACTGTAATCTGTTCTGATCACAAAGTTCAGAAGATCTAGAAAATAGTGGACATGTGGGTTGCTTAATATATAGAGAGCTTTTGCTTCCAGCCAAACAATAGACAGGCATATAGGGTGAATAGTTATATCAGGTAGATACACTTCTGAGCATGATTAATCATGGGAGAACAGAAGGGCAGTATTTCTACAGGGAGATAGCTCAGGGGGCAGGAATGCATAGGAAAGATGGACACGGGGAAGAGATAACTATAGGGGGGAAGAGGGAAGAGAGCTGTTACATTTTGGAGAATTACAATCAATGTCATGAAACAAAGTGTGTATGAACTGCTGTATGGAAAATGACTTTGTCACCCAAATCACAATAAAAATTGAAAAAAAAAAGATATACAGTGCTTTCCAATTTTTCTTGGCTCAAGAGAATTTTGAGAAGACACAACCGTCAAAATTCACAGCATGCAGTAAACAAAATGAGGGCAATGGTGGGTCAGTGGTAGAATTCTCACCTTCCATGCAGGAGACCCAGGTTCAAATTCTGGCCAATGTACTTCATGTGCAGCTATCAGCTGTCTGTCAGTGGAAGCTTGCACGTTGCCATGATGTTGAAGAGGTTTCAACAAAGCTTCCAGACTAGGTTGGACTAGGAAGAAAGGCCCGATAGTTTACGTACCAAAACCAGACAATGAAAACCCTGTGGATCACAACAGTCTGATCCCATTGTGCATGTGGTTGCCATGGGTGGGGGCCAGCTCCATAGCAGCCAACAACAACAATAAAACAGCAAATTAGCATACTGTGAAACTTGTACCTGGGGTATATTTAAAATAAACTCTTGATTTAATATTAACATATACTTCCTGTCAGATTCAGCTAGAATAGAGTGGGATTTGGAAGAAGTCACCCTTTTCTGAACATGAATGGCACTGTACCCTGTACTGTATCACTCCATACTTAGAGAAGACGCTATCTTACATTCATTATCATTGTTTTGAATGTGTCAGTGTTAGTTCCTCAACTTTAAGTCAGAAATTAGAGCTCGTGATTTTCTAGTATTTTAGAACTGCCAGCCTAATTCTTAGGGAATGGGCTTTTCAGAATCCCCAGTCTTCTACTTGTTCTAAGACCTTTGGCAAATTATTTATCCTCTTTTAGCCTTAATTTCCACGGCTTTACAGGGGTGCTGATGATAGCTATGCCAGAAAGGTTTGCTATGAGAAAAAATGGGATGATCTCCACAAAGGGCCCACTGAAGTACTTCACAGAAAATAGGAAATTATCATTTCCGTACTGGGTAGGTGGTAGGAGCTGAAAGAAATGCTCACTCTGAGGCTGCCAACTTGGAAGGGAAAGAATGCTGGAAAACAAACATATTAATAAAACCAAAAGAAACAAACTTGTTGCCATCGAGTTGATTCCAACTCATAGTGACCTTATAGGACAGAGTAGAACTGCCCCATAAGGTTTCCAAGGCTGTAATCTTTACAGAAGCAGACTGCCTCATCTTTCTCCCACAGAGTGACTGGTGTGTTCACAACACCGACCTTTCGGTTAGCAGCTGATGCTTTAACCTTTGGGCCACCAGGGCTCCTAAAAGTACATTGATAATTACAGGAAAAAACAAATGATCAATTGGAAGAAATAAAACAAGGCTGAAGATTTTATAATGCTTTATTATCATTTCTCGTATAAGAAAAATACGCAAATGTTGGTATTTTATGACAAGTGGCTGTCAAGGCTGTCCCTGGATATCAGAAATCACTGGTTAATTACCAAAAAAAAAAAAAAAAAAGGAGAGTTAAGGGGGAGGGGGAGTCTGTTCCTGAGAAGAGTACTTGCTTTAAATCTATATACTATCAGGGAATTCATGGCAGGATTCCAGAGCTAAAACCACTGGGATTTTAGTATTCCTTGATCTTATCAAGAAATATAGTCATTGTGAAAAACTGCTGTGTTCAAATCACTCCACTTGCCATTCAAAGGCTCTACCACAAATACTGGAGCTGTTGAACCCACTCACAAAGGCTAGAGTGATAAGACAATCAAAGAAAGCTGTGAACAAACTATTTTCAAAGATCACAGGGGCCAGGGGACAAGCTCAAAGGGGCAAAACAAGTCACCTGTCTAGGGGTCTAACATGCCATTTAGCTATAGGAAATAAGAGAAATATTAGCAACCAGAGCTTTGAATGTGTTCATTCTAGTTCGACCTCCTACTGAGACTTTGGGTTTCCACCCCAGATATACAGAAGCAGAATCTACATTTTAATAATTCTTATGTACACATAACATCTTGTTAAAATGTAGATTCTGATTCTGTGTATCTGGGGTGGGAACACAAATTCTCAGCAGGAGGTTGAACTGGTTGGAAGCCCTCTCTGTTAACAACATAAAAGAAAGGAAAGGTAACAGCAGTAGACTTTATTGCTCTGCTTGCTCAGCCCCTTTATTTACCTTTGCTAACCAAACTAGCTTTCCAAATTTTCACCAATTTCTCCCTGACTCTCAGGCCACGTGATTTAGGTAAGGCTGCGTAGTGTCTAAGGCACTTGACTGCTGGTTCAAACCCACCAGCCACTCCTCAGAAGGAAGGTTGGGCAATCTACTTCCGTAGTGATACTGCCTCAGAAACCCAAGAAGGGGTCACTATGAATTGGGTCTGACTCGACGGGACATAACAACACAACATTCTACCTAAACAGAATAGAGCTCTAAATAGAAGGGAGTTCTGGTGGTACACTGCCTAATGCATTTGACTGCTATCAGAAGGCTGGCGGTTCAAACCCACCAGCCACTCTTTGGAAGGAGGACTGGGCAATCTACTTCTGTAGTGATACTGCCTCGGAAACTCAAGGAGGGGTCACTATGAGTCGGATCTGACTTGATGTCAGTGAGTTATTTATTTATTTCCATTCTACTCACTG
Organism: Orycteropus afer afer; assembly: GCF_000298275.1. NCBI lineage: Eukaryota > Metazoa > Chordata > Mammalia > Tubulidentata > Orycteropodidae > Orycteropus > Orycteropus afer. The sequence goes on from NW_006922019.1 coordinate 1,773,708, forward strand.
GAGTCCCTGGGTAGTGTATATGGTGATTGTGCTCAGCTGCTAAAAGATCAGAGGTTTGAGTTCACCTAAAGGTACTTTGGAAGAAAGGCCTTGTGAACTACTTCTGAAAAATCAGTCATTAAAAACCCTATGTATCATGGTTCTACTCTGACACACTTGGGATCACCATGAGTCAGAACAGGCTCTACAGCAATTGGTTATTCTGCATACTACAACTAGAGATGGAAGCATACCCTAGACCTCACCAATGAGAGTTACCTCTGCCCCTACCATAGACAGCCACTGGGAACAAAACTCTCTGTACTGGACTTGCTAAGCTTGGGGATGTAACATTGGAGCTAACAGTGGTCATCCTGCTATCATCAAAGAGCCTTCCTGGAATGAAGCAATCATGACAAAAGCCTCAAAGCCAAGCAAGAGAAGGAGATAGAAAGGTCACTACTTGTGGTAGTTCAGTTTGTGTGTCAACTTGGCTGGGCCTGGTTGAGTGGCTGGCAGCTGGATTCCCAATGCTGCTGCTTACATATGGGAAACAGACTACATACCCAAAGGCAGCTACTCATCTACTCCCAGTAGATTCCACCATGGAGTTGAGTACCAGTCTCATCATGGTGGAATCTACTGGGAACAGATGAGTAGCTGCCTTTGGGTATGTAGTCTGTTTCCCATATGTAAGCAGCAGCTTTGGGAATGGTCTCTAGCCTATGGCAAGCTTGGACCCTTTATGTAGCCGTGTGGTGGTTGTTCAGCAGCCTGCCATGCTCTGCCAACCTTGGTACTTACAATGGGCTTGAATGAATGGCTTGCTGTGTGGTTTGGTAACATGGAGACTGCCTTTTTACTTGTCAACCTTGGGCTTGGCAGCCTCAGCAGCCAGCAGCTGAGTGAAGAAAAGCTGCTAGCTTCAGTGGGCCGGGAGCTGGAAGCAGAGCTGAAGCCCAAGGCTGAGGGGCTTTCAACCAGCCCCTAGAGCTTGGCACTTTGAACTTGGACTTAAAGCCTCCAAATTGTAAGAATAAAACTCCTGTTTGTGGTATATTCTTGTCAGAGCAGCACTAGGTAACCAGAACACAACTGATAGAAAGTGTACATTTTTTGAACACTGTGGGAGCTCTGGTGGCATAGTGCCTAAGGCACTTAACTGCTAACCAGAAGGCTGGCAGTTCACACCCACCAGCCACTCCTTGGAAGGAAGATAGAGCAATCTACTTCCATAGTGATACTGCCTCAGAAACCCAAGGAGAGAGGTTGCTATGAGTCGGGTCTGACTTGATGGCACATAACAACAACAACAACAACAGTGGTGCCTTAAGGCTAGAACTATCCATGAATTTTTCAAGTTACACGTACAAATGGATGCCTGAAATCTGTTCAGGTGAGTGTCTAATTTGCAACTGAAAGAGTCTGACTGATAGAATAAACTTAAAGTTTTAGCCTAACAGAGTTATCTAAAAAGGGCATGAAGTATTTTCTGAGTTCTTGCTCTGAAAAAAAAAAGAAGAATTGGAATATGTGAGATGCTGGGGAACAACCTCCATCTTCTCATACTAGCAATTCCATTTGACCAGTGTCCATTAGATATACATAGTAAGACTGTAAGAAGAGAGAAGACCTTTTTATTATGTTCTTCATCTTCATCTCCCCACCCAAGACCCAAAGATGTATTCACTCATTCAAAAAACTTTTTGTTAAAATACTGTATGATACCACTTATATGAAATATCTAGAATAGGCGAATGTATAGAGACCAAAATTTATTAGTGGTGACTGGGGGGGGGGCGGGGAAGAAGGACTACTTTATAGGAAGCACTGAGTATCTGTTTATGGTGATTGAAAACTTGGCAACAGATCCTGGTGATGGTTGCACAACATGATTAATGTGATTGGTGTCACTGAACTGTACATGTAAAAATGTTTAACTGGCAAATGCTGTGTTATATATATTTTCACAACAATTAAAAGAAAAAAGTTTTGCCAAGTGTCAAATGTGTGTCAGGTCCTGGGGATACAAGTAAAGACACAGTCTTTACTCTCAAGGAACTAACAAATAATGATGAGTCAATGTGATAAGTGTTCTAGAATGCATGCATAGCATGCCATGGTGGTGTAGGAGATCAGAAGGGGAGGAGAAGGGACCCAGTGGAGCTTTCAGAAAGCATGAAGGCTTGAAGAATAAGCAACCTGCCAGGCAGAGAGAACAAGTACAAAGGGATAACCGTAGACTGTGAGGAGTCCAAGGGCTAGGGAGAACAAGGTTGAGTGGTAAGCTAGGCTGAAGCCTGGCTAGAGAGCTGTCCGTGACTGCTATGCTAAGGCGTTAATCTTATCCTGAAACAAAGGTGAGGCTTTGAAGTCCTTGAGTAAAATATTCACATTATATTCTAGAAACGGAGGTCTGGTGGCCATTGTGGAAGATGAACTGGAGGGGACCAAGACCACAGGTAGGATGTGTAGAGACTCACTGTGGCCTACTGAAGTAAATGGGAAGTGGCTGTGGGAAGTTTTGATGGGAAAAAGCCAGACTAGGAGGCAAGTATCTATAAATTTAACATGAAAACCACTGAAAACGAATACCATGCAGAGGATTCAAGAAGAATTCTGGCCAAGCTGATTATGTGCATCTCAAAGGAGAAAGATTAAACAAGAATACTATAGAGGAAAGGTAAGAAAGGCTTGTGTTTTCCTCAGTCTCTGAGTCTCAGGTCCTCCACCCTATGTGTTGCTCCCCCAGTCTAAGTCCTGGCCGCCCTCAAGGCTCAGCTCAATTCCAGTGCCCTTCTGTTCCATCTCCGCTGGCGGCCTGTCCCCTCCTACTATGACATCCTACACCATTTTTGTAGACTTGTATCACTGACTAAACTTCTCTGAACCTTAACTTCCTCATCTGTAAAATGAGAATGACATTTCCCTCAGGATAAGGATTAAATAAGACAAATTTCAAAGTAAACAATAAATAGAAACTGCCATATCCATGCTGAAGATAAAATAATTTACTAAGAAACAAAGACACACACTAAGTAGTGCATTTCCCTTTCCAGCAATTTCTAGATCTTATAAAATTTTTTTTGGAAGAACAAGGCTGAGACACTTTATTGGGTAACTAAAGCATATAGATGAACACAAAACCATTGTCTCTGAAGGCCTACCACAACTCAGGTCCAGCTGCCATGAAAGGGGCTGGAGGAAAGGAGGAATTATAATACATCTGAATGTGGAAATGCAGCTCTCATCCTGGATTTCTGAAGGTCCAAAAGGCAAATGTATCATCACTCCTCTTCTAAGTATAGGAATGGCCAGGGAATGTTCTGTGATTGTAGAGGAAAAATTAATGGACCAATAGGTAGGTTTGTTGATGGTATGATTTTATTTATTTTATTCTTACAGCCAGATCCACAGAGATGTCTTGTTTATAGAACTTCTTACTACCTTCTTCAGCCAAGCCATCTTCTGCTGACAACTGAGGGCATGGTTACCACTAAGCCTGGGTAATTATTTGTGCAAATGAGAAAACACAATTAAGAGATGAGAGAGTCATAATGCCAAAGTCCAACAAGATTGGGCAGCTGTGTACTGTTTTAGCACTTCCATTCTGAGGCCACACACACAGAGCTTTGAGTGCCAGAGGGGCAAATGTGCAGTGTTTGCAAATATGTTAAAAAAAAAAAAAAAATCCACTTAAGGTAGTGGTTTCTAACCTATTTTAAACCATAAGTATCTCATAATAGTTAAAATCATGCTTTCCTTGCCCATATAACTTGTAACATTTTATATACAATCCCTGGGTATTCAGTGAACCATCATTACCCCAAACCCCCAAGCTCAGTGTGGTCCATAAGAATTCAGAAGATTTATTTCTAAGTATTTTAGCTTTCTGGTAGCTTTATAATTGGTATTGTTTTCCTCATTTCCTTTTTAGAGATCTCTTTGTTGATGGGGGTCACTGTGAGTTAGGATCAAGACAATAGAAATGAGTTTGGTTTGTTTTTTGTTGATGTAGAGGAATCCAACTGATTTTTGGATGTTGATCTTGTATCCTGCCACTTTGATGAATCTTTCAATTAGTTCCAGTAGTTTCTTGCTGAGTCTCTGGGATTTTTTACGTATAGGATCATAACATCTGCAATAGAGATCATTTTACTTCTTCTTTGCCAACTTGGATGCCTTTTATTTCTCTTTCTTGCCTTATTACCCTGGCTAGGACTTCCAATACAATGTTGAATAGACATGGTGATAGAGGGCATCCTTGTCTGGTTTTTATTCACAAGGGGAATGCTTTAAGTCTTTCTCTGTTGAGAATAATGTGGGCTGCTGGTCTTGTGCATGTTCCCTTTGTTATGTTGAAGAATTTCCCTTCTATTCCTATTTTACTGAGAGTTGTTACCAGGAATGGGTGTTAGATTTTATTAAATACCTTTTCTGCACTGATTGATATGATCATGTGATTCTGTTCCATTGTTTTATTTATGTGACAGATTACATTGATTGTTTTTCTAATGTTGAACCATCCTTGCATATCTGGCAGGCTTGGGACAATGGTCCAGAAGGACATCAAGCTCAATTGGCATAACATAGTACACAAAAACGTTGTTCTGCACCTACTTTGGTGAGTAGCAACTGGGGTCTTAAAAGCTTGTGAGCAGTTATCTAAGATGCAACTGTTAGGCTCTCCTCATCTGGAGCAAAGAAGAGTGAAGAAAGTCAAAGATGCATGGGAAAACTTAGTCCAACGAACTAGTGGACCAGAGCAACCTCAGTCTACACAACTCTGAGACCAGAAAAACAAGGTAGTGCCCAGCTACCACTGCCAACCACTCAGAAAGGGATCAAATTGGAGATATTGGATAAAGTGGGAGAAAAAGATAGAACAAAACTCAAAATCATAAAAAAGACCAGGCTTACTGGTCTGATAGAGACTGGTGAAATCCCTGATACTATGGCCCCTAGTCACCCTTGAGGCCTGGAATTGAACTCATTCCCATGGCTTCACTTCCAGCCAAACAACAGACAGGCCTGTGAGTTGAACAATTATACCAGGAAGGTATACTCTTTAGAAGAATCAACCATGGGAGATCAGAAGGGCAGCACTTGCACAGAAAAACTCAGAAGACAGGAATGCATGGGAAAGAAGGACACAGGAAAAAGGTAACCACAGGGAGAAAGTGGGAAAAGAGCTGCTATGTTGTGGTGACTGCACTGAATATCATAAACAAAATGTGTATGCACAGTTGAATGGAATACGAATTTGCTGTGTAAACTTTCACCCAAATCACAATAAAAAGTTTTTTTTTTTTTTTCCCTTAAAAAAAGGCTTGAGACAGAAAGGTAGGGTCAAGAACTCCTCTTGCCAGGGCTCAGTTTTCTCCATGACACAGTTCACTGCCATGAATACCACATTATTGCAGGGAAAGGGCAAATGAATAATATGAAACCCAGTGCCAAAACTTTTATCTGTCTGCCTGTCCTGACCAGCTCAGGGCCCAACTTTGAGTGGCTATGGAAAACTTTAGAATCTTAGTAATTTCCTAGGTGTTAAGTAGTGGCGGAATGACTCAGTGATAGAATTCTCACCTGCTATATGGTAGACCTGGGTTTGATTCCCGGCTAATGCACCTCACGTGCAGCCACCACCCTTCTCTCAGTGACGGCTTGTGTGTTGCTAGAATGCTGACCACATTTCAGCAAAGCTTCCAGATTAAGATGGACTAGGAAGAAAGACATGGTGATCTATAATGGTTCAATTCCATTGTGCTTGGGATTGCCATGAGTCAAAGGCCCACTCCATGGCAACTAACAACAACAACAACAATTAAGTAAAAGCCAAGAGGATACTCTGGGGGTGTGTGGTGGGAGATGGGAGAGGCGTGGTCCAGATAGAGAAAGCAGCTGGGTTCCTCCAGAGACAGGGAGGGGAAGCCTGTTCTTCTAGCCATGGATTTCTTCCATCCTCATTCTTCACTTATGCAGAGACTGCAGATTCCTTGGGTGATTTTGTACCAAATCCAAATGGTTAAAAATAATTCGCTAAATACCTTCCTAGATAAATTGAAACCTGAGACTTTTTTGAGCCTTGTCCAGCCATACTTCAAAGGGCAAACAGGCCTGAGAGTCATGCTCTTTCCTAGCGGAATTTCTGAGTCAGACTCCTGCCTGTCAGTCATCTGATGTCACAAGTCAAACTGTGCCACCAAAGCTGAGTAAGCGTCCCTAGGAAATAGAAACCCAACTGTAAGAACACAGGTGTTTCCAAATAAAAAAATCTCTGTCCAGCTTCTAACTCAGCGACTGTATATAAATTTAGCTGTGACACTGAGGGAGAGTTTGTTACATTTTTCTTTAATTCTGTATTATTTTGACACAAAAGAAGTTGAAGGTGAAAAGAATTAATAATGATAATGTTCTGTTTTATGCACTAGAGAAACAGTAAGGAATCCTGGTAATGCAGTGGTGAAAGTGGCTGTAAACTAAAAGGTCAGTGGTTCAAACCCACAAGCTGCTCTATGGGAGAAAGATATGGCAGTCTGCGTTGGTAAAGATTACAGCTTAGGAAACTCTGTTGGGGCAATTCTACTCTGTCACATAAAGTCGCTATGAGTCAGAATCGACTTGACAGCAATGAATTTTTGTTTGTTTGTTTGTTTACTTATTTAGAGACAATGATGAGCACCTTATGGAGCTTATATTTGAGGCTGGGGTGGGAGACAGAAAATAAACACAAATAAATAAATTGAGTAATAAGTGCCATATAGAAAATAAAATAGGTAATAAAGAATGATGTAACGACTATTATTATGCTCCTTTTACAGATGAGGAAACTGAGGTGAGATGAGCTGTTCAAACCATCTCAGCCAGGAAGTAGGTAATTTAAACTTGGACTGTCTGATTCCAAAATTGGTCCCAACCCCTACCCCATGCTGTCTCTTCAGCTTCCAGAGAAACTACAGAATCTGGAGAACAGACACAGTGAGAGACCAAAACTATTTTTAAAAGTCCCTTCTTTTAGGACCTTAGCAAAATTCTGAGATCTCTGAATTCAAATGAGTGTGCTTCAAGCTGCCATTCTGATGCTAATGCAGCTAACATTCCAGTTTTCACATGTGTTTGCACAGTGCTATGATGCTGGACATGTTTCACCAGAGCTTCCAGACTAGGACTAGAAAGAAAGACCTGGAGATTTATTTCTGAAAATCAGCGAGTGAAAACCCTGCATCACAATGGTCTGATCCGCAACTGATCATGGGGATCATGCAGGACTGGGTAGTGCTTCATACTGATGTGCATGGTGTGGCCATGAGTTGGGGGTGACTTGATGACAGCTAACAACAATAATTATTAACACAACCCTGTGGGATGGGAATCACTGTTCCTACATTTCACAAAAGGTAAGTAAGGCTCAGAGGGTTTAAGTAACCTGCTGAAAATCGCAGAGCTTAAAAGTGAGAAAGTTGGAATCCAGACTTCATGCTTCCAAGCACACTGCTTTTTCCATTACACCATGCTGCCTTCCAGAAGACTCCCCAAGGAGCTAAATTTTTCTCCCAATGGGAGGCAAGGTAGTAACTAACTTGGCAGTACAGACAGAAATGAGTGGCTGTTTTGTATCACTGCCAAGCAAGTATTCATGCCCTTTGCAATATAACTTGGACACAATACCTAATTGATCTTTAGGAGTTAAACATTCTAGAATTTGCTGAAGAATTTTCTCACCTTCTCCATATGGGGTCCAAAATTAAGAGGGGAAAACATATTTATGTCTCATTCAAAATTAAAAATGTAATAAATCCTTCCAGCCCCTGGCAAGTTTCTTTAATCCACTCTAATCATGTTTCCTTGTATAACAAGTCTTGTGATGTCTGCAGCAGTGTCTCGCGCTGTAGTAACAGTGGCCTTGATGTTGGAGTTCTTCTTCACGTGCCTCAGGGATTAGTCTATTTTCCACATTAGGAAGAAGCCGCAGACTTTAGGTTCTAAAATGGAGCCAGAAACACAGACTACAACCCAGATGCCCTAAATATAATTAAAACTGAAATTTACTGCCCTCTGTGAGACACTAATGAAAAGAATTCACCAACTTACAGGATATTGGTCCAGAGAGCAAAATCACGAATAAAACCAACTTGGGTTCTTTTTTTGCACTCGGAGGCTCCTCAATGCTAACTGGAAACTTTCCAATTATTTCCCCTCTTCATATCTTAGGCTTTTTACTTTTACAAAAACAAAACATAATAGAGAAGGAGGAGATACAACAGGCTCCTCTTAAAAAAACTAGGCATCCACTTAGCTCTAGAACATTCTATAGGTGTCCCTTAACATAAAAAAGTATTTAGGTTTTCAGGGACTTATTTGATAAATACAAAATTATTTTTCTCTAAACACACTCTCAACAACCACTTCTCTCTAATTGTTATTAAGAGGAAGAAATTTACTAAACTCTTTAATGGAAATAACATCCTCATATAAAACCATTTAACATAAGACTGGTGTAAAACAGTAGAGATACATGCTTTTCACTTTAAGTTGCTAATGTTAATAATAATAATGATGACTAAAATAGATACACCATTTATTGAGTACTTACTACATGCCAGGAAGTATACTAAGTGCTTTAAAAAATCACCTGATTTAATCCTAACAGTAACCCAATAAGGTAGTTACTATTTCCGTTTTAAAGTAAAGAAACAATGGCTTTAGGATAATTCTACAACTTGCCCAAGGTGACATAACTAGTAAGCAGTGGAGCTGGAATCTGAATATAGAGGATCAGACTATTCTGGAATAAAAAGTAAAAGTCCCTTCCTCAAAAATTAAACATAGAAATACCATCAAAACCAAAAAACGACACTCACTGCTGTCGAGTCAATTCGATTCATAGTGAACCCTCGTTGGGCTTCCAAGGAAGGACTGGGCAATCTACTTTTGTAGAGATACCACCTCAGAAACCCAAGTAGGGGTCGCTATGAGTCAAATTGACTCTACAGCAGTGAATTGGTTTTTTTGTTCTTTTTATCTCTATGGAAGTAGACTGCCCAACCTTCCTTCCGAGGAGTAGTTGGTGAGTTTGAACTGCCAGCCTTCTGGTTAGCAGTCAAATGCCTTAGGCACTACGCCACCAGAGCTCCCAGAAATACCATATGACTCAGCAATTCCAGTCCTAGGTATATATCCAAAAGACTGGAGAGCAGGGACTAACAGACACATGTATACCAGCATTCACCGTAGCATTATTCACGATAACCAAAAGGTATAATCAACCCAAGTGCCCATCAAGAGATGAATGAATAAAATAAAATACCCATACAATAGAATATTATTCAGTCACAAAGAGAAATGAAGTTCTGATACATACTATGATATGGATGAATCTTGGAAACATTATGTTAAGTGAAATAAGCCAGACACAAAAGGACAAATATGACCCCAGTTAAACAGAATATATATATATATATATATATATATATGTA
>NW_006922019.1:1783278-1791528 GCF_000298275.1 Orycteropus afer afer
GGTTGGGCAATCTACTTCCATAGTGATACTGCCTCAGAAACCCAAGGAGGGGTCACTATGAGTCGGGTCCAACTCAAGGGCACATAACAACAACATATAGGTAAATCCACAGAGACAAATGAAGTCTAGTGGCTAGCAGTGGAACGGGAGGGACAAGTAAAAGTCCCTCTGATCTTCCTCCACTCCAGAGAGCCATTACTTCTAGCTACTTGCTGTCGTCAAATTTTTCTCCTTTAAACTTGATTTTCGTTGAAACAATTTTCTTTTACATTGCTATCTCATTTGGTGGATATTTAATTAAACTGTATCTCATAACAAAAAGTCTACCTGGCATTCACAAGTTTGGTGAGAAACACAAATGACTCTTGGAAAGCTTATGCCTCAACTGGTGGGGGGTAGAAGTGCACAGTTATATCAGAAACCAGCCTTCCGGCTGAAAGCGTTAGCCTCCTGTGGGTATTGGATCAGGTTCTACCAAGGGAGTGCGCAGTTGGTTTGTTAATATGCCAAGTCAATTAAGGGAAAGTCAGTTAGGAAAGTTCTACTTAGGGGAAAAAAAAATCGATCTATGTAGTGTATGTGTGTGTATCGCATTACACCTATTGTTTTCCAGCTTCCTCTTGTCACATAAGTTTTTGAATCATTCCTCTCCTGATAGACACTGGTGTTTGCAATAGACCCTTTGGTTTTGTTTGCACATCTGTCTTCTGGGAATACCGAACAACCTCTTAATGGGAACTGCTTCTTCCCCTACTCAAACCATGTTCCTTTATCTATCCTGCCTCTTTAGTCAAAGTTTACTGGTCCAGAAATTAGCAACAGACCCAAGATGGGCACCTGATTTTGGAATCTGGAACTGCAAAGGATGTGGACTGAGAATTAAGAGGCTATATGGCTGCCAACAGCCAACTGTAGTTTTTCCTAAGGTTGGCTTGATCTACTTTTCTTTCAATTATGTTAAGTGTTCCAGTATTCCCATTTGTGTATAATTATTCAAGTTGGGCTTATGTCACTTGACATCAAAAGAGTCCTGAATGATTTAGAAAATGATACCAGGAATGGAGAGTTGAAAGTGAGCAACACTAAATGCAGAAAAGGCTGAGATGAGCAGGATGGGAGGGCATATCCTATCCAGGGCAGAGAGAAGACCAATTCCTATTACAAGGTAACGAAACCATTGGTTTAACAAGACTGGAGGTTTAGGAGACTTATAAAAACATCTACAAGGGGCAAGAAAAAGAAATGCTTCCATTCAAGCTGGCCCATCTGGATGTAGGTAAGGACCAGCAGCACTAGTTTATATACCTTTAAGGGAGGCCTCTTTGTTTTGGTCAGCCGGCAAGTTAAAGTCAAAGGCTTTTAAGAGATGGCAGAAACCTGACAGAGCTATCAGGGTAGAGCCAGATGCTCTATTCACAGATTCCTCTGATGTCCTACTGGGGTGAAGGCAAGGCTCTTAACTTAGATGCAGACTGAAGGCTGCGAAAACTTACAGGGCCAAAGGGGGAGTCCTGGAGTTCTAGAAGGATGAGGAGACGCTCTTAGACTGAGCTCTTGGATGCAGTAGCCTTTAGTTAGAGACAGAAACCTCAAGGGCTGAGCGGGTGTAAATGGCTGGACTCAAATCCCACCTCTTCAAAATGCTGGATAAGGTGATTTCTAAAGTGTCCTCTAGGTTTTAATATTTTGGGTCTAGGTGATAAAATATAGTATAAAGCTTTAAAGTTTTCTTAAAACTGCCCAAGAAAAATTCTCCTCATTCTAAGCATTAAATTTAAGAGCAACTGTGGCTTGCTCACAAGCCTTTGTTCAAAGTACTGTGTGATTTCAGGCCACTAACTCCATTTCCTCCTCACCTGCAAAAGGGGACTCTGGATGCCTGTCCGCACAGGGCAACGTGAGGGAAAAGTGAAAGTCACTGGACTTCTCTTGAGGGAAATAAAGGCACTGTGGAAATCTTAAACAGGATTACAGCAAAGCTCTTTCTGAACACAAAGGCTGGCTCCAAAATAAAATTTTATTTTGGGTTTCTCAGCCTCAGTGATGTCACTTCTGATCCCAATCACTGTTCCCTTTAGTTTTCATATCCCTGAAGAGAGCAAATTTCCTCATGGAAGTGGGACTGGCCTTGATAACAATGGCATGCTGGTTTGTCTTTAGATTCCTGGTTTCTCCTTCCAATACTCTATTTCATCTGTCTGGCACAGACTCCCTAAATTCAGGCTTCAACAAACGCTGCCCCAGCCTTAATCTTCCCCCAAAGGTCTTACCACAAGCTCACTGTCTAAAATCATGGCCTATTGTGACAGATTAGTTCTAGCCCTGTTTCTGGGTGGGTAAGTACTGCAAGACTCAAAGGAGATGATTTACTAAGAGTAACAGTCTATGTATTCTGGATAGGAATACAAAAAAATTGGAGATTCTTGGCTGTGCCAAGTGGTTCTCAAAACATCCTTGCTATAGGGTTGAAATGAGGGTTTGGGTTAACTGGCCTCTTCTCTGTGCAGCCTGACCTGTCTGCCTCTCCCAGGACAGGCCCCTCTGTGCTCTAGTACTCTCTGAGAAATTTTTTTTTATTTCATGATACATAAATTATTTGTGAAAATTTACCTCTCTCTAGCTGGTCTAGGATTGGCAGGGGTGGGAAGCAGAAAGCAAGGACTTTGATATGTTCGTCTTTCTCTTGCGTCTTATAAGAACCAGAAAGTCAATTAACTTTTTCTTGAATGAGTGAATGAATGAACGAATGATGTGAATCACTATATCCTCTCGTCCTCTTGAGTGTGTTCCTGTACGGAAAATAATCGTGGCATCCATGAAGCTTAGAGCAAACCCCTGCTCTTGAACTAGACCACGGGTGCAAAGACAGGATACCTGTGCTGTTGCTATTCCTGACTGTGGCAGACATTACTACTCAACCCTTAAGGTTCTCTCTCCTTCAATCTGCACTTGGCTTTAGAACCTTCTCAACACAATATGCCAGGCAGCCACCACCAGTGAGTGACTCAGCACAAAAGAGACACTGATTTGGCATCCATGATGTAGACTAAAGACGTCTGAGGACAAGAGGACACATGGTTGATGTGTGATGCTCTTCATACCAACACTGAAACATACAAAAGAATGCTCAGATAGAGCCTGCATTTCTCCTTAAAAATTCAAGCTGCTACCTTAAAGCAATGTGAAAAGAACTCAGTGAGCAAGTGAGAGATCCACCTAGTTATGCAGCATTATGACTGTTAATTTTTAAACTGCTTATTGTTGCTTAAAATAAGACATTCATCTTGAGGTGGCTGAGCTAGGGAACTGATTTGTGTGACTAGAAGTATGTTAAATCTCTGCGTGATTTCAGACATGCAAGAGAAAGTATGGTGCAGTGGTTAGGATGAAAGACTCCAGGACATTGTCCCTAACTCACAGGACTGTTATGAGGATCTGCTATGTTAACAAAATTATATATTAATATAAAATGTTAATATAGTAATATATTAATATTGATGTATTTTCATTATTAAATTAGTATGTTAATAAAATTCAAAATATTTATATACATAAAGTGCTTACAATAACGTCTGGCACATCAGCACTATATAAGCTAACTGAAAGGTTGGTGGTTCAAACTTACCAGGTGCTCCAGGGAAGTAAACACCTGGTGGTCTGCTCCCACAAAGATTACAGCTTAGGATACTCTATGGGGCAGTTCTACTCTGCCATATAGGGTCTCTGTGAGTCAGAATTGATTCGAAGACACACAACAACATTATTTATTATTATTATATGTGGGGCTGGTTAGAATCCACCAAACAGCTAGTAAAATGTTCATGATCAATTAAATGAGGTATGAATGTTGTTTCAATTCTTTGGTGTCTTTATTAACTGATGGCTGTTGCCTTGGTAATGCAATGGTTAAGCACTCAGCTAACTGAAAGGTTAGCAGTTGAAACCCACCAGTCTCTGAGTGGAAGAAAAGACCTAATGATCTGCTCCCATAAAGATTTACAGCCCATGAAACTCTATGAGGCAGTTCTACTCTTTCATATAAGATATCTATGAGTTAGAATCAACTCCAGGGCACAAAATAATAATATTGCCATGATAAGAGGCTAGAAGAACAGGTCTGGCAAATTGTGCCTGTATTTTCCCTAGAATCAACTCCACGGCACAAAATAATAATATTGCCATGATAAGAGGCTAGAAGAACAGGTCTGGCAAATTGTGCCTGTATTTTCCCTCTTTTCCTAAAAGTCAGTTACTGTGGTGATTTAAAGCACTGGGCCAAGAGGTCAGCAGTTTAAACCCACCAGCCACTCTGTGGGAGAAAGATGATGTAGTTAGCTTCCAGAAAGATTTAAAGCCTTTGAAATCCTATGGAGCAGTTCTACTCTGTCCTATAGAGTCTCTATGAGTCAGAATTGACTCGATGGCAGTGGATTTCTTTTTTGGTTATTGGACAAGAACTAGGTAATCTATTATTTCCCTCTTTGCTTTGGCTGCCAGGAATCATGGAGTTATGTTTCATGTTCAACTTTGGATGCTTTCCCTAGTTTAAGTTTTCTAATAAAATCACTTTATTTTTAAACTTTGCTCTTGTCTTTGTATTCTTATTTTAAAGGTTTTTAGGCTTAATCATTTCTATGATTTTGGGTGGTGTAGCTCTGGTAGCGCAGTGCCTATGGCACTTGACTGCTAACCAGAAGGTTGGTGGTTCAAACCCACCAGCCGCTCCTCGGAAGGAAGATGGGGCAATCTACTTCTGTAGTGATACTGCCTCAGCAACCCAAGGAGGGGTCGCTATGAGTCGGGTCTAACTCGATGGCACATAACAACAACAACAACAACAGTGCCTAAGGCATTTGACTGCTAACCAGAATGCTGGCAGTTCAAACCCACCAGCCACTCCTCGGAAGGAAGGTTGGGCAATCTACTTCCATAGTGATACTGCCTCAGCAACCCAAGGAGGGGTCGCTATGAGTCAGATCTGACTCAACGGCACATTAACAACAACAACAACATGATTTTGGGAGACGTACAGCCAGAATGTTCCTTAGAAGCAAGAATGGCTAGATTTCATCTCTCATTCTTTGGTCATGTTGTGAAAAGGGATGGATCCCAGGAGAAGGATATCATGTTTGATACAGTAGACGGTCAGTGAAAAAAGGACTGGCCCTCAATGAGATGGATTAGCATAGTAGCTATGATGATGGGCTCAAGCATGGCAATGCTTGTGGGGATGGCACAGGACTGGGCAGTGTTTCATTCTCTGTGTGTGGGGTTGCTATGAGTTGTAACCAACTCAATGGCACCTAAAAACACTAATAATGATTTTACAAAATATTTTTTAGAATCAGATTGAGTATACATAATATACAAACATGTATTTTCAGGTTCCTGGTGCTGAGTATCAGCCATGTGTTGGAGATGATACATTATACTTTTATGGATGACACATAGGTATGGATTCATGGATGCATGAATCTCATTTTTACCATAATCATCTAGGAATATAGGGAAATTTTAATGTAATTTTCCAGAGAGATATCCAAAAAGCCTTTCATCATGTTGGCATTTCACTGTAGTGGTCATCGTTAAAAATGTCTTTCTCTTCTCCTTATGAGAGGATCACTGTTCCTAGGGCTGAAAGTGAAGCTGAAGTTGGAGAAATGATTAGCCAGATAGAAGACAGACAGATTATCTTGTTGAACCCAGTTCTGTTTTTCCATCTCTTATTTTGGCTTTTATGGCATCAAAGAGCTTATTTATTCCAACTATCTAATTTTATTGAGGGAACTGAGGCCCAGTGTGGAGAAGTGACTAGCTTAAGGTCACAAGTGTGCTAATGCCTGGGTGGAAAGTATAACCCAGGTCAGCTTCTAGGCCCAAGTTGTTTATAAAATGCCAAGCTGCCTTTCTAGATCACTGAAATAGAAAGTGAGGACATCTGCCTTGAGTGGCCAATTATAATCTGCAACTTGAATTATATTACTTTGTTATAGCCAATTGGAGGGCTGTTTAGAAAGCAAGGCACTACTAGTTCTATAAAAACCAAAGCACTCTACAAAATATTTCTGTTGCAAAAATTTGTTGACTTTTAAAGCATTTCACATGTGCCCATTCATTTAGATTCATGGGCCAATTCCAAAATGAGGGAATCAAATCATTCATCCAACCAGTATATAACCAGTTACTTGCTATGTGTCAGGCAACGTACTAAGTCACACTCCTTGGCTTCCCGAAGCTGAAGGTCTAGGGCAGTCAGTGCATGTGCTACCACTCCTCATTTCCTTAGGTGTTCATGACAGATACCACTAATTCATCATATGACCATCTTTCCTGCTGAGTCTAGAATTGGCCTCAAAATCCTCCCCACCACAACCTACCAAGTAGCCATGAGCAAATGTTCAGAAAGAGGAACACATGAACTGAAATCTCTTTGTCATCCCTGGACTAGTATGCAAGTTACTGTTGTTATTAGTCATCATTGAGTTGGCTCCGATTCATGACAACCTTATTATGTACAACAGAATGAAATACTGCCCAGAGCCCTGGTAGTGCAGTGGTTAAGTACTTGGCTGCAAATCCAAAGCTTGGTGGTTCAAACCAACTGGCTGGTTTGTGAGATAAAGATGTGGCAATCTGCTTCTGTAAAGATTACAGCCTTAGAAGCCCTATGCAGCAGTTCTACCCTGTCCAATAGGTTCGCTATGAGTCAAAATTGACTGGACAGCAATGGATTTTTGGTTTTAAGAGACTCCAGTTCTTTTTCACTATAAATTTCCACCTCAAGCTAGGAAGTACACTATCTTATGCCTGCTATTATCCACAGTTGCCATCTGTTGGCAGGGAATCAAAAGCTAGAGTTGCTATATCACTCACTTCAAAGCAGCTGCTTATCATACCCAGTGATTTATTGCCTGAGGAAAGAGCCACTTAGCGACAATGTGGCCTTCTACAGTTGTAGAATGCTAGCGGGAATTTGGGAGAAAACACTTCTGACTTTAACTCAAGGTGGACCCCAGACAGTTGCTGGGGCTCCAATTTTTAAACCTGGCCTTTTCCCTCTCATTTATTTAAGCTATTTTCTCTATGGTAAATCAAGGGAGAAAAAGGAGGAAGATATCTTCCTTCTAGTGGTTTTTACTGTATCTTTAAACATTTTAATTATTGGCAATAAGTGAGTAAAGACCTTGTGAAATCCTGCCTTATAGAGGGGTATTACTGTGTATCATTATCTGGAAGGAGACATGTGGGCAGCAGACCTTTCTTTATGCTCAAAGGGCACCTCCATCAGAAAGCTCAGAACATGGGTTTTTGTGTACCAATTACTGCATATGCAGATCAGCTCATCTCCAATATCAGTAAACCCTCTGCCATCAAGTCATTTCTGACTCATAGTAACCCCATTGGGTTTCCAAGGTTATAAATCTTTGTGGAAGTAGATTGCTTCATCATCCTCCTATGGCGCAGCTGGTGGGTTTGAATTACCATCCTTCTGGTTAGCAACCAAATGCCTTACGCACTACACCACCAGAGTTTCTTTTCAATATCAGTAGAAACATCTTTGTATCTTTTAGAAAAGAGTACAGAGGCATCACCACACAGTACCAACAAGGTGACATAAATTAGGATTAAATCAGGAAAAGAACTTCACAATTGCCTCATAGGGTTTCCAAGGCTGTAATCTTTACAGAAGCAGACTGCCTCATCTTTCTCCTGAGGAGTGGCTGGTGGGTACGAACGGTCGACCTTTTGGATGGCAGCCAAGCAATTAACCACAGTACCACCAGGGCTCTTTGTCTAAAGAGTGATTGTGTGTGTGCTTTTTTTTTTTTTTTAATTGTGATTTGGATGAAGATTTACAGAGCAAATTCACTTTCCATATAGCAGTTCACATACACTTTGCCTCATGACATTGACCACAGTTTACCACAATGCAACAGCTCCCCTCCCACTGCCTCCCCATAGTTACCTCTTACCAGTGTCCATCCCTCCATACACTCCTGCCCCCTGAGCTGTCTCCCTATGCAAAAGTAGCCCTTCTTTCTCCCATGCTTGTTCTCTCCAAGGAGTGTATCTACTTGAGTGAGGTAAATGTTCAACTCATATGCCTGTATTTTGTTTGGCAGGAAACCACAGGTGTGGGTTCAATTCCAGACCTGAAGGGCAGTTAGGGGTCATGGTCTCAGTGGTTCCACCAGGCTCTATCGGACAGCAAACCTGGTCCCCATGTTTTTTTTTTTTTTTTCTCCAAAT
>NW_006922019.1:1800208-1823450 GCF_000298275.1 Orycteropus afer afer
TCCAAGATTATCTTCTGTGTCTGCGTTAATTGGTTTCCCTTTTGTTTGTTGAAGAGGGTCTGTGCAGTCTTTCTGCCTAGTCCGCCATCTTGCCAGAACTCCAAGAGTGACTGTGTTTTATTTAGGCACAGAGAAGGTGTTAGGTACTGAGAGGAATACATAAGGAATAGGCTTCTTTTTCCTCAAGGGTTTAGATGTCCGAGAGAAGGCAAGATGTACCAGTGATAAGTTAGATACCAAATGATTAGTACAAAATGTGGAGTTATCATATGACCTAGCAACTTCACTCTTAGGTATACATTCAAAAAAATGAAAACATATGGCCACACAAAAACCTGTACATGAAATATCATAGCAGCATTACTCATAATAGCCAAAAAGTGGAAGCAAAATAAATAGCCATCAATTGATGAATGGATAAATTTAATGTGGTATAACCATAAAATGGTACGTGGTTCAAACCTACCAGCTGCTCCACAGAAGAAAGATGAGGCAGCCTGCTTCCATGAAGATTTACAGCCATGGAAACCCAGTGGGGGTCACTATGAATTGGAATTGACTCAATAGCAGTGAGTTTGAACCATAAAATGGAATATTACTTTGCTGTAAAAAGGAATGAAGTTTTGATACATGCTACAACATGAGTGAACCTCAAAGACATTATAATATGTTAAAGAAGCCAGACACAAAAGGCCTCATATTATATGATACATTTTTCTGAAATGTCCAGCATAGGCAAATTCATAGAGACAGAAAGTAGATTAGCAATTGCCTACGGCTGGAGTGGCACAGTGCCTAAAGCATTTGACTGCTAACCAAAAGGTTGGCGATTCAAACCCACGAGTCATTCCGTGGAAGGAAGATGGGGCAATCTACTTCTGTAAACATTTACTGCCTCAGAAACCCAATGGGGGTCACTATGAGTCAGACTTGACTTGAGAGCAGTGAGTTTGGCTTGGTGAAGGCTGGGGTGGATGGGAGAAATGAGGGTGACTGCTAATGGGTACAGGATATCTTTTTTGGGGTGATGAAAATGTTCTAAAATCATGGTGATAGTTACACAGTTCTGTGACTATACTATAAAGTATTGAATTGCACATCTTGAATGATAAAATTGTATGATATGTGAATTATATCTCTGCAAAGCTACAATAAAATAATAGTACAGACAATGCTATAGAGGCTCAAAGGAGGGATAAAGAATTTCTGGCTTTGATGGTCTGAAAGAGATACGTAGATATTCGAGTTATATTTTGAAGCAAATAATTAATAGGAGGTAGGGAGGCCTGGTGATCTGCTTCTGAAAAATCAGCCACTGAAATCCCTATGGAGCACAGCTCTATTCTGACACATGTGGGGAACCATGAGCCACAATCAACTCAACAGCAACTGGTTTTAGGTTTTGGGGGATGAATAGGGACAAAGATTATCTTCTGTGTCTGTGTTAATTGGTTTCCCTTTTCTTTGTTGAAGAGGGACTGTGCAGTCTTTCTGCCTAGTCCGCCATCTTGCCGGAACTCCAAATGATAGAGCCAGTCTGAGACAAGCATGTTCTGGAGCACTAAATAAACCAGCTTTGCTAAGGTGGGATCCTTAAGTGGGAAACTAAGGATGTGAGGTGGGTTATTTCTGAGGGGCTGACAATGGCCCTGGTGAGGCCATCCTGGTATTCAAGCCAACAGGGAGCAGCAACACATTGACAACCTCTTGGTCAGGTTTTCTCATCATCAAGAAAATCTGTGCTTGGGGGAAACTGTGAAGATAACGCATTCATGCTTCTTCAAAATGAGTATGTCAGAGATCAGAACGTGCTCAGACACTCTTACCCTGAAGGGAATGACGGTCAAGAATGGACATGGAATATGGCAGAATTAAAGAAGAGCCCTTAAAGGTCCAGGAACCATCTACTAGGAATGGATTACTCTGCACCATACTCCTTCAGAATTTGTGATTATTATCATGTAGCAGGTGGGAGTCCTACTGGGTAAAGAGATGAAACAAGTTCTGTGAGAAATTTTAGAACTTTCTACTCAAACTCAACTTTCTACTTAAAATCAATAATTTATTGAAAAGGCTCCAAAAATCAACAAGGTTTCTAGGCCCAGTAGCTCATCCTGCATGAAAGAACATTTAGGTGTACTTTATTTACATTAAAGGAGCTCTAGTGGCATAGTGCCTAAGGCATTTGACTGCTAACCAGAAGGCTGGCAGTTCATATCCACCAGCCACTCCTCGGAAGGAAGACTGGTCAATCTACTTCCATGGTGATACCACCTCAGAAACCCAAGGAGGGGTCGCTATGAGTCGGATCTGACTCGACAGCAGTGAGTTTGGTTTGGTGGCATAGTAGGTAAGACATTTGGCTGCTAACCAGAAGGTCAGTGGTTCAAACCCACCAGTTGGCTCTGTGAGAAGAAGATGAGTCAATCTACTTCTGTAAAGATTTACAGCCTATGAAGCCCAATGGGGGTCACTATGAGTTGGAATCAATGGTAGTGGGTAACTTACACTGTATATGTGACCCTATAAGTTTTTCATTAGAATTTAGATGTCACTAATTGTCCTTGAGAGAAATAAAGCTGGTCTTTTATAAACCAGTCTTCTAGTAAGTCAGACTATCTGTATGTTATCCTTTCTATAATTTTGGTAATTTCAAAATGAATAACTACAAAAATATAGCTTCTCAAAGGCGTGGTCTGAGTCTCTATAGGAGTGCTGTCCTCTAGCATTTTCAGAGATGATGGAAATGTTCTGTACCTGTGCTGTCCAATATGATAGCCACTAGCCACATGTGGCTATTGAACACTAGAAATATGGGTAGTGCGACTCAGGACTGAATTTTTTATTTTATTTTTCATTAATTTAAATTTAAGGAGCCAGGTGTGACTACTGGCTGCTGTATTGGACAGTACAGTCCTTTAGGATCTAGAACAATACTTTATTCATTATAAGTTTTCAATAAATTGCTGTTCAACTGAATGAATTTATTCAATAAACACATAGCAAGCTTCCTCTATATACTAGGAATTCTGCTAGATGTTGGATATGAGTGAAATATTGTAAGAGTTAGAATTCTTGGTTGCAGGAACAGAAAACTCAACCTTGATTTACTTAAGTCAAAAGGGGGTTTGTTGGCTCTCAAGCCTAGAAAGACCAGGAATATAGGGCCTTTTAAAGGCAGCTTGGTTCAAGGCTTAAATGACAACATCATATCTATCCCCTCTAACTCTCAGCTCACCTAGACTGGGCTCTCTTCTTCCTCAGACTCAAACTAGCCCTCCACTCATGATCACTATAAGGTTGCCCTAGACAAGACCTCATGTTGCCAAAGCTCCAAATCGTGACCTCAGCAATTTTAGCAAAGTCTCATTGGAGCTTGTGGGTTATGACTGGGTCATATGCCCATCTCTAAACCAATCAATATGTCCAGGGAAATATAATGTATTGATTGTCTTGGGTCTTGATTACATGTTCCAACCCTAAGCCAAGGGTGGAGCCAATTCCATCAGAAAAACCCATGAGATGAGAGTGAGGTCCTAGATGGTCTCTCAGAGAAAAATAAAGGTAATTTTAGGAAAGGAGTAAATTTTGCTAGGCAGCAAAAACAACAGCTATCCATTCTAGTCTATCTTAAAGGAATTTTAACATCTCTCTAGAGAAACCTTAAACAAAAATGCTGGTCAGATAGTAAGACAATACCATCTAAAAGGAAAAGGTCAATTTAGTAAGATGCAGGTTGAAATGACAGTAACATTCATTTACAAAGAATTTCCTCTGATGTCTACTTTTTCATAGATAATTCTCATAAAGCTCTTGTGAAGAAGGTTGCTGACCAGGGCCTGCTGTCAGCAGCTTCACATGCCTGCTTTGGTTTTGGACTCCAGATGTCCCCTCCTGGTCCCCCACCCCCACCCCATCACCAAGGGTGTGCTCAGACCTTAGAAGTTCTGACATGTGGAGGCAGGCAGAGCAGACGCAGCACAGCCCACCCAGGGAAGGGACATACAATTGCCAATTCACACAATGCAATATGAATTGTCTATTTTCATAAGGGCTACTCCAAGAGAGATTATTTGTGGGCAGAATGACTCATGGGAGAGCCAAATGAATTCAGCCCACATAGAAGACAAAGTGCTTGGAACATCACTGAAATGAGAAAAATTAGCCAAAACAGCTGCAGCACTTTAGGGTCTTTTAAATAGCCTTCTTCTGCCTACTTCTCCACTCTTTTCTAGCTGTTCTCTCTTGGTCATTAAATACTGACTGGGGTTTTGCTATTGTTGGCTCAAAGGGATGTAGCTGGGGCTGGGAAATATTCTTTATAACAAGCACATCTTTTTATTCCTCTGAGTGTTCTGATATTATCTTTTGCAAAGATGGCTCTGGGTTACTCTGGGAATGACTCTAAAACTTCTTGGCTTGTTTCTAGGTGGAAAAAAAGTTCATAAAGCTTGTGGACAGGCATTTCCACACTTCAAGGACATTCAGTGCTTGGGCCACATGGCAAAGAGGCCCACACCCCAATCTGTTCTTTTCCCTCAGGCAGCCAGAGAACTGTGTAGCCCCCTTGACGCAAACTACCACTCCCTCCTTTTATTGTCCAGGGACCTTCCAATTTGAGTATGGTTCTCTTTAGGCATCCCTGGGTGGGGCAACCAGCTGCTCACTGAAAGGTTGGGGGTTGAGTCCCCCCAGAGGTGCCTCAGAAGAAATGCCTAGTGACTCACTTCTGAAAAATCAGCCACTGAAAACCCTACGGAGCACAGGTTTACCATGACACACATGAGGTCGCCATTAGTAGGAATTGACTGGACAGCAACAGGTTTTGGTTTCTCTTTAGGCATGGTGGACAGAGTGGCAGATAAGCCATCATTGGTAAGAAAGGAGGGATTGTTTTCAATTGCTTTCTGGATTTTAACAGATCGCTCAGCTCAGTAGTAATTGAGCCTGACCTCTACTGGACCGGCATTGCACTTGCTGGAGCCCAGGAGATGGTGTGCTTTGTGAATGCTTGGAATGTGGGATATTTTTGGTAACTTGGAGATGACATTGTACTTAAAAAAATAACAAATAGAATGGGTCTTAAACACCAAAACCTGCAATATCTGTCTCTGTGATAGTTGGAGCTGTGTGTCAAGTTGGCTGGACCCCAGTTCTGTGTGGTTGTTCCCATGATGGGATCGGATGAATGTGTTCTGAGTGGCCAATCTGTTGAAGGGGAGTTTCCCTAGGGGTGTGGCCTGCTTCCAGGATATCCAGGGACATCCTGGGAAGAGAGACATTCTTCTATGGATTGGGATTCCATTGTGTTGCCTACAACTGTCCGTGAGTAAGCAGTCCACTGTTGGGCTTGGAGATCTTGGATTCAACATTTGTTGGAGTCAACAGCCGGTGTACTGCCTGCCAGCCTTGAGCTTCTTGGCCCCTGTGGTTGCAGGAGCTAGGAAAAGCGTCCAGCTTGACATTTGATCCAGGGACTTGGGACTTGCCGGCTTCTATATGTTTGTGAGCCATTTTCCTAAGATAAATTTCTTTCTCTCTCTCTAAGCTTTGCTGGTTTTTGTTTCTCTAGAGAACCCAGTCTAACACAGTCTGCTATCCAGAAGTGTTCGTCTTTCTACTTTACTCAGCAGACCTCAGTCCTCTAATCCTAACAAAAGCTCAACCCTAAGGTGAGTCAACTTTCAAAACAGATCTCAGGCCATGTAAATAAGCTACATTACCTGGTCCTCCATTCCTCAAGGATGCACTCATATTCCAAAAGACTCTAGTAGGTCATATTCCAACCAAACTCACTGCCATCAAGTCAATTCCAACTCATAGCGACCCCCATTGAGTTTTGAAGGCTATAAATCTTTATGGAAGCAGATTGCCTCATCTTTTTTCCATGGAACAGCTGGAGGGTTTGAACCACTGACCCTTTTGTTAGCAGCCAAATGCTTTAACCACTACACCACCGGAGCACCTAAGTAGGTCAGATTAGGATGAATGAATTTGCTTTCCAGAAACCCTCTTGTCTTTTCCCTACCAGGTTGTTTGCTTGAGTGTCAACTGGGCCTCTTTTCACCTTCTCATTCTTTTTTTTTTTAAACAACAGTTTCATTGAGAAGGAGCTCTGGTGGCATAGTGCCTAAAGCATTTAACTGCTAACCAGAAGGTTGCTGGTTCAAACCCACCAGCCACTCTGTGGAAGAAAGACTGGGCAATCTACTTCCATAAAGGTTTACTACCTCGGAAACTCAATGCAGGTTGCTATGAGTTGGAATTGACTCGATGGCAGTGAGTTTGTTTGTTTGTTTTTGTTTTGTTTTATCAAGATAGAATTCATTAAGTATCATATAATCACCAGTTTAAACTGTACAATTCAGTGGTTTCCAACACCACAGCCCTTGGCAATCACTACTCTGATTTATGTCTCTATAGATTTGCCTATTCTGGATATTTCACATAAATAGAATCTCATTCGTTAAAAACATTTATTGGGCTTCTAATGTATGCCACCTCTTATGCTACATGCTGGAATCACCAGCTTGAGTAAACCTAGTGCCTGTGTTCAAATTACTCAGAGTCTGGCAGTAAACATTTGCTGAATGTCCACTATGTGCAGGATTCAAGGGCTTTCTCTTGGTTATGACAGCCACACTCATATTAGCTGCCAAAGGCCCACTGTACTAGACCAAGTGGCCTTTGATTTCAACATTATTAGGGGATGTGACCTATGGCATCATCCCATGTGCTAACTAGACCTAGAAATGTCTACCTTTTCTCCTACTTGATGAGATACTTGTACCTGACCAGCTCTTTTCAAAAGACATCCTCCTTGGCCTCAAAATGCTGGGCTTTTTTTTTTCCCTTTCCCATAATATCAAAAGGGTATTTCTCCTAAGTTTCCAGTAAGGACTTGAGATTTTCCTGTATGATACTGATTGTACTCAGGGCATATAAGGAGCTCTGATAGCATAGTGGATAAGGCATTTGGCTGCTAACCAGGTCAGCGGTTCAAGCCCACCAGCTGCTCTGCGGAAGGAAGATGGGGCAATATATTTCCACAAAGATTTACAGCCTCAGAAACCCAATGGGAGTTGCTATGAGTCAGAACTGACTGGATGGCAGTGAGTTTTGTGTGATACTGACTGTACTCAGTACACACAAGGGGGCTGCCCTGAAGATCTCCCTGCAGATGTTTAAAGTAAGGTTAGCTTTGGAGGGTGGATTAGTAAGACCTGACATGCCCTGAAGGACATCATCCATGTGTGGAAGTTATTCATCTGAAGAGTTATTCATCTGAAAAAGCTTTCAAAAAGCAGATGAAAAGATTAGGAATTTCCAACGTGAACCAAAGTGACAAGGGAGTGATCTCAGGAGATGTGCTTTTTTAATCAAGAAAGCTAAAATCTCTGTAACTCAAGAAGACTGTTCACAGATGGTTACAGGGACTATGTGGAGTTCAGAAACAGGGACTCAACAGTAAGAATTTGTTAATGTCTCTGCTACTCTCCAGGAATTAGCAAGACCAAGTATCTGGTCCCTCTAGAAAGCAGAGCTCTTTGGTACATGAGTTATTACAACTCCATGAAGTGATCATTAAAACCTTCTGATTATCAATTGTGCTCCCATGGGAAGTGGCTGGCAGGACAAACCAAACTTTCTAGTTTGTACATCAATCTCTTGTGAGTTTAGTTACTGGAAGTTAGTTTCCAAGAGTCTTCATGCACTGAAAGAGTTGAGTTTCTGACCTGTAGAGGTAGGAACCATGGACCATAATGACCTACCAAAAAATAGATCCGGAGAACAGGTTTGGGATAAAACATACAAAGTCTTGTCATTCAGAACAGGAATTCAGTTAGCTATGGACCGTTTCAATTTATGTGTAACAGAGGCACAACAGAGTAGCGGTTAAGAACATAGCTATGTGACCTTAGGACAACTTACTTAATATATAAAATAAAGTGGTGACCTACTTTGGGATATGTTACCTTAGGTAACTTATTCAATAGACAAAGCAGTTGGGAAGACTAAATGGGATAATCCAAATAGGGTATAGTACAGTGTCTAGGACATAGCAAGCCCTCAGAAATTAGCTATTACACCAACATTGTCATCATCCAAGAAAGGACTTTCAGAGTAGCCCAAAAAAGGAACGAACCACCTTCACATGGGAAGCTCCCTACAAGTTCAAGCAAAAGCAGAGATTTGTTAAATGAGGGACAAATATAAACTTAATGTTGTTGAATTTACTTCAATTCCAGGGCTTCCAATTAGCTCCTTGTTGTTGTTGCTGTTGAGTCGATTCTGAGTCATGGTGACCCTATGTACGCAGAGCACAACTGCTCCAGAGTTTTCAAGGCTATGATCTTTCAGAAGCAGAGTGCCAGGCCTGTCTTCTGAGGTATCTCTGGGTGGGTTTGAACCACCAACCTTTTGGCTAGTAGTTGAGCATTTAACCATTTGTCCCTTAAGTCCTTACACACAATTCAAAATGAAAAATACTGCCCCATTAGCTAGTGTGTTGTTCATGAAAATCACTTTCTTTTGCCATTCA
Organism: Orycteropus afer afer; assembly: GCF_000298275.1. NCBI lineage: Eukaryota > Metazoa > Chordata > Mammalia > Tubulidentata > Orycteropodidae > Orycteropus > Orycteropus afer. Next base: position 1,808,751 of record NW_006922019.1, read on the forward strand.
ACCAATGTATACTTTTCTGAGTACTTATGTGCAAAGCATCTGTTAGTCTATGAGGGTACAAAGGGAGAAAGGTGTAGTCATTACCCTCAAGAAACTTAACAACTAATTAGGAAGAAAAGACTAGAAGACTAGTTGGTGATCCAAAAATATTTGTTAGATTCAGTCCAACCATCTATTTGGTGCTTGACTCTTTATTAGAAAGCCACAACCATGAGCATCAACCAGGCAGTCAGAGTAGAACTGTACTCTCTCTCTCAGGTTTTCAATGGCTGATCTTTCAGAAGTAGATTGCCAGGCCTTTTTCTGAGATGCCTCTGGGTAGGCTTAAGCCTCTAATGTTTTGGTTAGCAACTGAGCGTGTTCACTGTGTGCATCACTTGGGGATTCTATAACCATGAGAATAATCAGAAAAATCACAGTATCTGGAACCACTCTATTCTAGGGACATGAGTAGGTTTTTATAGCATAATGCCTAAGGCACTTGACTGCTAATCAGAAGGCTGACATTTCAAACCCACTAGCCACTCCTCGGAAGGAAGGTTGGACAATCTACTTCTGTAGTGATACTGCCTCAGAAACCCAAGGAGGGGTCGCTATGAGTCAGGTCTGACTTGATGGCACATAACAACAACAACACAGTCAATCATATTCTCCCTCTCTCTTTCTTAATTTCACCCTCATTCCCATTTCCTCCGAGGTACAGCAAATTAGCCTGAAGGTTCTTGGATCTTTCAGCCCCAAATTCTCAGGTTTGTCTTTTGGGTGGGCCCTGTGGCAGCAGCCAGTGAAGGCAGCTAGAGCAGCATCTATGTCACACACCTTCACACAACTGCCTCTGTGAGACACTGAAGGCTTGTCCATTGCTTATTTGTACTTATTTGATTCACTGTCCATCTTCTCCCATCTGTCGTTAATGAGGGGAAGGACACTGTGCTTTGTTCACCATGTGGCACGAGCCAGGCTCCCAAGTATTTACTGAGCTGGGCAGTTTGCATCCTATGGCTATTACAATCAGCATATATAAGAAAAGCCACTGATCCCCATTCTCTTAGGGTACCCCCCACTCACTGCTATCGAGTTGACCCCAACTCATAGCAACCCCCACTGGGTTTCCATGGCTGTAAATCTTTACAGAAGGCGACTGCCTCATCTTCCGCAGAGCGGCTGGTGAGTTTGAACCACAGATCTTTTGGTTAGCAGTCAAATGCCTTAACCACTACACCACCAGGGCTCCTCAGAGCATCCCCCCCAGGAGCCTGTTTTTGGTGATGCTTTATTTTTGTGACATTTTAACTAGTTTCAGCTTCTTTTAGGTTCCAGGGGCTCTGGCTACTACATTTTAAGTATATTACTTCTGTGCAAAGTGTCATGTAGGGAAGAAAGGCCCCCAGGAGTCCCCAGGGCCTGTCCTGCATGTGTGGACAAACATCCAGGAACAGTGACACCAGGAGGTTCCACTCCTATTGGAAAAGCCCCCAGTTTCCTGATTGCTCTGTTGCCTCAAGAAATTCATAGCACCTTCGGGCAAGGGAACAACAGTGTGGTGTTTACTGAAATCTACATCTGGTTGCAATTTGTTCAATAGCAACCAGCTTTTCCCTCCTTTTCTTTAGTGAAATAACCCCCAAGGGCCCAGAATACCCCACAACTGTTCATTTGTGCCAGGCCTATATTTTGTTTATGGTCCTAATTATAGATCTGGGTTTATCGACAAGTTTCAGAGTGGTTAAGTCATTTTTTCAACGGCAGAGGAGACTGATGGCGCTTGTCCTTAAGGCTGCAACACTTTTACTGACCATCACCATATGGGCTAAACACTGAAGCTTCCTGCTGACCTCCTCCTGTTCCCTAGCTCCCAAGTCCACGGTCTCAAGCAGCAGAAGCCAGAGCCCTCCCTTTCCCCCTCCCAAGGATTATGGCCCTGGATGGTGTATAGGAGTTTGAGAAAGGAACAGCTACTTCTGTACTTGGAAGGAGACACTTGGGTACTACCGGAAAACCTTGGAGAAAATTTCTACTTTCTCTGGGGTGTCGGATGTTGGTGATGGAGTCTGAGTAGCTAGCTGGCTAAAGGTCTAAAAGAACCAAGAGTTCTTTTCTGGTGAGAAAACGGTTAATCTAGAAAATAGAGTAAGTCAAACTTGGAAAGCTGGAATTTCATAATTTGCATTAAACTACTTCATCTGAAACTGCTCATAGGGAAGTAGAATTGTTTAGGAGGGACAGGAAGAAACCTAGGATTAGAATAAGAGTATCATGGACTTGGAATGGACTTTGCTATATCCAGAAGCACCCATCCATCCACATCAGCACCTGGTTTGGGAGGACTGTTCCCTCTCACTCCAGTCACCACACCCTGTCCTGCCCCAAGCTGGTCCATCACAGCAGCCTGTCCTTGTCCACTGCAAGTGGTCCAGAGAAGTCATATGATTGGCCAATCACAGTCCTTTCCCAGATATACCTTTTGGAGTACTCCTACCCCCAGAAGCCACTCTTAAAGCAACAGGAGGAATGAGAACTTGCAACTGCCTGAGGCCATGTGTCACATTATGTACAAAGAAAGCACTTATTTGCCCTGAAAGAGAATGACACCAACAAGAAGAGAAGTAGAGCTGAGAAACAAACACAAAGATGATCTTGACTATAAATCGCCAGATCTAGAATCCTTGGGGCCAGAAGTCTATGGTCTGGTTCCACAAGGAAACAAATTTTTCTTCTATGCTTATGCCACTTTTGAGCTTTTGGATTCTGCCATTTGTATCCAATGTCTAGATCAATACAAAAGGTACTTCCTTGAAAAGGACTGCTACAATGATCAACAGAGTAAATGCAAGTAAACATACTTTGAAAAATTCAAGGTACCAGACAGGTGTTGGACCATGACCACATGTGATATGGCTATGAGGAGAGGGGCATTGGAAACACCACCACCCATGTCAGGAGAGTGGTTTGTTAAAAACTCTTTATGAAGCATTTTGAAGATATATAGAGGTTGATGGAATAGTATAATGCCCTCTCATACCGCCCCTCCCAGCTCCCATAACTATCTATTCAAGGCCAGTCTAAGAAAGCAGTATTTCTGACCAACTCTCTCTAGAGCCCATTGGTTCACCTCAACTGTGCCATAGTCCCAGACTGCCAAAGTCCCTTGACTGGATGGAATTGGAGGTAGAGCCTCTGGAAATAGGATGGAATTTTATAATATGTCAAAAGTTATGGATTCACAAACCCAATCTTGTCTGGCATGTGTTCTGCCCAGACACCAGTGCCCCTACCACTTTTCAGCCTCTCATTATCAAGCACTTCAATTGCTGTTTTTTTTTTTTTTTTTTTTCATGGCTTCTCTGGCATGATGGAGAAAAGGAGTGAGGCACTATGACAGGGAGAACCAGAATTTATTTACCACTTTTTGCCAGCAACACTATGTATTTGGTATTGTTCTAGGCCCTAGGAGGGATAGAAAGATAAACTAGACACGAATTCTGTCCTCAAAGAACATATATTTTTAGTAAGTAGAAAGCACACATTAATGCAAATAACTCATTTTTAATGTAAAAAGGGCTAAAATTTTTCAGGAAAAAGATGTATACAAGGCAAGGAAGGAGAGATTATTCTTGCTTAGGGAATCAGAGCACAGAGACCAAAGAAGTCTTCATAAACATTTAAGTTTAGTGAACCGTAAGTAGGCAGGATTTGGGCATATGGAAAAAAGAAGGGATTAGCATAGGAAAAGATAGGAGGTGGGCATGTTTAGGGCACTAAGATTCCTTTCAACTTTAGATATGATGCATAGGAAAAAAACTCAAATTTAGGAATTGATTGATAATAGGGAATATACATACAGGACTAAACTCAGTCTTGGAATAAGGCTTTTTTGGAGTAGACATTGAAGTTTTGAGGTTAATTTGGTATCTAACTACGAAATAGACATGCTTACCAGTTCTCAAATTTAAGCCTTACATATATGTCTGGTACTATTAGCAACAATAATCATTGCAGACTATTATATAAAAACCTGGGAAAAAATTCATTTGGGTTAAAGGAAAAAAAAAAAGTCTATCAGACACCAAAAATGTGAAGATGCTTTTAGTGTTATCAGTAAACTGATATCTTCTAATTACATCTTATTCCAAGATCCCATTTGGAAGTCCAAGAGCTCTTCTGCTAAAAAGAAAAGTGCTAAACACCATAGTCTTTAACTTTTTTATATTGTGGTGGCTTGCATGTTACTGTGATACTGGAAGCTATGCCACAAGTATTTCAAATACTAGCAGGGTCATCCATGGTAGACAGGTTTCAGTGGAGCTTTCAGACTAAAACAGACTAGGAAGAAAGGTCTGGCATTCTACTTTCAAAAACCTGCCAATGCAAACCCTGTATGGATCACAGCAGAATATTGTCTGATACAGTGGTAGAAGATGAGCTCCTCATGTTGGAAGGCACTAAGATGGTGCAGGATCGGACAATGTTTTGTTCTATTATATATAATGTCACCATGAGTTAGAATTGTCACAACAGCAACTAACAACAACAAATAACCATAGTAAATTTCACAGGCAGTTTCCTTTTCTTTCTTTCCTTGTTTTCAGTAGAGTTTGCTTCTAGGGGAAAAAGCACAGCACTGACTCCAGATCATGGGTTCTACATATACTTTTCCCCTACGAACTATTTAACATCAGCTACTTAACTGAGCTGGACCCCAAGTAGTTCTAATGTAAAGGACCATCCTAGCTGGAGGGCGTGGGGGGACAGACAAGGTGATTCTGAAGTTCATCCAGTGTGAAAGCTAATGATGCTTCAGGGTAAATCTGGTCACCCTTTAATGAGCAACTATGGCATACTCACAAGGGAACTATATCTGGGCTATGTTCAGTAACAACTCTAGAGCCAATAGAAAATCTCAATGGATGGACACGCTTGCTCCTATTAGGGGAATTTTGAGGTGATCAATTAAATAGAATATCTCTTTTTTTCTTGGAAAATATATTATGTAAGTGTTAAATAAAGCACTTGGATTATACTGATGTAGTTCCAATGTTTGGCATGTGAAGTATTCCATAGTCAGCTAAGTTTTATAAACTAAGAATGTGTCTGGAATCCTTTATGTCCTGCAATTCTAGCTATTTCTATCTGGAATATCCTAGAAATATGTGTCTAAGGCTCATTTATGATTACTTAAAATTTTCCTTGGATGTGTACTTTGTCATGGAAGATAGTAATGCCACAAAACCCTATTAATACTGAAAGTAAAGCAGCTTTAAAATTATTTTGAACATTGACACCAAATTTCTTCTTCAGGCAAAATTAAGGAGTTTCTTCTTTTTTATATCTCATTTATAAAACTATAGTCCTACATTGTCTGCCAACCCTATACATGGTCTTGGGCACACTCCCTCCTGCATATACATACCTAATAGTTCAGCATGTCCACCCATCTATCCACCTGTATTGGCAGACAATGTTTCTACAGGTGTATTTGTATGTTCGGTAAGAATTCCCAGGTATATAGTAGAGCTGATAAGGGACAAGGTTGTAGTCACTTCTTGGCCACAGCCAGCTACCCAGAGGGAGTGAGTAGCTGGATCTGTGGGCTCAGGACTATAGTCACAGGGGACATCAAGCTCAATTAGCATGACACATTACACAAAACATTGTTCCACCTCCTATTTTGTCGAACAGCGACTGGGATCTTAAAAGCCTGCAAGCAGCCATGTAGATGCAACGATGGGTCTCTCCTCATCCAGAGCAAAGAAGAACGAAGAAAACCAAAGATTCATGGAAATAATTAGTACAAGAGACTGGTACCCCATGTGATCCTCAGCCCATATGACTATGAGACCGGAAGAACTAGATGGTGCCTGGCCACCACTGTCAACCACTCAGAGGGGGATCTATGTAGGGGATCCTAGATAGAGTGGCAGAACAATGTGGAACAAAACTACAAATCATTTGAAAAAGAAAAAAAAAGGGAGCGGGACCAGGTTTGCTGGTCTGATAGAGCCTGGTGGAACCACTGGGACTATGGCCCCTAGCTGCCCTTCAGGTCTGGAACTGAACCCACACCTGTGGCTTCCAACCAACAAAAGACAGGCATGTGAGGTAAACATTTACACTAGGTAGATACACTCCTTGGAGAGAAGAATCATGGGAACATAGAAGGGCTGTGTATGCACAGGGACATAGTTCAGGGGGCAGGAGTACATGGAGGGAAGGACACAGGGAAGAGGTAACATTGGGGAAGAAGTGTGAGGGGAGCTGTTGCATTGTGGTAAATTGTAGTCAATGTCATGAGACAAAGTGTATGTGAACTGCTGTAGGGAAAGTGAATTTGCTCTGTCAACTTTCACCCAAATCACAATTAAAAAATACACACAGAGACACACACACACACACACATAGTCCTACAGAGAAATAGTCCTCAGGCCCAGTAAATTTAGGGTGTGAACAGGACAATGATAAAACCTAGGCATTAAAGACTTATTCTGTTATTATCATAGAAGGTTAGTTTGGAAGGGACATAGTAATCTTGAATATAATTAAATCAACTGATTCATTTGTGTTTCATTGACAGTAACTAATGTTTCTATTATGCTTCTAAAGATGTCAAAGCACATTACAATACCAACTTGGTGAGGAAGCAGCACAGCTAGTGGCAGTACCAAGAGCAAATCACTACTCTTCAAAATCCAAATCCTCTGTTCCTCCCAGAAGACCATCCGGTTTCTAGGCCCAATCTGCTAAGGGCTGGAGAGAACTAGGCTTAATATTCTTCCCACTGTCATGGTACTGAAGTGCAAGTTTTATTTCCATATTTCATTGTTGAGAGAAATTGGGAAAGGAGGAAAGGGAGGCAGAATATAAATGAGCCTTATTTGGGAGCTCTGGTGGTGCAGTGGCTAACCAGAAGGCCGGCGGGTGGTTCAAACCCATCACCACTCCTCAGAAGGGAGACTGGGCAATCTACTTCTGTAGTGATACTGCCTCAGAAACCCAAGGAGGGGTCACTCTGAGTTGGATTCAACTTGATGGCAATGAGTTTGGTTTATTTCATCAGTATTTAGGGAACCTGGACTAGTTTTATTTCAGGCTGGTATTTAATCGGTGCTTTAAAACTTCAATTCAATGCTTAAAGCTAAAGTGAGACAAGAAGATGTAAACGTAAGTGTGTATCTTTTATGAAAAGGAAATACAATCAATTCTCATTATTCATGATTGTTATGTTCTGTAAAGTTGCCACAAACACTGAATTAGCAAATCCTGATCCGTTACTCCAGAGGAAAACATGGAGTTAGGCTCCTATGATCCTCTGGTCACAACATTTTCATAAACTAATAAATACATAACCTTGTTTTATGTGTTTATGTTTAAAGACCTATTTAACGTATATTGTTTATTCATCAACATTGAACTCATAGTCAACAGCACTATAACTCATGCCTGAATGAAACTAACACACATATTTTCTAGTTGTGCAATCATTCTCACCCTCCTTTTCTGAATTGTTCCTCTCCTATTAACATAAACTCACTGCCCTCTAAGATTTCCATCTAATCTTTCAAGTTGCTATTGTTAATTTCATCCCATATGGACAGTTTTAAAAAGAGCACAGTGCTCAAGGCAGATACTCTTTACTAACTCGCTGCCGTCAAGTCGATTCCAACTCATAGTGAACTCTCTTTGGGCTTCTGAGGTGGTATCTCTATGGAAGTAGTTTGTTCAGTCTTCCTTCTAAGGAGTGGCTGGTAGGTTTGAACTCACAGCCTTCTGGTTAGCAGCCAAATGCCTTTGGCACTATGACACCAGAAATTCCTGTTTGGTTTTAAGAAGACTTTAGGAGGTATTTTTGGTTTAAGGTTAAAGGTTATCTCAGAGCAATAGTTTCAGGGGTTCACCCAGCCCCCATGATTCCAGAAGGTCTGAAGTCCATGAGAATTTGAAATTATTTTCTGCATTTCCCCCCTTTTGATCGAGATTTGTCTATGCTCAAAGTGTTCAGTAATGGTAGTCTGGTACCACTCAGTTCTTCTGGTCTCATGGCAAATGAGGCAGTCATTCATGGTGGAAATCAGCCACACATTCTATTTTATCTTCCTGTTCTTGACTCTCTTTCCCTCCCTCTCTTGCTCCAGGTAAGTAGAGACCAACTGTTGTACCTTGGATGGCTGCCTGCAAGCTTTTAAGACCCCAGGTACTACACAATGAACTAGGAGGTAGAACAGAAGCACTAAACATGTTATTAGGCTCATTAACTGGGATATCCCATGAAACAATGACCCTAAATCCAAACCAAACTCATCAAGTCCCATGAGGTATATATTTGTGCATAAGCACCTCAACAGTTACTCTTTTATTTTTCAGTCATTGTTGTAAATATATCTATCACATGATTTCTGTCAATTCAACTTTTTACAGGTGTACAACTTATTGACAGCAATTATATTAATTGGTTGTTCAACCCTACCCTTAATCGATAAAATTTTCCCATCACCACAACAATCCTCTATTCTCCTTTCCCTCCAGCTCCTGGTAACCACTAATAAACTGTGGTTTGTATACATTTACCTATTCTTGTCTTTTTTTGTGAGATTATATAATATTTGTCCTTTTGGCATTGACTTATTTCACTCAGCATAATGTCTTCAAGCTCTAACCATAAGCATGGATCAGGACTTCATTTCGCTTACTGGTGGAGTAGTATTCCATTGTACGTATGTACCATATTTTGTTGATCTGTTTGTCTGTTTACAGGCATTTAGGTTGTTTCCATCTTGTGGCTATTGTGAATAGTGCTACAATGAACATTTGTGTACAAGGTATCTGTTTGAGTCTCTGCTTCTAAGTCTTTTGGGTATATACCTAGGAGTGGAATTACTGGATCATATGGTACTTCTAATTTTAGTTTTCTGAGGAATTGTCACACTCTTTCCCACAACAGCGGTACCATTTTGCATTCCTACCAACAATGGATAAAGATTGTAATCTCCCCACATCCTCACCAACATTTGTTATTTTTTTGCTTTTTTGAAAAATCATAACCATTCTAGTGGGAGTGAAATGGTATCTTATTGAGGTTTTGAACTGCATTGCTCTGATGGCCAATGAGGAATCCTGGTGGAGCAGTGGTTAAAGTACTTGACAACGAACCGAAAGGTCAGTGGTTCAAACCCATCAGCTGCTCCGTGGGAGAAAGATGTGGCACTCTTGCCTCCATAAAGATTTACAGCCATGGAAACCCTAAGGGGCAGTTCTATTCTGTCCTACAGGGTCATTATGAATCAGAATTGACTATACTGCCATGGGTTTGCTTTTGGGTTTTTGATGGCTAATGATATTGAGCATCTTTTCATGTGTTGGTTGTTTTGAATGTTCTCTTTGGTGGCATGTCTATTCAAGTCCTTTGTCCATTTTATGATTGGATTACTTGCCTTTTTGTTGTTCAGCTACTTGCCTTTTTGTTCAGTTGTCAAAGTTTTATACATATTTTAGCTATTTGATTCTTATTGGATATATATAGTTTCCAAAGATATTCTCCTGGTTGGTAGCTTGTCTTTACTTTTTTGGTAAGGACTTTTGATGAACAAAAGTTTTTAATTTTTATGAGGTCCCATCTTTTATTTATTTAAAGTTCAAAAACTGGTTTGTGCTTTTGCTATTAGACAATTCATTGCTAAACTAGCTTTTAGCTAGCTTTGCTTCTGCATTTTCTTCTAAGAATTGTATGGTTTTAGTTTTCATGTTTAGGTCTTTAATCCATTTTTAATTTGATTTTGTGTATGGTGTGAGGCATGGATCCTGTTTCATTTTTCTGCATGTGGAAATCCAATTTCCTGAGCACCATTTATTGAAGAGACTTTTCTTTCCCCATAAAATTAACTCAGCACCCTTGCCATAAATCAGTTCACCACAGATGTGTGGGTTTATTTCTGGGCTTTCAATTCTATTCCATTGGTCTATGTGTCTATTGTTATATTAGTGCCAGGCTGTTTTGATTACAGTGGCTATATAATATGTTTTGAAATCAACAAGTGTGAGTCCTCTACTTTGTTCTTCTCTTTCATCATTGTTTTAGCTATTTGAGGTCTCTTGTCATCCCATACAGATTTTTCCATTTCTGCAAAGAAGGCTGTTGGAATTTTGATCAGAACTGCATTGAATCTATAGATTGTTTTGGGTAATCCTTGAATCTATAGATTGTTTTAGGTAATCCTTACATCTTAACAATATTAAGTCTTCCAATCCATGAACACAAAACATCTTTTTATTTATTTAAGTCTTCTTTAATCTCTTTCATCAGTGTTTTATAATTTTCCTTGTATAAGTCTTTCATATCCTTGGATAACTGTATTCCTAGGTGTTTTATTCTCTTAAATGTTATTTTACATGTAATTGTTTTCCTAATTTCCCTTCATAGTTTTCATTGCTGGTGTATACAAAAGGAGCTCTGATAGCACAATGACTGAGGCATCTGGCTGCTAATCTGAAGGTTGGTGGTTCAAACCTACCACCTACTCCATGGAAGGAAGATTGGGTAATTTGCTCCTGTAAAGATTTACTACCTCAGAAACCCAATGGGGGTTGCTATGAGTTGGAATCGATTCGATGGCAGTGGGTTTGGTTTAGTGTATAGAAATCCAACTGATTTTTATTGTTGACTTGAACCCTCTATTAGGTCTAGAAACGTTGCAATCTACTTCTGTAGTGATACTGTCTCAGAAACTCAAGGGGTTGCTATGAGTCGGATGCAACTCAACGGTAGTTGAGTTTTTAAAGCCAAATAAATATATTTTCCAAGTAGTCAAACTCACAAATAGATGTGTGGGTTTATTTCTAGATAAAGACTGGCAATATTTACAAGTCTTTTTTGAAGCAAGTTTCTTTCCTTTGAATAAAATGCTAAGCAGATTTAGGTATGGCCTCTGCCAAGGGGGATTACATCAGGAAATACACAAACAAGCTTAGCATCAAAAAACAAACAAACAACAACCACAAAAAAAAAAAAAAAAAAAACCCATGGCATTTCATCGTATTTATAATTAGTAACTCAATGATTTTATCCTGCAATAAGAAGATATAGGTATTTCTAGTTTAATACTAGGAGCTCTGGAGCATAGTACCTAAGGCACTTGACTGCTAACAAGAAGGCTGACGGTTCAAACCCATCAGCCACTCCTTGGAAGGAAGGTTGGGCAATCTACTTCCGTAGTGATAATGCCTCGGAAACCCAAGGAGGAGTCATTATGAGTTGGGTCTGACTTGATGGCACATAACAACAACAACAGTTTAATACTAATCATTTTTCACCCAAGTGCTAAATACAGGCAAGTGGAGTCAGTTCATAATTCCCCTTTACAATTTAGGGCAAAGTAAAGACCAGGAAGAAAGAAGTTATCTGTTACCTGCCCTTTTCTCGTTGGTTAGGTAAGTCTGGAGATCGAATGTGAGGTTTAATGAAAAGCAGACTCTCACAGATTTGATTGGAAGTCAGTCTCTTCTTAAAGACAATGCCTGATGAAGAAAAGTACAGTGATTTGGCCTGCCCAAGCCACAAGGTGATACACTGAAGGGAACCATACCAGTACCAGTTGCTGTCGAGTCATGTGTGTGTGCTTCATAGAGTTTCCAAGGCCGTGACCTTTCAGAAGAAGCAGATTACCAGGCCTTTCTTTAAATGTGCCTCTGGGTAGGTTCAAACCACCAATCTTTTTTTTTTTTTTTTTTAAATTGTGATTTGGGTGAGTTTGTAAAGCAAATGGGTTTTCCATTCAACAAATCATACACAATTTGTTTTGTCACATTCATTGCGATTCCCACAATGTAACAACACTCTTCCCACTTCCTCTCTGTTTACCATTTCTCTTTGTCCTTCTTTATTATCCCTTCCACCCTTCTGAGCTTTATCCCTGGGAAATGATAGACTTTTGCTCTCATACAGTTGATTGTTCTAATGAGCACAAACCTTAGTGGCATTACTGTTCACCTTATCTGTCTATCATTAGGCTGAAAGTTGAGCCACCTGGGTTGTGTTCAGCTCCTGGCTTGAAGGGTGCCTAAAGGCGACAGCCTTGAGGATTCCACCAGTCTTCATCAGACCAGTGAGCCTGGTCTTTTTTATAATTTTGAGTTTTGTTTCATATTTTCCTCCACTCTATCTGGGACTTCATATTGTGATCCTTTTCAGAGTGGTCAGTAGTGATAGCCAGGCACCATCAAGTTCTTCTGGTCTCAGGGTCATGGAGGCTGGAGTTCAAGTGGTCCACTGGTCCTCTGGACTAATTGTTTCCTTGCATCTTTGGTTTCCTTCACTCTTCTTTGTTCCAGATCGGGAGAGACAAATAGTTGCACATTAGATAACCACTCACAAGCTTTTAAGACCCCCCAATTGCCACTCATCAGAGTAGGATGTAGAACACTGTCTTTGCTATGTTATGCCAATTGACCTTAGTGTACCCTGACACTATGGTCCTGAGTTCCCCCAGGCCAACTCATTTCCTTAAGGTGTTTGGGTATAGCTAAGAAGTTTTAATAACTTTGCCCCCTGTATGCTGTCCTGTATTCATGGAAATATTTGTAGTGCATATAAATACACAGGTTGAAATATCCTTTGTCAAACCTATACATATTTGTAGGTACAGTTCTATTTGCCTTTCCACCCCATTCAGCTTTAGTGTCTATGAATCCACTCATAGATTAATGTTAGTACCATTATTGCAGGATTGTGTATGTAATAGTATTCAACTTTGTTCCCATTAACTTTTGTGCTCTCCCTGTGTCTTTTCCATTGCCTTGATCATTTTGTGCTAATCTCCTGTGGTAGTTAGTTAAGATATGGGTCAACTTGGCTGGGCCTGGTTTTGAATGGGTGGGCAGCTGGATGTAGTATTCCCCATGATGAGACTGCTAATCAACTCCATGGTGGAATCTACTGTGAGCAGCTGAGTAGCTGCTTTAGGGATGTGGTCTGCTTCCTGTACACAAGGAGAAGCTTTGGAAATGGTCTCTAGCTTTTGGCACTCTTGAATCCTGCATGTAGCCAAGTCGTTGTTCAGTAGCCCACCATGCCCTGCTGATCTTGGGACTTCTTCTGGGCATGAATTACTAGCCTGTCATGTTTCCAAGGCAGTTTCATTATGGAAGTAGATTGCCCAATCTTCCTTCTGAGGAGTGGCTGGTGGATTTGAACTGCTGCCTTCTGGTTAGCAGTCAGATGCCTTAGGCATTAAGTAAGAGCTCCTTTTTTTTTTTTTTTCATGCTGTTTGGCAATATTGGGACTATGCCTTTTTACTTGTTGACCTGGGGTTTGTCAGCCTCAGCAGCCCATAGCTGCCTAAGTGAAGACTAGGAGGCAGAGCCGAAGCCCAAGATTGAGGGGCTTTCACCCAGCCCCTAGAGACTGGCACTTTGAACTTGAGCTCCAAGCCTCCAAAACTGTAAGAGAATAAATCCCTGTTTGCTCGAGCCATCCCATTTGCAGTATTTTCTGTTAGAGCAGCACTAGGTAACCAAAACACCTCCCACTAACTGTATATTGCCTTTCCCTTCACCCAAGTTAATATGTGTGTCTACCCTTAAAAAAAAAAAAAAAAAACAACTCACTGCCATCGAGCTGACTCTTACTCATAGGACCCCCATTGGGTTTCTGAGACAGTAAATCTTTATGGAAGTAGATTGCGGTTGGTGGGTTTGAACTACCAACCTTCTGGTTAGTAGTCAAATGCCTTAGGCACTACGCCACCAGAGCTCATTGTCTATTCTCTAGTTAGTGATTTATTCTCCCTTCCCCTTCCACCCCTGGAAGGTTTGTGTAAACCTTTTCTTGATTTTTTTTACAGTAGTTGATTCATACAATATTTATCCTTTTATGATTGACTAATTTCACTCAACATAATGCTTCAGCCACGTTACCAGATGTTTTGCAAATTCGGCATTATTCTTTAAGGTTTAGTAGTATTCCATTGTGTGTATGTACTATATTTGTTATCCATTCATTCACTGATGGGCAATTAAGTTGTTTCCATCTTTTTGCTATTTTGAATAATGTTGCAGTGAACATGGGTGTGGATATATCTGCTTATGTCCCAGCTCTTATTTCTCTAGGATATATACCTACAGAAGTGGGATTCTTGGATCATATGGTGTTTCTACTTCCAAATTCTTAAGGAAGCGCCATGTCACTTTCCGCAGTGGTTGTACCATTTTACAGTACCACCAGCAGTGTATGAAAGTTGTAGTCTCTCTATACCCTCACCATTATTTGTTGTTTTGCATTTTTCGTGGAATTTGCTATTAATGCTTGTGATAGTTGGAGCTGTGTGTCAACTTGGCTGGACCCTAGTTCTCTGTAGTTGTTCCCAAGATGGGATCAGATGACTGTGTTCTGAGTGGCCAGTCTGCCCAAGGGGAGTTTCCCTAGGGGTGTGGCCTGCTTCCAAGATATCCAGGGACATCCTGGGAAGAGACACATTCTTTGAGGGATTGGAACCCTGGTGTGCGGACTACAAACTTCCGTGAGTGAGCAGCCCACCGCTCGGCCTGGAGATCTTAGATTCGTCTTTCATTGGACTCAACAACCAGTGTACTGCCTGCCAGCCTTGAATTTCTCAGCCCCCTGCGCTTACGGAAGCTAAGGCTGCTGCCAGCCCATTTCCTCCAGAGACTTGGACTTGCCGGCTTCTATACGTTTGTGAGCCATTTTCCTAAAT
>NW_006922019.1:1823550-1825753 GCF_000298275.1 Orycteropus afer afer
TTTGTGAGCCATTTTCCTAAATTTCTCTCTCTCTCTCTCTCTCTCTCTGTGTATGTATGTGTGTGTGTGTGTGTATATATATATATATATATATATATATATATTACTGGTTTTTGTGTTTCCCTGGAGAACCCAATCTAACACAATGCTGCAGTGAGATGATAACTTATTTGGTTTTGGCTTGCATCTCTCTAATGGCCAGTAATGGCGAGGATTTCTTCATGTGTTTGTTAGCCACCTGAATGTCTCTTTGGTGAAGTGTCTGTGCATGTTCTCTGCCAATTTTTTAACTGGATTGTCTTTTTGTTGGTGAGGTGTTGGAGTTTTCTACATTTAGGGCTACATCTCATTTGATATGTTGTTGCCAAAATTTTGTTCTTAGTCTGTAAGTTCTATTTTTACTCTCTTGGCAAAGTCTTTTGATGCACATGAATGTTTAATTTCTAGGTGGTTACAGTCATCTAGTTTGTCTTCTGCTGTTTGTGGATTTTTAGTTATGTTTGATAGTGTATTTATGCCATGTGCTAGGGTCCCTAAGTTTGCCCCTATTTTTGTCTTTGATGATCTTTATATTTTGTTATATACAGTGTGAGTTATGGATCCTGTCACATTTACCTGCAAATGGATATCCACTTCTGCCAGCACTATTTGTTAAAGAGACTGTCTCTTTCCCCATTTAATTGGTTTTGGCCCTTTGTCAAAGATCAGTTGTGCACAGGTGGATGGATTTACTTTTGGGTTCTCAATTCTGTCCCACTGATTTATGTGTCTGTCATTGTACCAATACTAGGCTGTTTTGAGTACTGTAGCTGTATACTAAGTTTTGAGATTGGCAAGTGTGAGGCCTTCTACTTTTTTCTTCTTCTTTAGTAGTGCTTTGCTTATCGAGGGTCTCTTTCCTTTCCATATAAAGCTGATCAGTTTTTCTCTCTTTAAAGAATGATGATGGAATCTGGAAAAGGATTGCATTCATATCTGTAGATGGCTTTGGGTAGTACTGACATTTTTACAATGTTAAGTCTTCCTATCCATGAGCATGGTACATTCACCAATATATGTAGGTTTCTTGGTTTCTTGTCATAGTGTTTTGTAGTTTTCTTTGTAAAGGTCTTTTGTGTCTCTGGTTAGATTTATTCCTAAGCATTTCATCTTTTGAGTAGCTACTGTAAAAGGCACTGCTTTCCTGATTTCCTTTTCAGTGTTCTAGTTACAGTAGAGGAATCTGACGTAATTTTGTATGTTGATCTTGTATCCTGCCACTTTGCTGAAGCCTTCTATTAGTTCTAGTAATTTTTTTGTTGAGGCTTTAGGGTTTTCTAAGTATAAGATCATATCATTTGCAAATAGAGATAGCTTTACTTCTTCTTTGCCAATCTGGATGCCTTTTATTTCCCTTTTCTGGCTAGGAATCCAATTCAATACTGAGTAAGAGTAGTGATAAAATGCATCCTAGTTTGGTTCTCATTTGTAAGGGGAATATTTTCAGTCTCTCTCCATCGAGAATTATGTTGGCCCTTGGTTTTGTGCATATGCCATAATAATTTTAAGGAATTTCCCTTCTATTTTTATTTTGCTGAGTATTTTTATCAAGAGGTGGTGGATTTTATCAAATGCCTTCTCTGTGTCAGTTGATATGATCGTGTGGCTCTTTTCTTCATTTTAGTTATGTGGTGGATTACGTTGATTGTTATTCTAATGTTGACCCATTCTTGCATACTCAGTAGGAGCCCCACTTGGTCATGATGTACTATTTTCTTTATATGGCACCAGATACCATTGGCAAGTAGCTTAGTGCCTAAGGCACTTGACTGCTAACCAGAAGGCTGGCAGTTCAAACCCACCAGCCACTCCTAGGAAGGAAGATGTGGCAATCTACTTCCGTAGTGATACTGCCTCAGAAACCCAAGGAGGGGTCGCTATGAGTCAGGTCCGACTTTACAGTACATAACAACAGTATTTTGTTGGGAATTTTTATGTCAATGTTCATGAGGGATATTGGTTGGTAATTTTCATTTTTAGTGATGTCTTTGCCTGGTTTTGGTAGCAGGGTTATGCTTGCTTCATAGATTGAGTTCAGGGGTATTCCATCCTTTTCTATGTTCTGGAATAGTTTGAAGGAATCGCCATACTGCTTTCCACAATGGTTGTACCATTTTACAGTCCCACCAGCAGTGTATGAGAGTCCCAATCTCTCCACAACCTC
>NW_006922019.1:1832583-1847192 GCF_000298275.1 Orycteropus afer afer
TTTTTTTTTTTTTTTCCCCTTTCTGTTAGTTTGGGTAGGTAGTGTGTTGCTAGAAATTTGTCCATTTCTTATAGATTTTCAAATTTGTTGGAGTACAGTTCTTCATAACATTCTGTTATTTTTATTTCTTTTGTTTTTGTTGTGACATTGCTCATTTCATTTCTTATTCATGTTATTTACATCTTCTCCTGTATTAAATTTGCCAGTAGTTTGTCATTTTTATTCACCCTTTCAAAGAACCAACATCTCATCATGTTGATTCTATTGTTTTTCTGTTTTCTTCCTCATTTATTTCTACTCAAATGTTTATTATTCCCTTTGTTCTGGTGACTGTAGGCTTTTATTTATTTATTTATTTTTTGTTGTTGTTCTTTTTCTACCTGTTGGAGATGTTAGGCTAAGGTGTTATTTTGGTTCTTCTTTTTTGATGTGTGCATTTATTGCTACAGGTTGTCCTCTGAGCACTGCTTTTGCTCTATCCCCCAAAGTTTGGTATGTTGTGTTTTCATTCTCAAGGAATTTTGTTATTTCATTTTTTATTTATTTTACTACCCAGTGATTTTTAAGCACTGTATTATTCAGTTGCCATATATTTTCTTTTCTTTCCTTGATCTTCTTGTTGATTTCTAATTTTATAGAGCTGTGATTTGAGATGTTTGTAGTTTTCCAATGTTTTTAAACTTATTGAGGCTTACTTTGTGGCCTAACATATAGTCTATTCTGGAGAAGGTTTCATGTGCACTTGAAAAGAATATATATTATGCTGTTGTTGGGTGAAGTGTTCAGTGTACATCTATGAGTTTTAGTTGGTTGATTGTGTTGTTAAAATCTGTATCTTTGTTAAGTTTCTTTCTAGTTGTTCTGGCCTTCATCAAAAGTAGTGTATTTAGAATCTTCTACTATTGTTGTGGAGCTATTTCTCTTTTCTATTCTGTTAATGTTTGATTTGTGTAATTTGGGAATTTCTTCTTGGGTGCATAGATATCTATTATGGTTATACCCTCTTGTTTGATTGACCCTATAATCATCGTATAATGTCCTTCCTTGTGTCTTTTGCTGTTTTTTGTCTTAAAGTTTATTTTATCAGAAATCATTATGCTATTTCTGCTCTTTTTTAGTTGTCATTTCCTTGATGTATGCTTTTCCATCTTTTGATTTTTAGTTTATTTCTGTCTTTGTGTGGCTCCTATAGGCAGCATGTTGATCTGCCATGTTTTCTTATTCTTTCTACTACTCTATTTCTTCACTGGTGCATTTTCCATTTATATTCAGTGGTATTATTGATAGGTAAGAATTTACTGCTGCAATTTTGCTGTGATTTTTGTGGTGTTGATGGATTCTTCAATATATTTTTCTGTACTGAATTTCTTTTGTTTGTAGATTTTCTTATCATTTCTATCATTGCTATTATTTGAGTGCTTACTGAGACTCTGACTTTCTTCTTTTTGATTTAGGTGAGGTTTATTAATTTTCTTTGAGGTTACCTTGTAATTTATTATAATATTTCCAAGTTCAAAGCAGTCCATTCTATCTTTATATTGTCTTGACTTCCTCTCCATTTGTAAGTTCTGTAAGTAACTAGATCATTTATTCCCTCTTTTAGCTTTGTAATTATCATCATTTACAGTAATCATTTACAGTTATCATCTTGTTCCCTACTTTAAGTCTTGTGGGTTTTTGTTATCTTTGATACTTATATATCTGGGTTGATTTCCAGGTGATGTTGTCATTTGTCTTAATGTCCATTTGTTGTCTGTTGTTGTTGGTTCTCTGTCTGAAGGACTCCCTTTAAACTTTACATTTCTTGTAAAGTTGGTCTGTTTTTTGCAAATTTTCTGAATTTCTATTTATCTGGGAATGTCTTAATTTTGCTATCATATATGAGGGACAATTTTTCTGGATATGTAATTCTTGTTTGGCAATTTTTTTCTTTTAGGGGTTTTATATATGGCATCCCATTGCCTTCTTGCCTGCATGGTTTTAGCTGAGAATCAGAGCTTAGTCTTAATGGTTCTCCTTTATAGGTGATTTTTCATTTTTCCTGAGCTGCTTTCTAGATTCTTTCTTTGTCTTCGGTTTTGGAAAGTTTGATTATGATATGTCTTGGTGATTTTCTTTTGGGATCTATCTTATTTGGGGTTCGCTGGGCTTCTTCAATGCATATCTTTTCATCTTTCATGCTATTAGGGAATAAGAAATTCTTAACAATTTTCTCAGGTTTTTTTTTTTGTTTGTTTGTTTTTTGTCTTTTCCTGTGCTGGTATCTGACTGTGCTTAAGTTATTTCTCTTGATAGTATCCCACATAATTTTTAGGCTCTCTTCATTTTTTTTCCTTTCCTTTTTCTGAATGTCCCTCTAATAGATTAGTGTTGAGAGATTTGTTTTCATCTCACTAATTCTGTGTTCTATTAATTCAATTGTACTCTTTTGTCCTTCCAATGTGCTATTTATGAAATTTTAGTATCAATCTTCTAGATTTCTATTTGCTGTTTTGTATGGTTTCTAATTTTCCATTTATTTTGTCAATTTTCTTTTTTCAATTCTAGAGTTTTGTCTGTGTTTTCCTTGATTTTGTCTATGATTTCCTTGAACTTTCTCCCAGACAGTTGAAAGTACATATATATCATTCTTTTGAATTCCTTATCAGGCAGTTCCAATAGCATTTCTTTTGCTGGAAGATTTTTTAGCCCTGTACTTTGATGACTTGTTTGAGCCATCCTGTTCTGTTGTATATGTATGATGTGAAATTGTTAGCTGTCTCTGAAACATCAGAGTGTTATTGTATTAATTTGTTGATTGTATGTTGGTTTGCTTCATCCTGATTTTTCGTTTTGTTCTGTTTTAACATCTCTGGACAACAGGGTGGTCATGTTACTCTGGTCACTAATTGGCAGCATTGGGGTGCTCACCATTTGTCTTCAGGTAGATTTGGCAGCAGGTGGGAGTATAGGCACGAGTCTCTGATCACTGAGGTGCAAAGTAGCTAAGGGAATTCTGGGTGAGTGTTGGCCACCATCTGTTGTTGGTCCAGTGGTGCTGGAGCAGGTGGTGGCACTTACCCAGTGGGTAGGGCAGCAGGTGTGGGTTGGTATGGCTGGGTAGGGTTGTTGGCTCCCAAATGCTAGGGAAAGAAGAAAAAAAAAAGGGACAGAGGGAAAAACAAGGAAAAAAAAAAAAGGAAGGAGAGAGTGGAGACCTAAAAAGAAAGAAATAGAGAAAAAAAAAAAAAGTGGTACAGTACTGGTGAAAGTGGTAGACACCAAACATAGCTTCTGTGGAAATGTGGCACTTGCTTACAGAAGCATGCACCACTGAATACAGATGGTCAGGGAGAGGTGGGGAACATGTACATGGAGGGGCAGGTAGTGGTGAGGTACTTGCACAGCCAGATCAAAAAAAGAAGAAAAACTTAAAAAAAAAAAAAAAAAAAAGGCAAGGGGAAATATGAAAGAAAAAGGAAAAAAAGGGAAGAAGGAAGAAAGGGGGGAAGGAAGATGGAAGTATTGGGAAGAAGGAAAGAAGAAAAAAAAGGGGGGGAAATAGCACAGCACTGATTGTATATTTATTCAAAGGCTATGTGAAAAGTACCATGAAAATTATAAATAATGTCAGCAATATTAGTTGCTACACTCCTCTCCAGACTTTTTGTCAGAGATCTCAGATGCTCTCATACTGCGGTCCTGCCTCGTATATCTTCTCCCTTCCTCTTGTGCTGCATTTGGAGTTCTAAGCTTCAAGGCCCAGCTCAAAAGCCAACTCTTGCCTAAAGACCTACCGCCGCAACTCCAAAAGCTTACACTGTCCTGAAATCTTACAGAATTTACTGTACCATGTGCTCAAATCTCTGTGGCTATCCTTTTGTGGCAGCTTCTGTTGCTTCTTTGCCCTGACTCTCCAACTATTGCAGGCCAGCCCTGAAGGCTGGCCTTGTATTGCATTTATTTCCTATACCACCCTTAACTTGGCCAGGGATCAATATATTTGCTGACTGATAGAAGCCATGATAAATGTATACAATATTTAATTTTTTAAAAATTTCACATTCTTTTCCCTCCTTGCTCTACCACAACTAAGAAGCAATGTGGATCAAAAGTAAGATTTCAGAACCAAGAGCCAATTTACTTTTACAGTGTCACAATATGGAAACCCCCCAAATTCAACACATAGCAGCTGTTATGTTTGCAAGTGAGAAGGGTCAGCTGTAAAAATACAACTCCAGAATAGTGGTGACAGGGAAAACTGCAAGAACACCTCCCCGGGAACCCTCCATGCTGACTGAAAGTCAGGAAGCCAGGGTCCAGAGCCCTGTGCTGAAGGTTCCCACCCCTGACCCTCAAGAATTTCTTTTAGTTTGCACTTTCTCTCTCATAGACTGTATCTTGAAAAACCTCTCCAACCCCTCAAAAATGCACTACTTTATCGTACTGTTCTTATAATTTGAAGGCATACACAACTGCCAATCTGGCAAGCTAACTAGTATTCCACTCCACCAAAAAATTGAATTCTGACTGGGCGCGGGGAGCCAACTAATGGTTTAGTTGGCCAATGCAATCTTCTCATTTCTGAAATGATTTATTTCTGTTTAATTTTTTTGAAATATCAAAAATAGTCTCCACAGTTGCATGCATACTTCCTAAAAAGCCTCAGATACTAGGGACACCAGGAAGGGGATGTGGGGACCATTACTTGAGACTAGGTAGCTAGCTCAGCAGCCTAACATGGCTGTGTCAAACAGATCAGAGTGCCCCAGTGATGGCTGTCCAGAGGAGAAATTCACCTGGAAGTGGCTTGCCTGAAGCAGCAAAACATCTGGGGCATGTTGCCTCAAAGGATAATCCTATCTCCTCATTTTTGAGATAATTCAGAGAGCTTAAGAGATATGCTTTCGTTATGTACTAATTGATCTATATTTAAGTATTATTTTATATATATATATAAATTTACTTTAAGTTTAAAGTTACCAACATGAAAAAAAGACAAACAATGGTTTAAGAGGTACCTTCAAAATCCTGTGAACTACTGGGGAATCTGAATATGTACTGGATGAACATACCAGCCACTTCACAGGAGCAAGATGAAGCAGTCTGCTTCTGAAAAGATTTACATGCTTGGAAACCCTATGGAGTAAATCTACTGTGTCCTATAAGATCACTATGAGTCAGAATTGACTCGATGACAATGGGTTTGGCATTTTGGTTTTGCAAAATTTTTGTTAGTTATTCTATGATGATAACAGTGTTCTGTAGGAGTATGTCTGCATTTTCAGAAGACTTGTGCCAAAAACTTAAGGGTGAGGTGTCACCATATATGGAACTTATTTTCAAATGGTTCAGAAAAAGAAAACATGTAATTGTATGTGTGTGTGTGTGTGTTAGGGGAAGGAGGGAATGAGGAAGAAAGTGAGAGCAGGAGACAGGAACAATGAGAGAACTGGTGTGGCAAAAGGTTAATTGTTGAGTCTAGGTATTTTATGGGTACTCACTGTACTATTCTTTCAACTTCTCTGTATGTTTAAAAATGTTCAAGATAAGAAATCTTGGGAAAAAATAAAATACTTAGTGAAGAAGGAAAATTTAAAATTCAAACCCAGGGTAGCAGTGGGTTGTTTTTTTAAGTACCTATTTAGCTTTATAAAGATAGGTAACAGAGCATCTTCCTCTCTTGTCTTCCCCTAAACCCTTCATCTATGATGTCTAATGTTTTGATATTCTCTCTCTTCCCAGAAAGCATATAAGACAGGCAGTTAGCTTGAGGCCCTTAACCCAATATAAGTGACTATGAACGGGGCAAGAAAGGGTTAAATGAGCTGAGCAGAGACTACTATTTTGAAAAATGAGGCACAACAGAAATGAAAGAGAGCACTGACATAATCTACATAAAATCACTCCTACAATGAGCTAGCATGCTATGCTAGCTTGTCACACACAGGAAAACAACACAGCCTTTAGAAAGCCATAGAGATAAAGGAAGGGAAACCCCGAGAGGCCCAACTCTCTGTATAAGGGCTTCATGCTTGTTTTCTTTTCTTTTACTAAAACAGCTTTATTGAGATACAGTTCATATACCATACATGGCCACCCATTTAGAGTATACAATTCCATGATTTTTAGTATATTCACAGAATTCTTCTGCATGAAGTGGTGCACTATTTTACATTCCCATTGCCAGTGTACAAGGGTTCAAATTTCCCCCCACTGTCTTAGAACACTTGTTATTTTCTCTCTTTTCAATTACAGAATTCTAGGGGGTACAGAGTGTTATCTCAGTGTGTTTTGATTTGCATTTCCCTGTTGGTTAATGATGTCAAGTATCTTTTCATGTGCTTCTTATTTTATTGGCCATTTGTGTATCTTCTTTGGAGAAATGTCTACTCAAATCTGTTAGCCATTTTAAAATTTGGTTATTTATGGTTTGTTGCTGAGTTGTAAGAGTTCTTTATACATTCTGGAAATCAGTCCTTTATCAGATATATGCTTTGCAAAAACCTATTTTCCTCCATTCTGTGGGTTGTCCTCACTTTCTTGATAGTGCCTTAAAAGCACAGAGCTTTTAATTTTGATGTAGTCCAACTGCTCAGATATCATAATTCTAAGGATATTAATGTCAATATTCTAAGGCTGTAATTTTTATAGGAGCAAATCCTCAGATCTTTTCTCCCTTGGAGTTCCTGGTGGGTTTGAATGGCCCACCTTTTGGTCAGTAGCTGAGGGCTTTTTTTTTTTTTTTTAAATATTTTATTGTGGTTTAGGTAAAAGGTTACAGAGCAAATTAGTTTCTCATTCAGCAATTTACACAGATTGTTCTGTGCACAGCTGAGTGCTTCGTCACTGCACCACACTTACTAAGAGATAGTGGCACATTTTATGAATATACTCAACCATGGCAAGGGCAGACTTGAGTTTATGAAAAGGCCAAAAGTCTTGGCTACTGAATCTGAAGAATGAGTTGAGTTGAATCATATAATTATACACACACACACACCATTGCACATACACACACACCAATCAATACAAAGTACGAGAAATGCTCTTTTGTGGCTCAAATAGAGACAAATCTCAAAAGAATGTATCTGGTAGCATAGTGCCTAAGGCATTTGACTGCTAACCAGAAGGCTGGAGGTTCAAACCCACCAGCCACTCCTCGGAAGGAAGATGGGGCAATCTACTTCTGTAGTGATACTGCCTCGGAAACCCAAGGAGCAGCCTCTATGAGTCGGGTCTGACTCGACGGCACATAACAACCAACAACAACAAGGGCACCTAGATTAATAGATACCACAGAATATGTATAAATTGTATAAAGGTAATCACTTTGATATCTTTTAAAACATTTTGGTATAAAACTGATCACTTTTTAAACCTCCTGGTCATACCTAGTATATTTGAATTAAAATCACTGAGTTATTACAGCTAAAAAAGATTTCACCCTTGTTGTAAGTAGGGATGGATGCACAAAACACTGCAGTTACTCACCCAAGGTTCTCATGAGGACATTAACCGAACAAGGACTAAAACTTAAGGCTGACTCAGTTCCCAGGTTCTATTTCTTAATGTTAGTTTTTTTTTTTACTCTGCTTTTAATATTTATGATTTCCCCTCGTCTCCCTCCCAGAAACCTCTAAATGTTATACCATCCAAGACTACTCTTCTGATGGGTGGGGACCTCTGCTCAGACTCCATTGTCTACTCTCCAACTGATCCTTCCCGAATATCTGTTTATCCAAACATCTCCAATCCATGCAGATAACTCTGACAGCAAATAAAAGGGACACATTTTATAAAACAATTTTTAAATGGGATATTGCCAGGCTTTATTTCAAAAACCAGGCTCTAGTTTCCAATCTAAGAATGAAATGGCTTTCTGCCTGCTGTTTCTGCTTCCCACCCCCACCACCCCTTTGGTTTAGGAGAGAAGGCCAAAGCTACGTCTTGAGGGATTGCTTCATAAGGAAATATCAAGGCAGGGCACAGTCCCCTGATGGAATAGTGCAGGTTGGAAGGGGTTGGCTAGAAAGGCACTTTGGGAAAAGAGAACTGGCTTCATGAGCAGGCTAGGTCAGTCCCCAGAGGGATTCCTCTCCACTGGAAACAGGTCTAAGTGCTGACACGGGGGTTTCCCACAGCTTCTACTGGCCTCCAAAGGCATATTTGTCATCGGAGGCTCTTGATGAAGCTGTACATAAATATCTGACTGTTGTTAAATACAAAACAAAACAAAACAAAAAAATATTCCACAGGAACCAAATCAAAACCAGCTGTGAGGGGGAGAAGCCAAACACGCAGCGTAAGTGCAAAAAGCCCAGCAGAAACACTTGTTAATTGTATTATTTACTTTGCTGAGCAGTAAATTGCCATGTCAATGAAGTCATATCACACGACCATAATGTTTTTCATATGACTTTCATGCTATGAGAGAAACGGGCATGGGCATTTTATTTTCTAGAATCCTAAATTCTGTCGTGGGTGAGTCAGAACTGAAATTATAACTCAGAATCAACACATCAGCTCAGTCCTGTTCATTTCTGCCAGGCGTTTTATGATTTTCCACTCTATGTTACACTTGGTGCAACTTTCTTTTAAAATCATCATTCATTAGTTCCAAAATCTCCAGAAAGTTCTGCTTGGCAAAAATGTAACAAAAATGCAAATTATGTTGATAGACTACTGTAACTGCATCTCTGGAATCATAACTGCCTGGCACATCATCACACATAGATAATATTAAGGCAAGGGAATAAAACATGACCTAAAATTAATCCTGCAGTCATGGAGCTTGCAAACTTTTAAGAATAAGAATGTTAGGAAAATTAGGTTATGGGATTTTGGAATCTGAATTTCTCAAGAATATGCTACTCTAGCTTGTTTTAATTAACTTTCTCATGAATCAGTCTTTGCTCTCTAATTAGACTGAGTTTGAAAATTATCTGGCATTCCTCATAGCACGATGCTGAGCACACGGTTGGAACTAACTAAATACATGTGAAATGACATATCTATTCACAGGATGAGAAATAACCTTGAGAAGATAAATCAGCAAATATTACAAAAAGAGTAAGTCATTCATATATTCGATTTAGATTGAAATTTTCTTCAACAAATACAGCAACTTAAAAAATATTTTGGGGAACACCTCTACAGTTCCATAACTTGAATATCTATAGTACTTCATTGTCTATTTTCTCTGTTTCCACTTGGAAGAACTGAAGTCTAGGAGCAATAGGGAGAGAATCAGGGCCAATCTCCAAGCTTCCAAACTCATTCTCAGTAAGAGTTCACTGAATAAGGTTGGAACTTCACGCAAAATTATTCATTAAGAATGGCAACATTTCAGTACAACTATTGGGTCTCTCCCCATCTGGAGTAAAGAAGAGTGAAGAAAACCAAAGAGGCAAGGAAACAATTAGTCCAAAGGACTAATGGACCATGTGAACCCCAGCCTCCATGATCCTAAGACCAGAAGAAATGTATGGCGCCCAGCTATCACTACTGACCACTCTGAAAGGGAACAGAATAGGAGGTCCCAGATAGAGTGGGAGAAAAATGTGAAACAAAACTCAAAATCGAAAAAAAAAAAAAAAAAAGACCAGCTTACTGGTCTCTTAGACACTGGTAAAACCCCCAAGACTAAGGCCCTCAGATACCCTTTCAACCCAGGAACTGAACTCACCCCCATGGCTCAAATGTCAGCCAAACAATAGACAGGTCTAGAAAGTGAATAACACCAGGGAGGTACACATTCCTCAGAACAATCAATCATAAGAGATCAAAAGGGCAGTGCTTGCCTAGGGATAAAGCACAGAAAGCAGGAAGGGATAGGAAAGAAGAACAGAGGGATATGGTAAACATAGGGAGGAAGTGGGCAGAGTGCTGCTATTTTATAAGGATCACAATGAATGTCACACAAAAAAAATATGTATGAATTGTTGAAAGGAAAACCAATTTGCTGTGTAAACTTTCACCCAAATCACCATTTTAAAAAAATATGGCAACATTTTAACCGAGTAGGAAGCTGAGTGAAGCCTTTACTCCACCAGGCTCTCTAATACCACATGGACAGAATATAATTACAAGCTAAAAGCCAGATAGTCTATAGAAAAAGAGTATGATGATTGCCTACCCAAGGTCCCTCTTCTTATTTTCTTTGCATTTTTTTTCCTTTTTTAGAAAATTGCAGTAAAATATAGAATGTGTATTTTTTAGAATGTATATATTTTAACCATTTTTAAGTGTACAATTTAGTGAAATTAATTATATTTATGATGTTTGTAACCATTACCACTATTCATTTCCAAAGCTTTTTCATCACCCCAAACAGAAATGTAGTACCCATTAAGCAGGAACTCCCCATTCCACCCCCTCCCAGCCCCTGGTACCTCTAATGTACTTCCTGTCTCTATGAAGTTGCCTATTCTGGATATTTCATGTAAGTGAAATCATACATTTGTCCTTTTGTGTCTGACTTACTTCACTCAGCATGATGTTCTGCAGGTTCATCCATTTCATAGCATGTAGCAGAACTTCCTTTTTCTTTATGGCTGAATAGTATTCTATTCCGTGTAAGTTCTCTCTGTGTGCTTGTCTTCTGTCACAACAACTGTAAATGCAGTTCTTCTGACCATAACCACCCAGAACTAGGTCAGATCTCATGAGCTGAAGGACATATTCCTCCAGACTGCCAACTCTGCCCAGGACTTTCAGACACCAGCTATGAGTTTGGGAGTCCCCAGAACTCCCTCACTTCTGAGCTGCTAGCTACAAATTTAGGGTTCTCACTATCTCTTTAGGTTCAATAATATGCTAGAATTTATAGAACTTAGAATAAGTGCTATCCTTATGATTACAGTTTTATTATTTCTAAAAGGATACAAATCAGAACCAGCATAGAAAAGACATACATGGGGTGAGGTTTGGGAAAGTCCTCAATGGGGAGTGTTGATCTCCCAAGTGACAAATCACCCTTCTGATGATCAATGTCTTTCATCAATCAGGTAGCTCATCAGAGCGTCAGTGTCCAGAGTTTTACTGGGATTTTATTACGTAGGTATGTGCGGTGTAGTAAATTACTTAGTGTGGCTTTTCTACCCATAAGTCTTTGTAAACTCCGAGGTAGAATTTGCCATGAGCAACTGAGGAGCTCCTGATTACTAAAATTTTCCACCTGGGGTATTTCTGTTGTGCAGAGGCACAAAGGAATGTTCTGGCAAGTTCGCTCTCTCTCAGGTGTTTAGAATTCTGATGTTATGACTGGCTAGTTTGGCCACTCTGCCAGGCTCAAAAGGAGGCCTCCTAGAGGCAGAAGTCTTTTTGACTGCTGGCTGAGAAAGACATGCTGCTGAGAGAAACACCCTCCTGAGAAACACACGCTGCTGAGAAAGAGACACCGAGAGACACACATTGCTGGGAGAGTGGCTGAGAGAGACTGTTGGCTAAGACATGGCAGGCTGAGAGAGACTGAGCATTTTTCCTGAACTTGAATTGTAGCTTGGTGCTTCCCTAATAAACCCCATAATCTGTGAATTCTGTGTGGCCCTGCAGTGAATAATTGAACCCAGCTGAAAGGTGGTGAGTGCTGTGGGAGGAACGGTTGGTGTCAAAGTTGGTGAAAGGGCTGGAGGGAGGCAGCATGTCTGGCCCTGCAGGAACAGGCCTTGGGCTACTGATGGTGATTCTGTCTTCCTCTTGTGGGATTAGAGGAGGTCAGGACATGTGGCCTCCCTGCCCCTTTAGCAGTATGGTTGGTTGAATCATTCACACTTGGCTGAACTTAATCTCCTGTCCTACCCCTACCCTTCCTAGGTTAGACTGATATCACATGATTTGTCATTTTGGCATGTCCAAACCCGATCCAACATTAGTCATCTCTCAGGTAGCTATGGTCTGGAACTCTCATGGATAACACTTCAGTCACTCAGGAAATTCCAAGGGTTTAGAGATTACCTTTCTGACACCAGTGACAAAGACCAAATTCTTTAGGTAAAGTAATTCTTTACCCCACAGCATGTAGGCACCACTTTCATTCATTCATGTGAGCTTTGGGTGATGCTTAAGTGGTTTTCATCTTTTGTCTATTGTGAATAGTGCTCCAATGACCACTGATACACAAGTATCTGTTGGAGTCTCTGTGTTTATACACTCAGGAGTGGAATTGCTGGGTCATATGATAATGTTTAACTTTTTGAGAACTGTCACACTATTTCTACTATGGTTGTACCATTTTACATTCCCACTGGCAGTGTAACAAGGTTCCTTCTTTACATACTGTCAACACTTGTTATTTTCCTTTCTCTGGATAAATAGCCATCCCAGTGGGGGTAAAGTGGTATCTCACTGTTGTTTTGATTTGCATTTCCCTAAGTGCTCACTACTAGCCAAAATGTTGGCTGTTCGAAACCCACTCAGTGATGCCTTGGAAGATAGGCCTGAATCTGCTTCCAAAAGGTCACAACTTTAAAAACCCTATGAGAAGTTCTACTCTGCACATGTGGCATTGCTATGAGTCAGAATCAACTCGATGGCAACTACCAATAACAATGGCTAATGATGCTGGCATTGTTTCATGTGCTTATTGACCATTTGTATATTTCTTTTGGAGAGATGTCTACTTACGTCTTTTGCCCATTTTGATATTGGGTTGTAAGTCTTTTTGTTCTGGAGTTATATGAGTTATTTATATATTATGGATATTAAACTCTTATAAGATACATGATTTCCAAATATATTCTCTCATTCTGTAAGCCATGTTTTCACTTTCTTGATAAAGTCCTTTGATGCACAGAAGTTTTAAATTTTGATGGAGTCTCATTTATTGACTTAGATATTAAAGGATCCATTGCAAGGTCTTGCTCTTTTTTTTTTTTTTAATTTAACATTACTAAAGATAAATGACATCTATGAGGTGAACATTTCTAATATTTTAATTTACTACTTGAGAAAAAATTAATCTACCACAAACAATTCTCATTTTATTATCATTGTTTACATCCTTTCTCTAAAATCTCTCTTCATTGCTCTAAATGGATTAAGATTCTTCTTCATTGTCTGGCTAAATCAAATCACCAATTCTGTTTTTTTCCTCCAATGCCATCCAGTCATTTTCACTTACTTATTGCCTTATCTCAATAATTCCACTATCTAAATTAAGTTCATCTTCATAAACTTGGTCCCAGTCCCTTGCACCTTGACCAATAAAAACCCACCTGTAATATGTCTGTTAGTCTCAATAGCACTATGGTTATATCAGTGACCTAAATAAAATAATTCTAATTATTTTTGATTATTTGATGATGGAGGGGTGACAGATGTGAACAACTGGGTTGCATTAGTCAATCTCACTAAATTTTCTAGACATAGTCTTTGTAACTACCACTGAACTAATGGGTGAGACAATGTAAATAAAGTGTATAGAACTCTGATGTTGGGATTGGTTAGTTTTGTCACTCTGCCGGTCTAAATATGAGCCTTCCTAATGGCAGAGAGGGGGCTCTCACTGCCATCAAGAGAGAAGAACTGGAGGTGAAGTGGAGTGTGTCCTTGGACCTGAGATGCTTGTGCTGGACCTCCTTGGCTGAGAGACACCCCAGCAGAGAGCCACATGGGCAGAGGGAACAAGAGGCAACAGACAGAGCAGTGGGCTTACCTGGCCCATGGAGGAAAAAAGCTGAGTGCACTTGGGCAGGAGACTTTCTGGCAGAGTGGAGTGCACCTAGGGGTACCTGCTGGCAGAGCTAAGAGAGCCTTGTAACTCTTGCCTGAGCAGGGCAGAGGCCAGGCAGAGAGGCGAAGTGCCAGAGAGGTGTGTCTCAGCATAGCAGAGGGAAGACTGTCTTGGTAGAAGAACTGTATACTGAGCATGTTACTGGACCTAAATTGTAGCTTGTTACTTCCTTGATAAACCCCATAATCATGAGTGTTGTCTGTGAGTTCTGTGTGGACAGTTGGTGTCAACTGGTAAAAGGCTGGAGGGTGGCAGCATGTCTGGCTTCATAGGAATAAGCCTTGACCTGCTGATGGTGATTATATCTTACTCTTGTGTCAGAAGATGCCACCCCCCACTCCAACTTATCTTCTGGGCCCACAGGAACTCCATCACAGTCTGTGTGCTCAGATAGCACCTGGGTGCCCTGCCCTGTCCTCCACTGATTCTTTTTTTTCCCCTCTTCTCTTTTTTTTATTTTTATTTTTTTCTTTTTCACTTTCATTTTTCTGGTGATTAGTCTGCTACTATTTGTCTGTTTTAAAACAACTATTATTATTAATACTTTTGTCCTTTTTATTATTATTCTTAATCTTCCCCTCACAGGTCCTAGTTTTCAGCATTTTTTCTTTTCCCTGTTCCTGCTTGAAATTGTGTTTTTTCTGCCTTTTTTCTCATGGTTAACCTTGTTCCTTGTTTTTCTTTTTGCATTTTTCCCATTTTTTTCTTCATTATTTTCCTTCTGTACTTTTTCTCTCTTAGTGCCCTATCTCCAGATATTACAGGTTTTCTTGTTTTTTCTTCTTCTTTTTCCCTTTTTTCTTTTTTTAGTTACTGTTCCTGTGTGATTACATGGTGTGTTTTTTATCCATGTGCTTTTAGTTTTTTGATGGTTATTCAATTGTAATTTGTGTCT